>NC_092760.1:12583925-12891934 GCF_047496795.1 Chiloscyllium punctatum
ATGAAGGGCTCTGGCCCGAAACGTCGATTCGGCCTGCTCCTCGGATGCTGCCTGACCTGCTGTGCTTTTCCAGCACCACACTCTCAACTCTGATCACCAGCAACTGCAGACCTCACTGTCTCCTAGTTGATCTCACGGAAACAATCACGAATACTATATGTAATATACCTTAAACCTTTCCAGTTTATCAAGAATCACCCTATTGTCTGCTGAACACATTGTGTGTAGTAGACAGGCAGGAGGTTGGAAGAACACAGCAAGCCAACCAGCATCAGGAGGTGGAGAAGTCAACATTTCAGGTTTAACCCTTCTCATTCATCCCCATAGTATCAGTAGTTTGACAGTTTTTTATTCCATGGGATGTAGGCTTCACTGGCTGGGAACAGCACCACTGGTTGTCCTTGAGAATGTGTTGGTGAACCTTCTTGAACCGCTGCAGCCCATGTGCTGCAGTTACACCACGATGCCCTTAGGAAAGTGTTCCTGGATTTTGACCCAGCCACCGTGAAGGAATGGTGATATATTGCCCAGTCAGGATGGTGAGTGGCTTGAAGGGGAACTTGCTGATAGTGCTGTTCCCATGTATCTGCTGCCCTTGTCCTTTCAGGTGGAAGGTGATGTCTCAGGACCTTTGGTCAATTTCTGCAGTGCATCTTGTAGATTGTACACACTGTTACGACTGAGTGTCAGCAGGGATGGTGAAGGGAATGGATGTTTGTGGATGTGGTGCCACTAAAGGGTTGCTTTGTCCTGGAAGGTATCAAGCTTCTTGAGCGTTGTTGGAGCTACACCCTTCCAGACAGGTGGGGATTACTACATCACACGCCTGACTTAAAGTCATACAACATGGAAACTGACTTTGGGTCCGACTTGTCCGTACCGACCAGACAATGCAATCTGACCCAGTCCCATTTACTAGCATTTGGCCCATATCCCTCTAAACCTTTCATAGCCACCTACCTGTCCAGATGTCTTTTAATTGTTTTAATTGTACCAGCCTCCACCATTTCCTCTGGGGTTTGCTCCATACACGCACCATCCTCTGTGTGAAAACGTTGCCCCTTGGGTCCTTTTCAATCTTTCCGGTCTCACCTTAAACCTATACCCTCTAGCTTTGTACTCCCCTTGGCTTTACGTGCTATCCGTGCCCCTCATGATTTTATAAACCTCTTTAAGGTTACCCCACAGCCTCCGACGCTCCAGGGAAAAAAAGGCTCAGCTTAGTCAGCCTCTCCCTGTAGCTCAAACCCTCCAGTTCTGGCAACATCCTTGTAGATCTTTTCTGCATCCTCTTAAATTTAACAACATCCTTCCTATAGAAGGGCAACTGGAATTTTATGCAATATTCTAAAAGGGGCCTCATCAATTTCCTATACAGCCACAACATGACCTTCCCAACTCCTACACTCCTACTTTTTTTTTATTTCAAAATATACTTTATTCATAGAAATATATCTTTGGTACTTGTACAATTTGCCATGTCGTTCATAGATATATACATTGCATGTCTTAACATTACAAAGAACAGATTGAATTAATCGAATTTACAGTTATCCTATTTACAGTTCCCTTTATTAACCATCCAGTCTCTTAGTATTTGGCTGTGGCTTCAGTTGAACCCACCTACTGAGTGGGTGCCCTGTTATATGAAAGCAAAGGAAACTTCTTTAACCCCCAGTTTATGGGGTTACCATTGTCCATATGACTGTCCTGTCTCTGGGGTGGCTGTCTACATCCCCAAGGTAAGCACGAACTGCTGGACCTTCGCTGGGCTGAGGTAGCTATCCAGCTCCTCACTGGGGTCATTTACCCGCTCTGGTGTCATTGAGCCAAGGCAAGGGTCCTCACTGTCCAGTTCTGTGTCTGACAATGGGACTGTCAGAGGATCACAGCTCTCGGTTGCCTGTAGTTGTGGGGCAGTGGGTACCCCCTGGTTCTCACTGGGTGGAGGGTGGACTTCGGGGGGTCCGTTGTTTCCTGGTTGGGAGGAAATGCCCTCCTCTTTACCGACGGCGCTCTGTCTCTTCTTCTGGTGGTGATGGCCTTCTTTGCGTCCATCGTCCCCCTCCGAAGAGCTGGCCGTCCCTCCCTCGTGCAGCTGTCTTTTCCCCTTTTGCTGGGGGGCTTTGGGAGCCTGGCAAGATTTCCTCTTCCTGTTTTTAACAGGTATCCACTCCTCCGCCTGCTTGATTACCTCCTCCTCCTCCAATTCTTCCATCTGCCCGGCTAGAGCTAGGATCAGCTGCTGTGTCTCTCCGCTGGCTGCCGCCTCCTCCACTCCAGCCTGTTCTTCTTTCTGGGTGTCACCAGACTCCGTTTCCCTGCTGTCCGGGTGGACCTTACTGGTCTTTGGGGGTCCACGGCTCACATTGTCACCTCCAGCCATCTGTGCGTAAGTGGGCCCCCCCCGTCTTGGGCAGGTCTTATACATGTGGCCCACCTCTCCGCACAGGTTGCAGCTCTTTTCTTCCTGACAGTCCTTAGTCAAGTGACCCTCCTGTTTGCAGTTCCTGCAGATGGTCACTTTGCAATCCGCCGCCACGTGTCCCGACTTCCCGCAGGTTCGGCACACTTTCGGCTGCCCTGCATATGTCAGGTAGCCTCTGCTCCCTCCAATTGTGAAGCTCGAGGGTGGGTGGAGGATGTTCCCACTATCATCGGCCCTCAGAGTTACCCTGACCTGCCGCTTACTGGTCCAGATCCCAAAGGGGTCGATCACATCAGTGGCTTCTCCCTCAACTTGGACGTACCTTCCCAGGAAGGTCAGGACATCAGCTGCTGGAACATAGGGGTTGTACATATGGATTGTAACAACCCGGTTCCTCTGTGCAGGAAGCACACACAATGGGGTCGCTGACAAGATGGAAAACAGCAGCTCCCCTTCCTTCTCCTTGAAGACCTTCAGGAGCTGTTCGCACTGCTTCACACTCCTGAAGGTCACATCGAAGTAGCCTGCCCCAGGGAAATCCTGCAGGCAGTACACGTCCGCAGCAGCAAACCCACAGCATCCCATAAGTACTTTTGTCATAAATAGGGTGTGGTCGAGTGGTGTATGATCCTCTACCTTCTTCACAGTCACCCTGACTGTGTTTCGAACCCCCTGCACAGGGCTGCGGGCAGCTGTTGAGGCCATAGCTCTGAGGTTGGCTGGTCCCTGAATTGGCGTTAGGCCGAAGCCAGCATGAAGATCCACCAAGAACAGGTCAGCACAACCAAACGATCCTCCAACGTCCAATCACGATCCAGTGATTACCTTCACTAGCTCTGATGACTCGCAACTTGATCCCTGTCCTGATAAGAACAGACACTTGATCCTAGCCTCGTCCTGGGAGAACCACCTTGGTGATCATGGTATCTCCCCTGCCAGGCAACTCCTACACTCCTACACTCTTACACTCAGTGCACTGACCAATGGAGGCAAGTGTGCCAAAAGCCTTCTTCACCCCCTGTCTACCTGTGACCCCACTTTCACGGAACTATGCACCTGCATCCTTAGGTCTCTTTGTTTGGCAACACTCCCCAGGGCCCGACCATTAATTGTATAAGGCCAGCCCTGATTTCCCTTTCCAAAATGCAGCACCTCAAATTTATCTAAATTAAATTCCATGTGCCACTCCTCAGCCCATTGGCCCATCTGATCAAAGTCTTATTGTACTCTGAGAAAACCTTCTTCACTGTCCACTACACCTCGTATTTTGGTGTCATTTGCAAACTTACTAACCGTACCTCCTATATTCACATCCAAAGCGATGAAGGCTTGCACCTTGTAAATCAATTTCTGTCTTGAGCATGCTCAGTAAATGAGCATCTTTGCTTTCAGAGCAATGGAACTTACCTAATCTGTAGAGTGTGTACTCACGTGATTACTTCCCTTGTTTCTATCTGTTTCAAACTTTCCTTTTTGGCTGTATTATATTTTTATTTTGTTTATTACACGGGAGGGTGAATCAGTGGTCAAGAGTTATATAATATTCAAGCTCTTCAAAGTAGCCAACCACCTCAACAAAACCCTTTGGATATATTTGCCCCAAATATTCCTTAAAACTGATCAGAACTTGCCCTTCAATGGGTATGCCATCTTCAAACCCCAATGAACCCTCCTTCATCTCATTGTTTTTTAAGATTAGCATTATTTTTAAAATTAGCATTATTTGCAAATGTTCAACTATCCTGGGTAGCGAGATCATCAACACTGAGTTATCACAAGCTTCGAATTATGTTATGATCTATCTAGGGACTTGTTACATTTTTTAAAAAATGTAGACAAAGTGGATGATCCAAGGCACTTACTAAACAGATAAAGCCACTGGATTTCAACAAACCTTACTATGCAAGGTTAAAACGGTGATATAATCTGCATTTATGACTTATTTCGAAAACCCAGAATTAACGTGTGGTGAATATGGCTAATAGATTTTCTGAACACATCAAAGAGAAAATGCAATCACGATAGATTCCATGGATTTCTCAGCAGTTTTGCGTAGATTTCAATGACATAGTATGGAAAATAAAGAACATGAAACCATGGGAAAGGTTAAAGCATGAAGACCACTGGCAATCTGTGGTCTGTGGAAGGCAGGATGGGGTAAGAATAGTGGAATGCTCTTACACCAATTCGCAGAGTAAGGTTAAGGCTGAAAGGTCACTATAGTGAGATGAGATAACACAAGTAAGTAATTAAGCAAGTTTCTCTGGAGAAGCTAGCTGTTAAGTGTTATTATGACAGGATTGGGACCATAAATATTTGGGACAGAACATTAAAATATCTAATTAATAGTTAGTAGAGTCAGCTTGAGACAGTAGACTATTGTAATAGATGGAATAGCTAAACATCTATCATGACAGGTTAGTCTGCAATGGAAGATCACTGTAGCAGAGTTAGCAATAAATATCTAACCGTGACATTAGAATAACATTAAGTAGAATGTACAACTAAAGAGATAATGGGAACTAACATCATGGGTTTGTTGTGTAGCTAGGGTGAGGTACTTTGATTAATATAGTTGGACATGCTGATAAGCTAACAGAAACATGATAAAAAATATAAAAATCCACGGACCCTGAGGTTCGTGGGCATTCGAGAATCTGCTTTCTCAGTGTCATGGTTTTTTGTTTACAAATAAAAGACCCATTTCTTGAAGAACTCTCTGTATCTCCTGGTGATTCTCTACATTTTCTCCTCAACAAATAGCTGATCATCAAACCTCATTAAACTTCACTAGGGATTACAATTCTTCATTTTTGTTGCTCTGGTTTTGAAAGTACCTCCCAAAAACCATTCTAACATGAACTGCCACAACAACTGCTCCCACACTGGGTGATCTCCCTCCCTTCCTGACTCAGTGCTCTCCTGGATTCTGGAAACTGTACGGCAGCACTTATTCACAACTCCAGCTTTTCACTGACAGCTAGCTTCTCCAAGCCAGAAACACCTTGGCGTTTTCCCCGAGTTGTAATCCTGTTCAGTTGCATCAAGCAAATCATGCCCTTGGGCCCCGATTTTCATTTGTATTGAATATTAGTGGCATGTGGTTTACTCCAAGACACCCAAGACATTTCCAGAATCCCAATTCTTACTCACTAGCTGCCTACTAACTCCTAGAACATCGGCAGTATAGAGGTATCCAACTGCTCTTGGGATTTCTGACTGAATATAGTTTGGTTGCCTTCCTAGTAGTATACCTAAAAGCAGTACTACTGTCTAGAGTCTATTACGACTCGCGCACACATACTCACTGACTTGCCATCTCCTTACCTATCACTTTTGAATTCCATTTTTGTGGAAGAGTCCTCTAACGGTCCTGAATGACCTGTTGAAAACCTTATCACATTGCATGTGATTCACTCCAGAGAGCCAAGATCACACAGCTGAATGCAATGGAAATCTGGGGTGGGGGTCAGGATGATCCAACTAGATAATTTCAAACTTGTTTACAAAGTCTGTTGTGTTTAATTTAACAAAAAATTGTGGGGTACCCAGTCTTAGACTAGCTTCGCCCCCATTTCTAGGTAGTAAGTAATATTTTGGAACAGCAAAATGTAATGACAACTTGGAACTGAGTGTCTTCCTGAATGTTACATTCTCCAAAATTACTGACTTATGCAGCACAAAGAAAGAAGCTTTGAACACACAGTTAACATCTTTTCCTTTGTGTCCCAACAATAACTCACTCATTTAAAAGAGTTGAAGTAAATATTGTTCTCTCAAAGTGCAGTGAGTCTTTAAAACATTGGGAGATGGAAGAATACATTTTGAATATTATTAAGGCAGTGGTTGACAGATCCTTGGTAAGCAAGAAGGTGAAGATTATTAGACAAAGAGGGAATATGGATTTGAGATTAAAATCAGATCAGTTATAGAGTCATAGAGATGTGCACATGGAAACAGACCCTTCAGTCCAACCTGTCCATGCTGACCCAGATATCCCAACCCAATCTAGTCCCACCTGCCAGCACCCGGCCCATATCCCTCCAATCCCTTCCTATTCATATACCCATCCAAATGCCTCTTAAATGTTGCAATGGTACCAGGCATTTGGGTATTCTTTCCTTTATTGGTCAGAGTATTGAGTACAGGAGTTGGGAGTTCATGTTGCGGCTGTACAATACATTAGTTAGGCCACTTTTGGTATATTCTGGTTTCCTTCCTATCGGAAGGATATTGTGAAAGTTGAAAGGGTTCAGAAAAGATTTACAAGGATGTTGCCAGAGTTGGAGGATTTGAGCTATAGGGAGATGTTAGGGCTGTTTTCCCTGGAGAGTCGGAGGCTGAGGGGTGAACGTATAGAGGTTTATTTGGTCACCTTCACCATCCTATCTACCTGTGACTCCATTTTCAAGGAGCTATGAACCTGTGCTCCAAGGTCTCTTTCTTCAACAACACTCCCCAGGACTATTAAGTGTATAAGTCCTGCTAAGATTTGCTTTCCCAAAATGCAGCACATTTATCTAAATTAAATTCTATCTCCACTTCTCAGCCCATTGGCCCATCTGGTCAAGATCCTGTTGTAATCTGAGGTAACCCTCTTCGCTGTCCACTACACCTCCGATTTTGGTGTCATCTGCAAACTTACTAACTGTACCTCTTATGCTCGCATCCAAATCATTTATGTAAATGACAAAAAGTAGAGGGCCCAGCACCGATCCTTGTGGCACTCCACTGGTCACAGGCCTCCAGTCTGAAAAACAACCCTCCACCACCACCCTCTGTCTTCTACCTTTGCGCCAGTCCTGTATCCAAATGGCTAGTTCTCCCTGTATTCCGTGAGATCTAACCTTGCTAATCAGTCTCCCATGGGGAACCTTGTCGAACGCGTTACTGAAGTCCATATAGATCACATCTACTGCTCTGCCCTCATCAATCCTCTTTGTTACTTCTTCAAAACCAGAATCAAGTTTGTGAGACATGATTTCCCACACACAAATCCATGTTGATTATCCCTAATCAGTCCTTGCCTTTCCAAATACATGTACATCCTGTCCATCACGATTCACTTCAACAACTTGTCCACCACTGACGTCAGGCTCACTGGTCTATAGTCCCCTGGCTTGTCCTTACCACTCTTCTTAAACAGTGGCACCACATTAGCCAACCTCCAGTCTTCCGGCACCTCACCTTTGACTATCGATGATACAAATATCTCAGCAAGAGGCCCAACAATCACTTCTCTAGCTTCTCACGAGTTCTAGGGTACACCTGATCAGGTCCTGGGGATTTATCCACTTTTAACCGTTTCAAGACATCCAGCACTTCCTCCTCTGTAATGTGAACATTTTGCAAGATGTCACCATCTATTTCCCTACATTCTATATCTTCCATATCCTTTTCCACAGTAAATACTGATGCAAAATACTCGTTTAGTATCTCCCCCATTTTCTGCGGCTCCACACATAGGCTGCCTTGCTGATCTTTGAAGGGCCCTATTCTCTCCCTAGTTACCCTTTTGTCCTTAATGTATTTACAAAAACACTTTGGATTCTCTTTAACACTTTTTGCCAAAGCTATCTCATATCCCCTTTTTGCCCTCCTGATCTCCCTCTTAAGTATAGTCCTACTGCCTTTATACTCTTCTAAGGATTCATTTGATCTATCTTGACTATACTTGACATATGCTTCCTTCTTTTTCTTAACCAAACCCTCAATTTCTCTTGTCATCCAACATTCCTTATACCTACCAGCCTTTCCTTTCACCCTGGCAGGAATATACTGTCTCTGGACTCTCGTTATCTCAATGCTGGAGGCTTCCCATTTTCCAGCTGCCCCTTTACCCGTGAACATTTGCCCCCAGTTAGCTTTTGAAAGTTCTTGCCTAATACCGTCAAAATTAGCCTTCCTCCAAGTTATGATCTTATAACACGGTACAGCTGTCTCGAGGGACCAATTGGTTTACTTCTGCGTCTTGTTGCCTCTTGTTGTGATGTATGCCATAATAATGTTTCCCTGGGTTGTGGTATCAGGCTTCAGGTTTTGATTATTTTATGATTATTTTTCCGTGAAATATTGTGTGAATTATTCCAGAACTATCATACCCTGAGATTTCCTGTAGTTGTATGGTATGTGTGTCCGTTGTGTTCTCAAGCTGATTGCCATCTTCCAGCCTGTGGATGTTTAGGTTCATTTTCATTATCAGTCACACTGCTGATCTGCCTACAATAGCTCGTTTACCATCTTCTTTCTTTGTATAGCACACCTTTACTTCATGATTGGGCTTTTTACAGGCTCTGTAGACTGATCCAAATGTAGAATATTTACTCTTGTCTGTTAACTTATGTGGTTGTCCACAGCAGCTTGTAAATCTGTCTGTCCACTATGTGATTTTTTGCTGCTGTTTCCCCACACCACTTTAACTGCCTTTCTCTTAACTTAATTGATATCTCGACTTTTGGACAGTAAGCAACTTTACCTTTTATTTCCAAGCACAATGCACCTGCATGTGTATTGCGCTCTTCTCCTGGTGAGTTGCTCTTTTATCAGCACAGCACCCAGTCATTCCTACAATCTGGATTGCAACACATCACCGCACCACACTCCTGCTTCCACAGTCATGAGATTTGGTTATCCTGATCCTGACATCAATCTCCTGAGATGTTTCAGTAAAGCTCAAAGAACATCACCTCACTTTTCAAATGGGCTCTCTGCAGCCTTCAATACCGAACACGAAGTGCCACAATTCCAAATCATAACCTCCTCCTTTAACTGAGTTTCCATTTTCATCGTTGGTTGTTCTTGCTCTCAATTTGTTTTGTTTAGTTTTTTGGATACCAGCTGTTCACTTGTGTGAAATTGACACCTACTCTGGACAATGTTTTTGCTTTTTATATTTATTTTAATTTCAAAAATATACCTTATGCATAAAAAAACATATATGCATAGTCACAAACGCCATTTCGTTCAGTATAGTTGCATATCAAGTAAAAAAAAACAAACAATGGGCACTGAATACAGACCTTTCTCATACAGACGATATTAATGTTTACATATTTTTGATGTGGAGGTGCCATGTTGGAGTGGGCTGGACAAAGTCAGAAGTCACATTACACCAGGTTACAGTCCAACAGGCTTTATTTGGAATCACACCAGCTTTCAGAGCGCAGTCTCTTTGTCAGGTAAATGTGAGAGAGAGAGAGAGGGGCACACACAGAGTTTATTTATCCACTTGGCTTTGTGCCATGAACATTTTTCTCCCAATCTCCCCCCCCCCCCAGTCGATCAGGTCTTCCCTTAAACTATAACATCCAGATTTCACTGACCAGCCACATAATCACTTTAATAGAGAAGGAAAATGAAATTACAAATGAAATTACAAATGAAATTACAAATGAAATTACAAATGCTGCAAACTCTCCCTCTTCCAGCCTCAAAATCTTACATTTTCACTTTTTTCTGATGAAAGTTATTATTAACTATTTCTGTTGGTGCAGCCGGACCCACTGCGGTTTTTCAGTATTTTGTGTTTATCACATTATTTCCATTCTGCAAAATGTACCAAAAAATAAAAGTCTGATTATTGATAACAGGAACAATCAATAGATACGCTCCACCCTCCCCCCGGGGGTGGGGCAACAGACCGGAAGTGATGAATGTGGGGGTGGGGAATGTAATGACAGTCGGACCGGAAATAAATGTCGTGAAGGTGGGACAGTCACGACAGACGGACAGGAAATGGTGGGCTTGAGGGTGGGGACGGTAATGGCAGACGGACCGGAAATGGTGGGCTTGAGGGTGGGGACGGTAATGGCAGACGGACCGGAAATGGTTAACGTTGGGGGTGGGGACGGTAATGGCAGACGGACCGGAAATGGTGGGCTTGAGGGTGGGGACTGTAATGGCAGACGGACCGGAAATGGTGGGCTTGAGGGTGGGGACGGTAATGGCAGACGGACCGGAAATGGTGGGCTTGAGGGTGGGGACGGTAATGGCAGACGGACCGGAAATGGTTAACGTTGGGGGTGGGGACGGTAATGTCAGCCGGACCGGAAATGGTTAACGTGGGGGTGGGGACGGTAATGTCAGCCGGACCGGAAATGGTTAACGTGGGGGTGGGGACGGTAATGTCAGCCGGACGGAAATGGTTAACGTGGGGGTGGGGACGGTAATGTCAGCCGGACCGGAAATGGTTAACGTGGGGGTGGGGACGGTAATGTCAGCCGGACCGGAGGCCACGGCAGGGACCGGAAGTAGCCGCCTGGCAGCTGATGTTTTGGGTTTTTCTCCCGGATGTCGATTCGATCACCAGAGAAAACGCCGAGAGGTGAGTGAGGGAGAGGGAGAGGGAGAGGGAGAGGGAGAGGGAGAGGGTGGGGGGTGGGGGTGGGGGGAGAGGGGTGAGGGGGGGGGGGGGAGAGGGGTGAGGGGGGGGGAGGGGGTGGGGGTGGTGAGGGGGGGGGGGGGGAGGGGGAGGGGGTGGGGGTGGGGAGAGGGGGTGGGGGTGGGGAGGGGGGGAGGGGGTGGGGGTGGGGGTGGTGAGGGGGGGGGGGGAGGGGGAGGGGGTGGGGGTGGGGGTGGTGAGGGGGGGAGGGGGTGGGGGTGGGGGTGGGGGTGGGGGTGGTGAGGGGGGGAGGGGGTGGGGGTGGGGGTGGTGAGGGGGGGAGGGGGTGGGGGTGGTGAGGGGGGGAGGGGGTGGGGGTGGGGGTGGTGAGGGGGGGAGGGGGTGGGGGTGGGGGTGGTGAGGGGGGGGGGGAGGGGGAGGGGGTGGGGGTGGGGGTGGTGAGGGGGGGGGGGAGGGGGAGGGGGGTGGGGGTGGGGGTGGTGAGGGGGGGGGGAGGGGGAGGGGGTGGGGGTGGGGTGGTGAGGGAGGGAGGGGGTGGGGTGGGGGTGGTGAGGGGGGGGGGGGAGGGGGAGGGGGAGGGGGTGGGGGTGGGGGTGGTGAGGGGGGGGGGGAGGGGGAGGGGGTGGGGGTGGGGTGGTGAGGGGGGGGGGGAGGGGGAGGGGGTGGGGGTGGGGGTGGTGAGGGGGGGGGGAGAGGGGGGGGGGAGAGGGGGGGGGGGGGGGGAGAGGGGGGGGGGGGGGGAGAGAGGGGGGGGGGGAGAGGGGGGGGGAGAGGGGGGGGGGGGGGAGAGGGGGGGGGGGAGAGGGGGGGGGAGAGGGAGGGGGGGGGAGAGGGGGGGGAGAGGGAGGGGGGGGGGGAGAGGGGGGGGGGGGGGGGAGAGGGAGGGGGAGGGGGTGGGGGTGGGGAGGGGGGAGGGAGGGGGGGGGGGAGAGGGAGGGGGAGGGGGTGGGGGTGGGGAGGGGGGGGGGAGGGGGGAGGGGGAGGGGGGGGGAGAGAGGGAGGGGGAGGGGGGGGGGAGAGGGAGGGGGGGGGGAGAGGGAGGGGGAGGGGGGGGGAGAGGGAGGGGGAGGGGGGGGGGTGGTGAGGGGGGGGGGAGAGGGAGGGGGAGGGGGGGGGGGGTGGTGAGGGGGGGGGGGAGAGGGGGGGGGGAGGGGGAGGGGGTGGGGGTGGGGGTGGTGAGGGTGGGGGGAGAGGAGGGGGAGGGGGCACACAATGATAGGGGAGGGGATGGAGGGAGAGGGGAGAGCGGAGGGGGGGAATGGCCGATCCCGGTGGGGTGGGGGGGCGTCACACTTTCTGACTGTGATCTCCAGTATCTGCACTTCCTCAGTTTCTCCTTAGGAGGTGAATATGGTGAACGACATCTCCCACTGACCCCTGCCCCAGCTCTGTGTCTGCAGACACTGGTCCATGATGGACTGGGCCGGACTGTGGTCCTTGTGGGAATGTAATGGTGCGTGGTGGGTTCTGTTGGTGTGTGATGAACTCTGATGATCCGTGGTGGGTTGTGCTGGACCGTGGTGGTCTGTGATGGGTTGTGCTGGACCGTGGTGGGTTGTGCTGGACCGTGGTGGGTTGTGCTGGACCGTGGTGGGTTGTGATGGGTGGTGCTGGACCGTGGTGGGTTGTGCTGGACCGTGGTGGGTTGTGCTGGACCGTGGTGGTCTGTGATGGGTTGTGCTGGACCGTGGTGGGTTGTGCTGGACCGTGGTGGGTTGTGCTGGACCGTGGTGGTCTGTGATGGGTTGTGCTGGACCGTGGTGGTCTGTGATGGGTTGTGCTGGACCGTGGTGGGTTGTTTTCCGTTGCTGGTTAAACACTATTTACCTGGTTCATTCTCACCAAAGGTTGGCTGCTCTTTGGACAGGATTCTGTCCGATTGGAACAAACTGTTGACTGAAGTAGTTTCACTTCCAAATGTGACTGTGTCCTCACCGCCACCTGTCTCGCCTCCACCATCCAACTGTTTATTCAGCACTGGGCCAATAGAAATTCAGTCTAGAAAAAGAGTGTTCCCATTATCTTTGTCACCCCAGGTCATGTTCTCTTGAGTTGTTAACTCTGGTAGGATGAACACAGACTCGGGTAACAAGTGCCTACATTAGGAATCCCGAAACGTTGATTTTCCTCTTCAGATGCTGCCTGACCTGCTGTGCTTTTCCAGCACCACTTTAATCTAGACTCTGATTTCCAGCGTCTGCAGTCCTCAGTTTTGCCTAGGGTAACAAGTGTCAGAAAATATTTTTATAGAGCAGTTAAGTACATTATTGTCTGAACTCAAGTTTGTTCATAAACTGATTTTCCTGATGAATTATCAAGCATATTAGAAGCTACTTAAGATGGAGCTGAAAACTTTACATCACGTGGCATAATGTCATACTGATGTAATCACTTTGCTCTCTTAAAGCTACATGCTGACCTGATTATACATACACGTAATGCCACAACATGTCAAACTTCATTCCCTTGTCACTGACTCCTCTCACTATGGTAACCCTCTGAGGATAAATCAGGTTGCTACAAACCTGAGGTCATTTTGACACACATTGTTTCCAGTACCAAGACTACCTTCTTCCAAGTGCTTAACATTGTCCATCTCTGACTTTGTCTTTGCTGCTGAAACTCTCAGCCTGTAGACCGATCTTTTCAAAAGCTGTGTTGTCTGACTCCCTATCTGTATCCTTTATAAACTTGTACAAAGCTAAGCTACTATTTTTACCTCACACCAAGCACCTTTCGTGTAAAGTCTTAGAGATATGAGCAGAAATGCTCTCATAAGGCCCCTTGTATCTGCTGTGCTTATCTAATATGATCAAGGCTGATCTTGAGCCTGAATTCCATCTTTGCGCCCACTCCCTATATACCTTCAATTTACTTAGTGATGGAGCATGCACTTCCCAATAAGGGTATAGAATTCCAAAAATTCATACTTCTGAGTCCTAAATGATTATTTATTCTAAAACTGTTCTGAACTGTTTCAGGTTCCTCATCCTATGGAAACAAATTGTGTCTACCCTAGTCAGCCCTTTCAGAAACTTTCGTGTTTCAATTAACTCACCATCTCATTTTAGGAAAATCCTGTCATTCAGTGAATCAATCTAGTGAACAAATTACGCTTCCTTTGTGTATTTGCTGACCTTCTTTAGCTCCGGCTTGGGCATTGTATCGATTATAAAATTCTGATCCTTGTTTTCAATTTCTTCCATTGTCATAGCTCTGACTCTGTAACCTCCACTCACCTACAGCACTAAGTGTAACAAAACCCCCAATGCTAATCTGAACTTCAACCCTAAACCTAACCCTAAACATATGCTTTGTATTAATATAACCTAATCTAAAACTTATCCCTAGTTAAAACCAACTAAGATCTCTCCTCTCCTCCAGTAAGACCTCTTCAGTGTTTCCAATTTTCATTTCTTCACCATCGGTGTGCTTTGTCATCAGATACCAGCGCCCTGAGTATTCTCCACCTTGATTTCCAAACCGCTAGTTGCCTGTTTTAGTATTTCGTTATGTTGGCTGAATATGAGCTTGTGACCTACCTAGGGGAGTGGTCTATGTTGAAGGCCATGTTTAATTTATTGAGGCAATGTAGCCCATATTTACAGATTGTTAGCCTAATTGAAAACATTGAGCACTCATACATAGAATCCCATGCAGTGTGGAAGCAGGCTTTTCAGCCCATTGAGTCCACCAGACCCTTCCCCCTACCCCAGTAACCCTGCATTTCCCATGGCTAACCCACCTACCTGGTACATCCCTGAACACTATGGGCAATTTAGCATGAGCTGAAAATGTGTTGCTGGAAAAGCGCAGCAGGTCAGGCAGCATCCAAGGAACAGGAGAATTCCTGCTATTCCTGAAGAAGGGCTCATGCCGAAACGTCGAATCTCCTGCTCCTTGGATGCTGCCTGACCTGCTGTGCTTTTCCAGCAACACATTTTCAGCTCTGATCTCCAGCATCTGCAGTCCTCACTTTCTCCCTGGGCAATTTAGCATGGCCAATCCACCTAACCTGCACATCTTTGCACTGTGGAAGGAAACCCATGCAGATGCGGGGAGAATTTACAAACTCCACACAGACAGTGATCTGAGGCTGGAATCGAACCAGGATCCCTTGAGGCAGCATTGCTTAACCACTGAACCACTGTATTAGTGGTGCTGGAAGAGCACAGCAGTTCAGGCAGCATCCAACGAGCAGCGAAATCAACGTTTCGGGCAAAAGCCCTTCATCAGGATGAAGGGCTTTTGCCCGAAACGTTGATTTCGCTGCTCGTTGGATGCTGCCTGAACTGCTGTGCTCTTCCAGCACCACTAATCCAGTATTTGATTTTCAGCATCTGCAGTCATTGTTTTTACCGCTCTGAACCACTGTGCTGCCCCCTCGCTCTTGTGTAATTCTGTTGATGAGGGTGAAGCATGTCTGTATGTAAGGGGCTAACTTTACCTCTGTTTTTTCCCAATCCCCTCCACTCCTATCTTTCTCTGTTCCATGTGGCCAGTGAAGATATTCACTGACTGTGTCAATCAGTATTGCTGATATCCATTAAAAAGCTGCGCATTTGAGACAAAGCTGACAGTGAGCATTAAACCAAATGGTCATGCAGCCTCAGACAAGCTGACGTCCAACCGATTAAAAAGCTTCAGCCCTTTAATTGAAGCCTTTCAACAAGGCTACTGCTTCAAGGACTTAGTTAAAATCCTTTTGAATGACATTCAACTTCAGAGATCTTCATTATTTGATTCATCATTGGTTTGTTTTACTGGTGAGGACTTAAATTTGATATTTTCATGTGCAATGTTATTCCCAGAAATGCAGAAGGATATGAGGTTGTAATAAACCATGCTGCAATTTGTGTGATCGTACTGATAAAAGGTCACATGTGAGAGATAGGTGTTGCAGTTGTTGAATCTGGTAATGAGCTGATTTTGATACAAAACTTTGATTCTGCTCATAATGTTTTGCTGCTTTTTCTAGCATTTTAATGATAATGATTGAGCATTATATCAGAAGGTATTCTGAAGAGTTTATTTTCTTGTGCTGATTATTTTGCCCCAAGCCCATTCTCAATTCTGATGCACTGAGGTCCAGACAACCTTATTTGACACCAGAGAGTGCAATACACCCATTCCCTAATTGTTATATAATTCAACTCCATATTCTTCAGGGTCATCCATATGATTGTAGGCTAAGTAACCACCTTATTAGTTGTTTTTAGATGACATAAAACAATCACAGTCCTCTTCATCTGACCTTGTCAATGTATCGCTCTGTTCTTCCCCTCTCAGGTTTATCTAGCTTCCCCTTCAATATACCCACATGCTTTTCACCTTAACTTTGCGCAGTGGTATTGAGTTCCAGTTAATTCTGACCAGTCTTTGGGTAAAGAGTTGTGTTTGAATTTCTGATTTGGATTTATTACATTAAGGTTACTGGTTTTGCTTTCCTCATAAATAGAATCAGCTTCTCTACATTTATGTTATCACGACTTTTTGTAATTTTGAAGTCTCAACAGGTTTTCTCTTTGGCTTCTCTTATTGAGAGAGGAACATTCCAGTCTTCCTGAAAGGGAAAAAGATCTACATTTTGACCTTAAAAATCTTGTTCTATATCTTTCCCAGTGTCTGTCTATCTTTCCTATGAAAAGGATCAATTAATCTTTATTTTCCCAAATGTGTAGTCTTTTATAGCCCTGGTAATCAAACAACTTACATTGGAGGGCATCTTGTTCGAAATACAGAGGAACCTTGATTATCCAAACAAGATGGGTGGGCACTATTTCTTTTGGAAAATTGGTAATTCAGTTAATTGCTTGAATGCCTTTCCTCTGGGATTCGGAGTTTTCTGAAGTTTCCTTTGTCCTCTCTCTGCCTGCCTTGCTCCCTCTCTCTCTGTCTCAGGGTTTGTTTCTGAGCAGACACACACTTGTGTGTAAGGGACTTGCAGCATTGCTGAAACCCCCAATCAGTTCAAAGGGATTGACACAGTGAGCACTTACTAAGTCCACTCCCCATACAGGAGACTAGGCAGCAGTAGCACTGCGCGTGAGCCTATGCCCCCTTCCCCAACCCCATTCAACAACACGCCCCCCCCCCCCCCCCACCATCCACACCCCCAACCCCAACCCCAGTCTGCTCCCATCCCAACCCACCCCTGCACCTCCCTGCCTGCCCCCAAACCCCGTCCAACAATGCCCCCATCCGCCCCCCCCCCCCCCCCCCCCCCCAACCCTGCCCCCTCGTCTGGTCCTACCTCACTTCCACTACTCATCTGCCACACAACCCTGTCCAACCACACCCTGTTCACCACCTCCCCCTGGCCCCCTGTCCATCCCCCAACCCATCCAACCACCGCCTCTATCTGTCCCTGCCCTGTCTGTCCCCACCCACCATCATCCACCCCCCCCCCCCCCGCCTCTTCCCAAATAGAGCGCGCGCTGCGCGCGCACACGCACACACACACACACGCACACACATCCCCTTTTGGCTGTAACTTTTTGATAGGTTCTGCCTTTGCCCTGTACAGGACAATGTTTGAGAGATTATCTGGGGAAGGGGGGGTGCGGTTTAGGGTACACCCCTGTGGAGACAGTGCCTGGAATCCCATCGATGTCCAGGACTGTTCTCCGCAGCAGTTCAATAAGCTGGGTTCATTATTAATGATTGTAAACAAAAGACCTGATCAGTGTTGGGAACACCTCTTTGATGTAATGTTTCTATCAGGACCTTGGGATCTTCTTCGGATAATCTGAAATTCAGATAATTGATATTGGGATAATTGAGGTTCCTCTGTATCCTTCTGTCATGGAGTTGTGGAACAGTTAGTGATCCAGCAAATCTCAGCCTCTTGTCTGTCATCTGTTCGCCATTTCACCATGAGAAGTATTTTTGCAAGGGGCACAATATGCCATTTCTATAATAATGCTCCACATGATTTTTCATTTCTTGGACAGTTTTCTTTTGTGTTTCTTCCCCAGTACCAATTAGAATGCTTGCTTCACAGAGTATTCAGTCACATACAGTTTATTCAAAACTTGCAATTTATGTAGCACCTTTCTGAACCCTGATATTTTACGCTAATGGAATGCAGTATCTTTGAAGGGGTCTTGACTTCTGTCATTTTGGAAATGCAGTGGCAGTCCACCTCAAATAATCATAACCATATACTTGTTGCTGAACCAGTATTATTAGAGTATGTACCATGATACAGAAGAAGGACATAAAAATATTAAATAAAACTGGTAAACCATTTGTCCCTGCTCCGCCATTCGACAAAAACTCCACTTTTGCTCATAGCTGTTAACTCCTCAACAGTTCAAAAATCAAACTACCTGGCTCAGTGGTTAGCACTGCTGCCTCAGAGCACCAGGGTCCCAGGTTCGATCCCAGTCTCGGACGACCCTCTGTGTGGAGTTTGCACATTCTCCCCGTGTCTGCGTGGGTTTGCTCCACTTTCCTCCCACAGTCCAAAGATGTGCAAGTCAGGTCTATTGGGCACGCTAAATTGCCCAAAAATGTTAGGTGCATTAGTCAGAGGGAGATGGGTCTGGCTGGGTTACTCTTCAGAGAGTCAGTGTGGACTGCTTGGGCTGAATGGCCTGTTTCCACACTGTAGGGAATCTAATCTAATCTTAAAAAATACTTGAAATATGTGCCATTCCCCATTCTTCTCAAAATATCTTTTATATTGACCTGAGAGAGCAGAAGGGGCCTTGATTTAACATTTCCCCCATACAATTCTACCCAATTCTGTCATCAGCAAATTTGGAAATGTTGCATTTGGTTCCCTCATCTAGGTAATGTAGGTATTGTGAATAGCTGGGGCCCAAGCACTGATCCTTTTGGTATATCACTTGTCACTGACTGGCACTCAGAAGAACTCCAATCCATTCCCACTCTGTTTCTTGTCTGGCAACCAATTTTGAATCCATGCCAATATATTAATTATCCCTTATCCCATGTGTTTTATCTTTTATAAGGGACCCTATCAAAAGTCTTCTGGAAACCCAAATACAACACATCCATGGTTCTCCCTTATCTATATTAGTTACATCCTCAAGAAAATCAGTACCTTTGTTAAGCATTGATTTATGAAAGACAGATCATGCTGACTTTGTCCAATCTGGTTAATGTTTTCCAAACCTCTGGTATCATGTCTTATTATAATAGCATTTTCCCCCCACACTTCTCTGTGTCTGAACAAGTTGCTTATAAATGTCTAAGATGTAGTTTATATCCAAACAAACCAACAGAAGTTGCTTGAGAAACTCAGCAGGTCTGGCAGCATCTGTGTAGAGAAAACAGAGTTAACTTTTTGGGTCCAGTGATCCTTCCTCAGAAAGCAAGCCTTACTTTATGCTACAAAGGCTTCACCTATTTCAGAATCATTGTAGCCTCTCTTTCAAGTTGTTTGTTTTTACAAAAATGTGTTTTTTCTATCCCCAGAATAACCGAATATTGAACTGGGACTCCCTTTAGATGATTTTGTTAGAGCTTTTCGGGCAGCAGAGTCCCAGGCTCCTTGCTGTATGAGATGATCTCAGCCAGGATGCTACAAGTAGCCACAGAGAGCTGAAACCATGAAATGAGAATTGGTCAGGGTTAAACTGTTAATTAGTGCCCACTGGCTTCTGGTGGAGATATGGCCCAATAGGACTATGACTGTGATGTCCACAGCTGAAGTAGCCTTCTGTCACTCACTGCTGAGCCGTGCAATATGGTTAACGGTGATCTGCCCCTGGTTGTGAAGTCATCCATCAAAATACCATTCACATTTCTAACTTATTCTTTTAATTATTCACAGAACTTAACATTACTGTTTTGCTTTTCGAAGGCTCAGTGTGGCCCCTTCACCTGCTCTTGGAGTTTACACTGCTTGCTGAGACGTCACTCTGAAGATGCTGCTAACTTTCCAGTTACTTTACCCAAATGCACATTATGTACAATTTTGTGAAGTAAATGTGAACAGACAGCGGGATGGAGGGAGGCGTGTCACAGCTGAGGGTGTGTACACTGATGTCGGATCCAACTGGGGCCACTTGTTTGTGAGCAAGATAGAGAATCTCTAGTCTGTTGTTGTTTGGTCTTTAACCTCCAAACAGGGAAAGTCACTTTCTGCCTTAACTCTAATTAATTTTGAAACTGATTGACCTAAATTACTTGCCAGAGAATAGGGTCCCCTCTTGGGAGCCTCCTGTGGTGCAGTGGTTGTGTCCCTACACTTTAACTGGGGAAACCCTACCTGCTGCAGAGCTGTGCAGTAACATCACTGAACAGTTTGATAAGCAAAATAGGTTCACTAAAAAAAATTTAAAAATTAGGGGCCTGCTTGTGGCACAGTGCTTGTGTCCCTATCCCTGGATGGGGAGGCCTGGGTTCAAGTCCCACCTGCCCCACAGGCATGTAATGGTATCTCTGAGCAGGTTGATTTGATGAAATAGGTTAAGTTTAAAAAAAACAAATCCTCAGCCGCTTTCCCAGAATTGGTCTATTGGCAATGATGTTTCCAATTTGTTTAGGTGGAATAACCAGCCATGGCAACAACTGACCTGTTGGTGGATTTACAAGATGACCTGGTGTCAGATGATACTTCCAAGGCACTTGGACAGCTCAAACTCTCACCACTGGATGAAAAGACCTGGCCTACAGAGTGTGATGGCGAGTTACAGTCAGGTTAGTCTTACCTGTGATTGTGGTTCTGTTAAGGGGCAGGGCTCAGTGCAGAGCCTCTAAATACTGAACTGTGATCGATGCTTCAAATATATGGGGGTGGCAAGCAATTTCACCCTAAAAATCCTGAGAAAAAGAAATCGCGGAGGCACCCAAGTAGGCTCTCCTCTCTCCTGCCTGAGCAGAGTTAACATAATCTGTGAGGAATTGCTTCTTCAATCACTGGCTGTGCCTCTCTCTGGGCATTTGCTGCTGATAGGGACTCTGGGATGACACAAAACGCAGGAGGTTTTGTTGTGAGTGCATCACCTAATGAAGGAATTAATGAGACTGGAAAAGGATCCCCATGACAGCCATTAATGAGTTGCTGCAAGTCAAATTCTCAAAGCCCTTGAGAAAATATACAGAGTCCCTCTCTTATCTTTGAACAGAAACTGAACTCTACCTAATTGCCAAAGCTGTGCTCATATAGATCCTACACAAGACATTCATGACTGACTGAAACACACAAAAGAAATCTCCAGCTGACCATTTCTCTCTGCACCTGTGTTCACTGCGGAAAGTTCCAGACTGGTTTCCCTCAGCTGACGTTGCACAAGCCATCGTCCCTATTTGCTGTCTTCTTAGACTCTCAATGTCAATCTCTGCCAGCATGCAGTACCTCGGCATGGGTTAGGATCTTGTTTTCTACATGTCCGACTTCTATACTGCAATCTAGCGTTGTGTGAAGTCTAGGTCCTGAGTTATAGACATCAACTAGAACTCAACACTATAACAGGCTAAAGTTCACTCCCCTGACTTGACCAAACCGAGACTTCGAGTCAAGCAACCACTCTCAATGCAGGATAAGCATCAGTTCCTTCTTATAAAGCTCACACAGAAGTTGCACCTCTCACGTTTAAACCTGCCACATACAGAGGTTTTAGCAACAAGATGTAAGAATCTAGTATTTTCTGGTTTAAAAAGGTTAGGTCTTCTGTCTAATATAGAAAAGGTTCCTTGCTCTGCTGCATGATTGATGCAAGATTTATGTTGCAAGAGGCTGGACTCCCAATTCTGACGCTAGGCCTGAACCCATTTTGGAGTTTCACAGAGAGATTCTCTCCACGAGGCCGAGCGAGTTTTCTCAACCTTTCTTCCCAAACCAGCCTCGTGCACCATGTCCCCATGGCACCCTGCTTGTTGTATTTTCCCACTTACCACAGGTGGAAATACTGCTGCTGCGATTCCTGGGATTCTAATGATCTTTAAAGCTGAGCTATGGACACTGTGAAGTATTGGCAGTGTGCACTTGGCCTAGACATATCAGAGAGGGAGAATTTGGCAGCCTGCTTTGCTGATGAGGACTTGAAGGCCTTGGTGGACAAGGATCTACCTGTGGTGACTGTCCACAGAACATGCCTTCAGATGTTGGCTGACAGAAGGCAGGAAAAGCTGGAGTTGCCAGGAAACCGCTCTGATTGTCATGTTAGGAATTGTTGCTGTCTAGTTTCTATCCTGAGGTGGAAGAATGGAAACCTATATTTCATTGAGCTGAGATGACACGATAGTGAAGATATTACTACAGGCAAATAGGCCTCTCACTGCTCAGCAGTGAGAGCCTCCTCTCGTTGTTCGGCACTTGGTTGGAAAATGGGATTTTTGCTCACAAAATTGGGGATCTCCTTGCTGCCAATCTTGCGCAGTTGTCCCAACTTCCTTGAATTGTCCATGTCATTCACTGTCGGGAGGATTTGGCCCTATAGTTGGCATTCCACCTTTTTTGTAATTTTCCTAACATATCATCAGACTCTGCTGGCTTGGATATCTTAAGCATTCGCAGGAGAATTGACCACTTTAGTTTAGTTTAGTTTTGACATGGAGATAACTGGGTTGAAAGAGTTCTCTATCCAAATGGAATTGAATGCTCCTGGTCAGTGACCTTTGAAGTAAATAACCACTGTCAGGTGCCTTGTTTGTTAAGGTCTGGGTTTTAAAAGGGACTGTTTCAAATCTCCCTGTCAAACAGTTGCACTCATTGGAACAACAGTAGGACATTCAGCCTGACCAGCCTACTCTGTCATTTTAATACAACTATGGTTGATCAAACACTTCAATACCTTTTAATCTCACTATCTGTACAACCTTTTACACTATTGATAATGCAAAGTGATCAATCTCTATTTGAGATATCCATAATCCTTTGAGTTAAAAAAAAGTTTTCTCATCTCATCCTTTGTGGCATGTCCCTTAATTTTAAGTTGCGCCTCTTGGTTTTCCTCTCCCCAGTTAGGGAGACATCTTACCTCAAAACTAAACTAGTTCCACTTGGCCCACAACCCCTCTAAACCTTCCCTATTCATATACTGATCCAAATGTCTTTTAAATGTTCTAAGTATATCTGTATCCACCACTTCCTCTGGCAGTTAATTCCACATGCAAACCCCCCTCTGTATGAAAAGGTTGCCCCTGAGATCCCTTTAAAATATTTCCCCTCTCAACTTAAAAGTATGACCTACCTTAAGGAAAAGACTTTTGCTATTCGCCTTATCCATGCCCTTCATGATTTTATAAACTTCTATAAGGTCATCCCTTAACCTCCTATGCTTCAGTGAAAAAAGTCCCAGCCTATCCTTATAACTCAAACCCTCCAGTCCCAGCAACATCCTGGTAACTCTTTCCTGAGCCCTCTCCAATTTAATAATATACTTCCTATAGCAAGATACTAGAACTGAACACAGTGCTCCAAAGGTGGCCTCACCAATGTCCTGTATAACTGTAATATGATGTCCCAACTCATATAGTGAAAGCTCTGAGCAATGAGGCAAGTGTGCTGAACACTTCTTAACCACCCTGTCGACCTGTGATGCACATTTCAAAGAACAATGTACTGAACTTCTCTGTTCGACAGCACTATCTAGGGCCCACACCATTAATTGTGGAATTGTTTGTTTTACCAAATGCAATATCTCCCGTTTATCCAAATTAAATCTCATCTGCCACTCCTCAGCTCATTGGCCCAATTGATCAAGATCCCTTTGTCATCTTAGATAACCTTCTTCACGTTCAACTATATCACCAATTTTGGTGTCATCCACAAACATGCTAAACATGTATCCTAAATTCTCATCCAAATCGTTTATATAAATGACAAACAAAAGTGGACCCAGCACCTTTTCTGTTACTTCTGTATTATCGATTATAAATTCTCCTCTCTCTGTCTGTAATGGATCCTCTTTCGGGAAGCTTCAGAGAGGGTGTAGAGGAGATTTACCAAGATGCTGCCTGGACTGGAGGGCATATTCTATGAAGAAAGGTTGAGGGAGCTAGGGCTTTTCTAATTGGAACGGAGAAGGAATGAGAGGTGACTCGATAGAGGTGTACAAGATGTTGAGAAGCGTAGATAGAGTGAATAGCTAGAGACATTTTTCTCATGGGCGGAAATGCCAGAAATAATTTTAAGGTGATTGGAGGAAGGTTGAGAGGAAATATCAGAGATGCGTTCTTTATCAGAGTGGTGAGTACATGGGATTCACTGCGAGCGGTGGTAGTGGAGTCAGATACATTAGGGACATTTAAGCGACTCTTGGATAAGCACATGGAAGATAGTGCAATGTAGGGTATGTAGCGAGCTTGGAGACGATTCGCAGCTCAGGTTGAGGTTCTGGATGTAAGTTTGCTTGCTGAGCTGGAATGTTTGTTTTCAGATGTTTCGTCACCATACAAGGTAACATCATCAGTGAGCTTCCGGTGTTATGGCCCACTTTCTGTTTGTGTTTAGGTTTCCTTGGGTTGGTGATGTCATTTCCGGTGGTGATGAAATTTCCTGTGTTGGTGGTGTCATTTCCTGTTCTTTTTCTCAGAGGGTGATCCCATCTATCACCCTCTGAGTAAAAGAACAGGAAATGACATCACCAACCCAAGGAAATATAAACACAGAAAGCAGGCCATAACACCAGTGCATCACTGGAAGCTCATTATTGTTGTCACCATACGAGGTAACACCATGTCTGAAAACGGATTTTCCAGCTCAGTGAGCAGACTTAGGTGAAGAAGGGTATATAGGTCAGTCTGATCTTAGAGTAGAATAGAAGGTCGGCACACCTTCAAGAGCCAAAGGACCTGTACGGTGCTGTATTGTTCAATGATCTATGTATAGAAGCTTTTTCAATAGCCTCAATGTGACACTGTAAGTACCCCCTCACCAATATGAATAAAAGAATCATGGGACAGTACCCAGACATGAGACAGCACTTTCCAAATCGAGGAGCAAAATAATCTGAGAAAGCTGATGGGGTTCTGGGCAACTTCAACAAGTACGTTGTTGAGTAAAGAGGCGATACTGTGGAGGGGAAAAGGAAGAAATTCCCATTGCAAAATATCCTTGCCCTCCCCTGTCAGCCAATCCTTCCAGTAATGTCCTGATGGAGTGGCCTTTGCTGGGTATGTTTTAGTGAATGTCAGTGAGTATTGGCATGCTAATTGCTAGTGAGTGAACCAAAGAGTGTGGGCACATGATGATCAGAAGAATGAAGTCAAAAGAATATTAACATTTTCAGCAGTCACACAGAGTGATTGTCCAACTACATGAAAGTGAATACCTACAATTTCATAGAGGTCTTCCAAGGTCCATGCATTTCACCTCCGTTCTTAGGTAGTCTGCCGTGTTGATTTATTTAAGATATTGCAGTAGTTATTTGAATGCAAATTAATTTTGATTACTCCTGCATTTGTACTCAGTGGGTCAAATTTTAATCTTTAATTTTGAGGTATCTTCGAGCTTCTAAACCTGAGACAGTATCTTGTTCCCATTTGGGTGTGTTGAATCTTTCTCACCCCAGTGACATTTTCGAGACTTGGGTCAGAAGAGTTGAGGCAGATTTGGTGTTTTGTGACATCAGCAGGGTATATCCATCCCTGATTGGCTGTCTGGCATGTCAGTCAGTCTTGGTGACCAATCCCATAGTGGCACAAAGACCTAAGGCTGCCACCCACCAGCAGTGGAATGTTAATTGACTGTGGATTTTGTTCCTTAATACGCAAAGTCTTTTCAGCTGAGAGGAAACTAGGTAAGAAAAGTAATTTAAACTGATTTACCTGGTCCCTTGAGAGACGTTAAGCCCAAAATTAAGTTCATAAACAATACTAGGACCTCTGAAGATCAGCTGTTTGAGACACCACACCAGAAGTGAAACTGACTGTGGCCATGAAGGCATGTGAAGCTGTTGGGTTCAAGCTTCGGGAGCAAGGTAGGTCACATGATTGCATGGGACTCCAACTGTGGTTTAGTTAAAATCACAGTAAACCTTGGGCTCCTCTTAATTCCTTACTGGTCTAAGGGCAGCCTTCAGTTTGGTATTGATACATCTGCAGATCCCAGGTCCTAGCGTCCAGTTTTTATTACTTACTCATTAATGGGATGTGGACTGGTATTTATTGTCCATCCTTAATTGTTCCCAAGGTTAGATTAGATTAGATTACTAGATTAGATGAGATTACTTACAGTGTGGAAACAGGCCCTTCGGCCCAACAAGTCCACACCGCCCCGCCGAAGCGCAACCCACCCATACCCCTACATTTACCCCTTACCTAACACTACAGGCAATTTAGCATGGCCAATTCACCTGACCTGCACATCTTTGGACTGTGGGAGGAAACCGGAGCACCCGGAGGAAACCCACGCAGACACGGGGAGAACGTGCAAACTCCACACAGTCAGTCGCCTGAGGTGATGGTGGTCAGCTGCCAGTGTGTTATTTTCAAGTCAAGATGTGTACGGCTAGAAGGGGGACTTAGAGATTTTTGTATTCCCATTCTTCTTCTTCTTGTGGTTTGGAAAGTTAACTAATCTCAGTCAGGTAGTATTATTCATGAGTCCAACTGCTCTCTGAATCACAAAGCTAGGGAAGGGAGGTGAATATCCAAGAGTCTTTATCTTTGTTTTCCGCAGAGCAGCCATACGTGTATGTGATAAGAGGTTTGAATTCAGTACTTTTCATGTTCAGTTAGCCTGAAACCTCTACTGTGTAGACTCGGGGCATAAGTAACTATTACGGCACGTTACTGAAAGCTGTAAACACCCAAAGGCAATGAGAGTTGTCAGCTGGTGGAGCAAAAGTGTTGAGAGATACTTCAGAGCTTGCAGTCCTGGCTCTTGCAGCCAGTGAGAATGTTAATGAAACAGGACAAGATCAAATGAAACATCTACTATTTCTCATCTTGATACCTGTATCTGAATCTCCAGCAACATGGTGGATTACCCCTTTGACAGCCTCTAGGTAGACCCCAGTAGGAATTTGTTGGAACAATCAGTGAGGGAGCTCTAGTGGTAATGGCCTAGTTTCAGAGATGCCATCCCTTTCCTCACATGAAGACCACCCCATTTAGTTTCCTTGGTTTCAGTGTTTTTCTCTCGACCGCCATCTATTTTAATTCCAGGTCCATGGCCCCCAGAGCCCTTTGGCTAAACTAACCTCCCCTGCCATTCCATGACTTGCCTAACACCAATTCCACCACTATCACTTCTGGAATCCTTCACAACACCCCACCTAATATTGCTCAAACCCCTTGCTTGCAACCTTACTCCATGATCCTGTGTCTACCAGAGCTGGTCTTGGGCCAATTAGAGTCATAGAGTCATAGAGTCATAGAGATGTACAGCACGGAAACAGACCCTTTGGTCCATGCTGACCAGATATCCCAACCCAACCTAGACCCTGCTGCCAGTATCCGGCCCATATCCCTCCAAACCCTTCCTATTCATATACCCATCCAAATGCCTTTTAAATATTGCAATTGTACCAGCCTCCACCACTTCCTCTGGCAGCTCATTCCATTCACGCACTACCCTCTGCGTGAAAAAGTTGCCCCTTAGGTCACTTTTATATCTTTCGCCTCTCACCCTAAACCTATGCCCTCTAGATCTGGACTCCCCGACCCCAGGAAAAAGACTTTGTCTGCTTATCCATGCCCCTCATAATTTTGTAAATCTCTATAAGGTCACCCCTCAGCCTCCAACACTCCAGGGAAAACAGCCCCAGCCTGTTCAGCCTCTCCCTATAGCTCAAATCCTCCAACCCTGGCATCATCCTTGTAAATCTTTTCTGAACTCTTTCAAGTTTCACAACATCTTTGCGATAGGAAGGAGACCAGAATTGCATGCAATATTCCAACAGTGGCCTAACCAATGTCCTGTACAGCCGCAACATGACCTCCCAACTCATGTACTCAATACTCTGACCAATAAAGGAAAGCATACCAAACGCTTTCTTCACTATCCTATCTACCTGTGACTCCACTTTCAAGGAGCTATGAACCTGCACTCCAAGGTCTCTTTGTTCAGCAACACTCCCCAGGACCTTACCATTAAGTGTATAAGTCCTGCTAAGATTTGCTTTCCCAAAATGCAGCACCTCGTATTTATCTGAATTAAACTCCATCTGCCACTTCTCAGCCCATTGGCCCATCTGGTCCAGATCCTGTTGTAATTTGAGGTAACCCTCTTTGCTGTCCACTACACTTCCAATTTTGGTGTCATCTGCAAACTTACTAACTGTACCGCTTATGCTCACACCCAAATCATTTATGTAAATGACAAAAAGTAGAGGACCCAGCACCGATCCTTGTGGCACTCCACTGGTCACAGGCCTCCAGTCTGAAAAACAACCCTCCACCACCACCCTCTGTCTTCTACCTTTGAGCCAGTTCTGTATCCAAATGGCTAGTTCTCCCTGTATTCCGTGAGATCTAACCTTGCTAATCAGCCTCCCATGGGGAACCTTGTCTAACCCCTTTCTGAAGTCCATATAAATCACATCTACTGCTCTGCCCTCATCAATTCTCTTTGGTACTTCTTCAAAACCACAATCAAGTTTGTGAGACATGATTTCCCACGCACAAAGCCATGTTGACTATCCCTAATCAGTCCTTACCTTTCCAAATACATGTACATCCTGTCCCTCAGGATTCCCTCCAACAACTTGCTCACCACTGATGTCAGGCTCACTGGTCTATAGTTCCCTGGCTTGTCCTTACCACCCTTCTTAAACAGTGGCACCACGTTTGCCAACCTCCAGTCTTCCAGCACCTCACCTGCGAGTATCGATGATATAAGTATCTCAGCAAGATAGCACGTCGACCACTGACAGGGAATGCAGGTCAGGTAGCGAGTCTTGTGCCTGTTGTGAACCGCTGTAAATAAATCAATGTAAAACCAATCCAAGTATTAGGAAAAGAGCCCAAGTGATCCCATAGACCATTAATATAGACCCCTATGAAGCCATTCTTGGCAATGGCCAACTTTGAGTATAAGTTGGCTACACTGAAGTTGGGCTTCCAATGTGGCCCTCATTAGCAGTGAACGACTCAGTGCTTGTAGTTAATGGCATTAGATAGGCCATTGTAACCCATGTGCATGTTACACCCTCAGAAATCGTGCATGCTCCTGGGAAACTTTTAATTTGGCATATTTCTTAGATATTCTTGAGACTTGAATGCAACATTGTAAACTCCAGGAGACTGAACTGAATGATATGACTAATCACAGCTAGTTACTATTAACTTTCTCAAATGTGAAATGTAGCTCAGGCTCCGCTAATAACAAATCTATGTTACTAATCTCGAAGAACCTTCACACCACCTCCTCTTCAGTTGTCTGAGGGAGGGAAAAAAATCTGCTAGGAATGGGTTTGAGTTAATGAGGCTTGATGTTTCTTTAAGATATTAATGGAGCTCTGTGTTATTGACTGTTATGTCGACATTGACTTGGCTAACTAATTAGTTCTACCCTACTGTTCTTTTCCCTGAGCTTTCCTTTAGAAATTTGTACAGATTTGTTTATTAATCTGTGATGTATAAATCTCTAAACAATGACAATTTCCAAAGTATTTGCACAATTGAAAAGGCAGGTGTTGTAAATACCCTTCTTTCTCTGTGTGGTTGGTGTGTGTCTGATTACCTCACATGCACATGCTCCTATGATAACCTTTCATCCCCTTAGGAATCACGAATCTACCTACCTCTGCCTTAAAAATATTCGAGGGCTCTGCTTCCACCACTTTTTGGGAAAGGGAATTTCAAAGACTCACGGTCCTTTGTGAGAAAAAATGTCTCCTTATCTCTGACATAAATGGGCAAGCCCTTACTTTTAAACACTGGTTCCTAATTCTACAGTTTCTCACAACACAATGTATCTTTACATGTACCCTCCATATATTTCAATCAAATCACCTCTTTCTGCTGTACACTCCAACAGAAGCAAGATTAGCTTACCCAATATTTCCTCGTAAGACAACCTGCCCAGCCCAGATATTAGTCTAGTAAACCTTTGCTGAACTGCCTCTAACAGAAGTACATCTTTTCTTAAATAAGGTAAGCAATACTGTGAAACAATAGCTCAGATATAGTTTCTCAAATTCCCTTTATCCAAGTGTGCACGATTTCTGAGGGTGTAACATGCACATGGGTTACAGTGGCCTATCTAATTCCATATATAAATTGTAAGAAGTTGATGGTTTTGCACTGATCCCTGTTGCACACCATTTGTTATATCTACCCAACTGGAAAATGACCCATTTAAGCCTAGCTAACAAAAAATAATCTTTTCTCCATGCTAATATGTTATCCCCTAAATCTTCAGCTGTTATTTTCCACAAAAACCTTTAACATAGCCCTTTTATCAACTGGCTTCTGGAAAGCTTAAGTGTGTATCCACTGGTTCCTCTTTATTCATAGCTCAAAAATCTCCAATGTGTTGGTTAAATGTAATTTTTCATTCACAAAACCATGAAGTAACCCATGTCCTGCTGTAATGTCTTTAATTCTAACTCCTAATATCTGCCCTGTGACAGATGTTAAATTAACTGGCCTGTACATTCCTGCTTCCTGTTTCCCTCCACCTTTGGGGAAAGATGCTGTTTTACAGTCTGATAGAATCTTCACCGAATGCAGGAAAGTTTGAAGAATTAAAACCAATGCATCAAGTTTTTTTCATGAGCCAGTTTTTTTGACATCCTAAGAGAAGTCCATCAGAACCTGGGGACTTGTCAGCTCAGCTCAAACAGTTTGCTCAGCAGCACTTCCCTGGTGGTTTTCTTGAGTTCCTCCCAGCTTTCTATTTCCTGATTAACACCTATTTCTGGGATTTCTTGTATTTTCTGTAATAACGACTAGTATAAAATACCTATTCAATTCATCGTTATTTTCCATTAGTAATTTTCCCCACCCACTTTCTATTGAATTAAAGCTCACTTAGTTAACTTTCATTTTTAAATATCTGTAGAAACGCTTAACTTTTTCACATTTGTATTTGATTTTCTCTTGTACAGTACTGTAATGTTTCTCTTCTTATTAATCACTTAGTCATTCTGGTTTTTAAAAAAAAATTCTGTCCAATCTGCTCTCCTGCCATCCTTCTTTGCACAATTATGTGCGTTTTCTTTAAGTTTGAAGCCAACTTTTTATGGTGGATCCTCTCCTTGGAACTTCTTTCTTGTTGCAGTGTACCTACTCTGTACATTCTGAAATACCCCCTTAAATATCCACCTATTAACCTATTCCTAACTAAATTTGCCACTTCACTTTAGCTGGCTGTGCTTTCATGACCTCACAATCGCCTTTGTTTAAGTTTAAAATGCCAGGCTTGGGATCCATCTTCTCTCCCACAAACTGAGCATAAAATTTAATGGTTTTACATTTGCTGACAACAAGAGGCAACTTCACTGCAAAGTCATCAAAACTCTTTGCACAATGCCAGGTCTAGTATAGACTGCTGTCTTGAATCGTTCCAGAAAGTGCTGTTCTAAGAAACTGTCCCAAAAACATCCTATGAACTCCTTGTCTGGGTTACTTATTCCCATCTAACTTTTCCAGTCTTCAAGTAGATTAAAATCCCCTATGATTATCTCTGTGCCTCTCTGATAAACTCCGATTGCCTCTTCCTTTACACTTCAACCTCCCATCCTTAAGGAGGTCTGTAAACCACTTCTCAAGAAGTCCCTGATTGCCTTTGGCATTTTTATCTTTAAGAAGCTGCCTATACATCCTGATTTCTTGAACTGATGTTATCCTAACACCATGGTTGATTTTTAGTTTCAGAGCAGTCTTCTGCAAGGAAAGGTGGCAAAGAGGGAGAGCTGCCATATTCAGGTAAGTATTTAAAGCTGTCAATTGAGAGGACATGAGAGTGAGTGAATGGGAGATTGAGCTGAGGTGGTAGGTGGCTCATTGAGGATTGGGAGTATGATTGTGTGTGTGTGGGGTGGGGGGGGGGGGGGAGCTTAGTGGAATCCCGAAGTTACACTAAAGAGTGTAATGATTTTAGATCAGTATTTGGATGTGTAATACCTATCTAGATCAAATCTCTGACCAGTTTACTGGCTGTGTTTGCTGACTGATACCTACCTACACTTTACTGGGTGTAGAGCACGCCCTCTAATACTTATATATATGTATATGATGTGAGTTTGGAGGCTAAATATTCTCTTGATTTCCAGCAGACAATGACACCTTGCCTGAAGTTGTTGAAACTCCCCCTGATCTGAAGTGGGACGATCCATACTATGATATTGCAAGACGCCAAATTGTGGAAGTAGCAGGTAAGTGGCATAAAATAGTCTGTAATTACTATTGTTCAGAATACAATTATGGAGTTGGATGAGGAGGGAAAATCCAACTGAAACCCTTCTGATGCAACTCCTTGTGCTTGCCAGGTTTTGTAGTATTTAAATGAAGGAATGTTCTTTCCTGTGAGCAGCTTCCCCTTCCCTTTCTGCCATGAGAAAGGGATTCTTAAAATTACCTCAACTTTTTTAAAATTAAGATTACATCGACCTGAGAAACAGGTCATTCAGGCAAACCAGGTGTGCAATTGTTTGGATTCTGCCCGAGTCTCCTCCCAATTTTCCTCGTCCAAACCTGCCATCATAACCCTTCTCCCTCAAATGCTCTCTGTCTTCCCCATATGTGTTTCTGTCCTAATTTCTTCAACTACTCCTCGTGGTAGCAGTGTCCATATTCTCAACACTCGTGAGTAAAGATAAATTCCCTATTTGATTTCATCCTGATTATCTTATGGTCTTTAGTTATGCCCACCTCCCCATGTCCCCCACACACAAACTCCCCCATGTGTTATCTCTGTATCTGCTGTCTTTTATTTCATATCTTTGTCAGAGTTTAGACAAATCTCTCTCTATTCTGGTGTTCCAATTTGTCCCTCGGTTCGCCCAGGGCTGGGGATGCAGAAATTGTGCTTCTTTACCTTGTGAGGTGTTGGATGCTAATAGAAGCCATTGTCATGTTTGGGTCCCTTAACTAAACTGTGGTTGTTTCCATGTGTTCTTCCCTCCTAGAATAATGTGAATCTTGAACAGATTTGGAACAGACTAAGTTTGTTAGGCTGTGATGTGTTACTTTCATTTAGTGACCTGACCTCTGTGATGGGTGGATATAATATCATTCACAGTATAAGTAGAGAATCCCAACTACACCCACGAGATGTGGGTATCTTGCTGAATATACACCATGTTACAGCTGCCATGCCATTGCCAGCCCTATTTGGAATGCAGTAAAAACTTTCTGGATTTAATTGGAATGTTACCACTAAGTGAAAGGCTATCTCTACATCGTTGAAATCCATGCTGCTAGAGTTTCTGTTTGCCTGGTGTCTTGTGCACACTGTCTTCCATAGCGACACACGTACTTTTCACCATGTAATAAGGTCCAGTTTGATGTGGTTTTGTATGTTGCACAAACGACTGTTCTACTTGACGTTGCAGCACCAGAGCCACTAGGTACAATATGCTTTGTATTTCTCAAAGTTCTGGAAGCATTGTTCCTTGCATCATAAGTGTTGTGGAATTGATCAGTAAGCTGTTTAATTGTGTGTTTCTAGTTGGTACCCCACGTTCGATTTGGATTGCAATTTCCTCTTCAGTTTGATGTGTGTGAAGGGGAAGAAACTATTTTCAAATATTTAGAAAGGATTGCATAGAAAGTACAGGTCACAAGCAGGCCATTTGGCCCATTTGGTCTGTACCATTGTTGATGTTGTACAGGACCCTCCTCCCACCTAACTTGATTTAACCATCCATCTGTGTTGCTTTCTTTCTCATGCTTCGCTTGCTTTCCCTGTAAATGATGCTGCAGCTACTACATATGATATAGCCATTCACATATTTGCTGATGCTTTGAGGTTGTTTTTTTGTCCCTTCCTTCATAGTGAGACAATTTTACTTGGTTCCTGAGCACTGTTTCCCACAAACAAGCCTTGGATTTTGGATGTGATGAACTCTGTAACAGTGTGGGGTTAGAAGAGCACTGTTAGGAGATGGTGAAGAGGGATCACACATTTGGTTGTGTCCAAATACTGTTTGTGATTTTGAGACCTTTGTAGACTAACCAAGGCTACAGGAAACCCTCATGACAATACTCAAACCAGATTTAAAAAGAAAAATTATTGATTGGTGTCCACAATGTTTGGTTTGCAAATGTGATTGGTTAAAGGTTTATTTTTCAGTGAAAGGCTCTGACTGGCTCACTGGAGAGAACGCTGGTTTGTGTGAAATGAACTGACCCAGCCTGTCTATTCCTACAGGGGATGATAACTTTGGCAGGAAGGTGATAGTGGTCAGTGCCTGTCGGATGCCTCCCAGTCACCAGTTGGACCATACCCAACTGCTTAAGTGAGTTTGCCACAAGAAACGTGTTTTTTTTTTGTCTTGTAAAGTGCCATATCCTAAACACCCAGAATAAATGAATCTTTGAATGCAACTTGACTTGGAGGACATGGGACAGTTTGATAACTGGGGATCTTAAGTCATCATGGAAAATCCAACAGAGGTAGAATTTTTGTTTTGTCTCGTATTAACACCATATCCTCTTGAGCCTGGATATAATGTTGAATTTGTACACCAACGAGTTATTTTGAGAGGGGATTAAGGGAATTAATGGAATAGCAAATAGAATTTTCAGGAGGCTATAATCAACGAATAATGAGACTCTTTGCTGGAAAATCTTCAAAACAGAGTGCTTTCTATCATTCCCACCCCATTCCCGAACTGGCCAAGATCAATCAGCAAGTGGAGTTAGAGGACTGTCTCTTGGCCAAACACCACACCCTTCTTGGGTCCCCTTGGGGAATGTTGCTGCTTAACAGCCCATGATTCTTAATCCCCACCCGGAGGTCAACAGAGTAGCCAGTTTAATGGGGCAAGAGAGTCAGCAGGGCTATGAAATTGATGAATTTTAATCTGGAACTTGTGGCTACCAGTTGGAGTAGATATGACAGTGTGGAGCTTCATAGCAATTTACTGCTTTGGGTAATCAGCGACTTTGCGATATTGAGCTGGATCTTAGTCAGCAGCTGGTTTCCCACAGAGCCCAACCTCCTGACTCCTTTCTCATTGTTGAACTGTTTTGTGGCACACAGTTGGAATTCCTTCTGGAGTGATAAGCTTTGCTATCAGGAGGTGGCTGATGGGAAAGGAGTCAAAAGCCCCAAAATACTACTGTCCAGGTTGGATCAACATTCTCCATTCTCAAAGCTTAGCTTCTGCCAGCATTTTTTTGCAGTTGTTAATTGACTCGCTCTAAAGATTAACTCAGTTATGCTGATGAGCTTCTTGATCCTCGACATTGCCTCATCGTAACCACAATCATTTTCAGTCTTCATTATTTAGGAAGTAGAGTGGGACAAGTTTCTCTTAGAACTGAGTTCTGTTTTTGTTGAAGTGTTGATAATACTGTGGGTCTAGAAGGTTGTGGCAGACTGTTCATTTTGGGTGCACAGTGCGCACTAAGTACTCCCAATACAGATAAAGCACCTAAATGTTCTCTATTAGAACCCTAACAGTGTGTCTCAACGATCTTCAAGAGTGTAGAAGGCCCCAGCCTGCCACTCTCCACACCAGCCATTCAGGAGTCCTCCTTATTATGGTGGTCCTCATACCACTTGGAGCTAACCAACCCAAACCCACTTAGGGCCTTGCATCTTGTCAGGAAATGAGCACTCTGTTTCTCGGTCTGGGTTGTATTTCAATCGTGACTGTGACCAACCTGTCTTTAAAGACAGATATTGAATGAACACTTTGTATCTCTCTTCATAGTAGATGCAAATTACATGTTGGAAATAGAGGGTAACCATGGAGATAAAAAGTAAAAAAAAACTTAAGTAAATAATAACAGCAGAGAAAATGTATTGGGAAATGAAAGAAGCTAAGGTCTGACAAATCCCCAGGACCATAGTCTACACTCTATGGTTTTAAAAAAAAGAACTGCTGAGATAGTGATTATGATTGTCCGTAATTCCCTATTTTCCTGAACTGTCCCAAAAGACTGAAAATGACAAAATGTAACCCTGGTACCCGAGAAAGGAAAGAGAGTGGAAATCGGCCACCACAGTTAGCCTGAGATCAATCATCTGTTAAGTGCTGAAATATTTTAAAGAACAAAGAAGAACAAAGAAAATTTACAGCCCAGGGTCAGGCCGTTCGGCCCTCCAAGCCTAAGCTGATCCAAATCCACTGTCTAAACCTGTTGCCCAATTCCTAAGCATCTGTATCCCTCTGCTCCCCACCTACTCATGCATCTGTCCAGATGCACCTTAAATGAATCTACCGTGCCTGCCCCTACCACCTCTGCTGGCAACGTGTTCCAGGCACCTACCACCCTGTGTGTAAAGTACCTTCCACATGTGTCCCCCTTAAACTTTTCACCTCTCCCCTTGAAAGCGTGACCTCTTGTTATTGAATCCTTCACCCTGGGAAAAAACTTATCTCTATCTGCCCTGTCTATACCCTTCATGGTTTGTAGACCTCAATCAGGTTCCCCCCTCAATCTCCTTTTCTCTAACGAAAACAAAGCTAACCTACTCAACCTCTCTTCATAGCTAGCACCTTCCATATCAGGCAACATCCTCGTAAACCTTCTCTGCACCCTCTCCAAAGCGTCCACATCCTTTTGGTAATGTGGCGACCAGAACTGTGCACAGTATTCTAAATGCGGCTGGTTTGGTAAAAAAGTCTGAACAGAGCACTTAGAGAAGAATAGTATAATCAGAAAAGGCAGCATTTTTGAAAAGTATATCGGAATTTCTTTGGTGGAATTAGTAGGGTAGATAAAGGGGAACGAATAGTTGTAGTTCACTTGGATTAACAAAGTCCATTAGATAAGGTGCCTCACAAAAGAATAATAGAGTCATAGAGATGTACAGCATGGAAACAGACCCTTAATATGGAAGATAAGGGCTCATGGAGTTGAGGGTAATATACGTGAATACAGGATTATATTCGGGATAATGGACAGGGAGCAAAGGGCTTGTATAAACAGGTTATTATCAAGTTGGCAGACAATGACTTCAGTGGTGCAGGTATCAATGGTGAGACCTCAGCTATTTTCAATCTGACTTGGACAAGGAGGCCGAGAGTAATATATCTAAGTTTGATTATGATGCAAAGCAAGATGAGAACCTTAGCTGTGAGGAGGACACACAGAGGCTGGAGAGATATAAACAGGTTAAGTTAGTGGGCAGCAAGGTTCCAGGGGGAGTATAACATGAGGACTGTGAAATTATTCACTTTGGTAGTAAGAATAGAAAAGCAGGATGTCCTGGATAAGGCATGAAATGTGCAAATGTTGGTGTTCAGACAGAGTTTGGTGTACTTATACAATGGTAACATGTAGGTACACTAAGTAATAGGAAAGCAAGTGGCGTGTTTACAGTCAGTGCAATAATGAGAGACCTGCAGAGACTACACCTAGAGTACTGTCTGAGGTTTGATTTCTGTGTCTAAGGAAGGATATATTTGTAATGGACAAAGTGCAGTGATGGTTTACTAGATTATGCCTGGTATGAAGGGTTGTTCTATGATAAGAGACTGAATAAATTGGGCCTGCACTGTAGTGTTTAGAAGGATGAGAGGTTGGCACATGCGTGATCCTGAAAGTATTTGATATTGTTTTCTGTAGCTGGGAGATTTCCAGCAGAGGGGCACAGTCTCAGAATAAGGAGACTATCATTTGGCACCGGTATGAGGAGAATTTTCATCACTCCAAAGAGTGCCAATCATTGGAATTCTCTATCCCTGAGGGTTGTGAACGCACCATCATTGAGTATTTTCAAGGCTGCGATACACTGATGGGGATGTGGAGTGAAGGGAAAGTGGAAATGGCAGAAAATATTTGTATCAAATGATGGATAGCCACGTTGTCTATTCCTGCTCCTTTCTTTATAGTCTTGTCTTAAGGTGTTGGATTTAGTTTTGTTTGAATCTTTGATCATATTTTGTAATGAGTTTGGGGCTTGCGGTATTGAATCTGTTTCTATCTCCTCAACATTAGATACCTGAAGCACACACTGGACAAGTATGTCGAGAGTGACTACTCAGTTGTGTACTTCCATTACGGACTCAACAGTCAGAATAAACCTTCGTTTGCTTGGTTACTGGAAGCCTACAAGGAATTTGACAGAAAGTAAGTATATTTGTACCTTAGGCTTTTCAACATTTCAGCTTGGATCTCCCATTCTGTTCTGTGTTTTTTGCTGCATTGTACTCATACAAGAGAGAATGCATGTGTCCATTCTGGAGAGTGCTTAGATCTGATAAGTAGATTCTTCCAGGTCGTCTGTTGATTTGATAAAATGAATGTGTTTCTCGGGGGTTCGGGGTGGGGTTGGGGGAAATGATACAAGCCAAACCCGAGAATGTAAGTCAGATTGGAGAAAATTGTGCAACAAACATGATCAAAGCACCTGATATTCTGTGCCAGCTCCTGTTACTTGATACAATATGGTGTGAAAGCTGAAGCAGTTCAGTGACCTCTGCATTATTGTCCTTCATATCAAAGCAGATTCAATTAATCCAGATAACCAAGGCAGCCAATTGTGTTGGGGGAAAAAGGTCCCTTTTAATGAATGATGCTGAGGCCTTCTCTGTTCTTCAGAGCAGGCCTGAGTTTAGTATTTCAAGCTGCAGGCAACAACACTGACATGCAGCTGTCCATCACTGTTGTATTTAAACACTTAGGGTATGTGCTCAAACCCTGAGGTGGTACTTGAATTCACACCTTTTTGACACAATTAAGATTAGATTCCCTACAGTGTGGAAACAGACCCTTCAGCCCAACCAGTCCACACCGACCCTCCGAAGAGTAACCCACCCAGACCCATTTCCCTCTGATGGATGCACCTAACACTACAGGCAATTTAGCATGGCCAATTCACCTAACCTGCACATCTTTGGACTGTGGGAGGAAACCGGAGCACCCGGAGGAAACCCACGCAGACACAGGGAGGGTGTGCAAACTCCAGACAGACAGACACCCGATGCTGGAATCGATTTTGGGTCCCTGGCGCTGTGAGGCAGCAGTGCTAACCACTGAGCCACCATGCCACCCAATGATGCCACTATGCCAGGTTAAAGCTTTTAGTAATTCTGCCTTTGCTGTGTGTCAGATTGACTGTATTGGAGGCTACTTTAGACTCAGTTCCTTGGTTGTTCAGCTATTCTGTGTAGAAAGCTGTAGTTGATCTTGTTCTTTGGGTTAGGAAGGAAGAAAACATGTAAGGATTCCTGCTCCCAGCTGTTGAGCAACTATTTATGAGTGGATTAAGCTGAGTTGAGATGTGATAGCACTCGGTTGATGCTGGGTATGGAGGAACTGTTTCATTCCAGGGTTCTCATTAGGTCGGGTCTGTACTTGTTTAGAGTTTGGAAGAATGAGAGGTGACCTTATTGAAACTTATGAGATTCTGAGGGGGCTCAGCAGGATAGATGCGGACCAGATGTTTGCCCTTGTGAGAGAGTCTGGGACCAGAGGGCAGAATATCAGAGTATGGGACCACCCATTTAAAACAGAAAAGGAGGGGTTTCTACTCTTGAGGTCTGGGATTCTTTATCACAGAAGGCAGGGTCATTAAGCATATTCAAGGCTGAGATAGACAGATGATTATTCAATAAGAGAACTAAGGATTATGGGGAAAAGGCAGGAAGCTGGGGTTAAGAATTATGAGATCAGCCGTGATCTCATTGAATGATGAAGCAAACTGGCTGGGCTGAATGGCCTACTCCTGCTCCTAAACCTTATAGTGTAACCACTTCTGCAAAACCTGGTGACTAATTAAACCTTTATACTTTTAGGTATATTTATTATCTACACAGACTGTTGTTTTGGAGGTGGTTCAGATAAGATTTGCCAGACTGTTACCTTGAGTGAGAGGGTTGTTTTATGAGGAACGATTGGACAGGTTAGTCTTGAATCCACTGGAGTTTAAGAGAGTAAGGGTGAGTTGATTGAAGCATATGAAATGCTGAACAATTTTGATCGAGTAGATGTGGAGAGAATGTTCCCTCTTAGAGGAGAATCTGGAACCAGAGGGTCACTGTTTAAAAGTCTGTGGATGCCCATTTAAAACAACAATGAAGTGAATTATTTTTTATGAGGGTTGAGAGTCTTAAGAATTCTTCCTGAAAAGGTGATTGAAGCTGAGTCCTTGAATATCTTCAAGGCAAAGGTAAGGCGCTTCTTGCTGAGGAAGAACCAAAAGGTTATCAGGGGGAGGCAGGAATGTGGATTTGAGGTTGCAAACAGATCGGCCACGATATTATTAAAAGACAGAGCGGATTCGAACAGCTGAATGGCCGACCTGCTCCTAATCCGCACGTTCCTATGTGCTTTTGCATGTGATGGATTTTAATTAAGGGTAGCCAAGTGTGTGAAGCTTGTCCCAAAAGAGTTGCAGGCAGTGGTTCATCGAGTGAGCCATATTTAACAGCTTCACTCTGGGTGGGCCGTGTCTCCTCTTCATCAGCAATCGAGGAAACAAAACTCCGTCAATACCATAACGATTTTTAACCGTCGCTCCCCAGCGATGAAGGAACCCAGCGTGATTGAACTGTCAAAGCTATGAATTTTCCCTGTAAAATTAATCCTGTGAAAAGAGTGAATTGTATTCGGAAACCTGGCTTATTTCCATCCACTCAGATACAAGAAGAACATCAAGGCTCTGTACATCGTCCACCCTACCAGGTTCATCAAAGCACTCTTGGTTGTCTTTAAACCAATAATCAGGTTGGTCCATGCTAATTCATTCTGAATTTTAAAAAAAAGTTACAAATTCATTACTTCTTAAAAATTGCTGTTAATAATTTACTTTTCTGCCACAGTTTTCTCTTAGACAGGTCAGCATCGTCCTCGCTAATCTCAGTCAGGCCAGCAGTGGAATACTCTGTGGTTGGCATGTTTCTAATGCTGATTGTTACCCACTGATGACTGCCGAGACATAATATTAGGGTTGAAGTTGACTGTAACAATTTCGTAGTTGAGTGTTTGGTGCTGGAAAAGCACAGCTGGTCAGGCAGTATCTGAGGAGCAGGAGAATCAATGTTTCAGGCATAAACCCTTCATTGGAAAGGGCTTATGCCCAAAACATCGACTGTCCTGCTCCTCGGATGCTGCTTGACCAGCTGTGCTTTTCCAGCACCACACTCTTGACTCTGATCTCCAGCATCTGCAGTCCTCACTTTCTCCCTGTAATGATTTCATGATGTATAGTCCATCTCCATGACAACATGCACATAGACATGGAGCTTACGTGCTGTTAATCCTCACTCACAATAACTTGTTAAATTCCGTAGTCCTTTAGGCTAGCAAAACGTTCCAAGGTGTGTCAGAGGAGTCCTGTTCAGGCCATTTGATGAAGACAGGGAAAAGGTTAGGACTTCCAAAGCTGAAGAAACATCCACCAATGGGATGTACAAGAGGCAAGAATTGCTGGAGTCCAAATATTTTGGAAAATTGCAGGGAGGGAGGAGATTCCAAGGAACGTTTTGGCTGAGCTTATGTTTATGTACAGAGGAACCTTGATTATCCGAAGGACACAGGTGGGGGGAGTATTTTGTTCGGTTAATCGAATTCCGGATATTCGAATGCAAGGCATGGGGAACTTGCGATCTTGCCGGATATTCTATGTTCGGACAATCGAATTCTGGATAATTGAGGTTCCTCTGAAGAAGGGGAGAGGTCAGTCAGGAATGCCCACACTTCATTGCAGCTTGCAAAATTGCACGTGCAGTCTCTCTAGGTTCCCTCTAATGCACACACAATTGCTCATTTGCTTGCTCAATCATATAGTCATTCAGACATACAGCACAGAAACAGACCCTTCGGTCCCACTCATCAATGCTGACCAGATATCCTAACCTAATCCAGTCCCATTTGCCACCACTAGGCCCATAGCCCTCTAAATCCTTCCTATTCATATACCCATCCAGGTGCTTTTTAAATGTTGCAATTGTACCAGCCTCCATCACATCCTCTGGCAGCTCATTCCATACATGTACCACCCTCTGGGTGAAAAGGTTGCTCCTTAGGTCCCTATTATATCTTTCCCCTCTCACTCTAAACCATGCCCTCTAATTCTGGACCCAGCCCAGGGCAAAGACCTTGTCTATTTGTTCTATCCATGGTCCTCATGATTTTATAAACCTCTATAAGGTCACACCTCAGCCTCCGACGCTCCAGGGAAAAACAGCCCCAGCCTATTTAGCCTCTCCCTGTAGCTCAAATCCTCCAATCCTGGCAACATCCTTGTAAATCTTTTCTGAACACTTTCAGGTTTCACAAATCTTTCTGATAGGGAGGTCATCAGAACTGCACACAATATTCCAAAAGTGTCCTAATCAGTGTCATCTACAGTTGGAATATGGCCTCGCAACGTCTATACTAAATACTCTGACCAATAAAGGAAAGCATACCAAACTCCTTCTTCACTATCCTATCTACCTGTGACTACACTTTCAAGGAGCTATGAACCGGCACTCCAAGGTCTCTTTGTTCAGCAACACTCCCTAGGACCTTACCATTAAGTGTATAAGTCCTGTTAAGATTTGTCTTTCCAAAATGCAGCACCTTGAATTTTATCAAAATTAAAATCCAAATGCCACACGTCGGCCCAATGGCCCATCTAACCAACCTTCTTCACTGTCCACTACATCTCCAATTTTGGTGTCATCTGCAAACTTACTAACTGTACCTCCTATCCTCACATCCAAATCATTTATATAAATGATGAAAAGTAGAGGGCCCAGCACCGATCCTTGTGGCACTCCACTGGTCACAGGCCTCCAGTCTGAAAAACAACCCTCCACCACCACCCTCTGTCTTCTACCTTTGAGCCAGTTCTGTATCCAAATGGCTAGTTCTCCCTGTATTCCATGAGATCTAACCTTGCTAACCAATCTCCCATAGGGAACCTTGTCGAACGCCTTACTGAAGTCCATATAGATCACATCTACTGCTCTGCCCATATCAATCCTCTTTGTTACTTCTTCAAAAAACTCAACCAAGTTTGTAAGACATGATTTCCCACACACAAAGCCATGTTGACTATCCTGAATCAGTCTTTCCTTTCCAAATATGTGCAAATCTTGTCCGTCAGGATTCCCTTTAACAACATACCCACCACTGATGTCAGGCTCATCAGTCAATAGTTCCCCAGCTTTTCCTTACCACCTTTTAAATAGTGGTACCACGTTAGCCAACCTCCAGTCTTCCAGCACCTCACCTGTGACTATCGATGATACAAATATCTCAGCAAGAGGCCCAGCAATCTCTTCTCTAGCTTCCTGCAATGTTCTAGGGTATACCTGATCAGGTCCTGGGGATTTATTGACTTTTGTGTTTCAAGACATCCAGCACTTCCTCCTCTGTAATATGGACATTTTTCAAGATGTCGCCATCTATTTCCCTACAGTCTATATCTTCCATATCCTTTTCCACAGTAAATACTGATGCAAAATACTCCTTTAGTATCTTCCCCATCTCCTGTGGCTCCACACAAAAGCTGCCTTGCTGATCTTTGAGGGGCCCTATTTTCTCTCCCTAATTACCCTTTAGTCCCTAATGTATTTGTAGAAACCCTTTGGATTCTCTTTAACCCTATTTGCGAGCGCTATCTCATGCCCCTTTTTTGCCCTCCTGATTTTCTTATTTAGTATACTCCTACTGCCTTCCAAGGATTCACTCGGTCTATCCTGTCTATACCTTACATATGGCTTTCTTCTCTTTCTTAACCAAAACTTCAATTTCTTTAGTCGTCCAGTATTCCCTATACCTACCAGCCTTCCCTTTCACCCTGACAGGAATATACTTTCTCTGGATTCTTGTAATCTCGTTTCTGAAGGCTTCCCATTTTCCAGCCGTCCCTTTACCTGCAAACATCTGCCTCCAAACAGCTTTCTAAAGTTCTTGCCGAATACCATCAAAATTGGCTTTCCTCCAATTTAGAACTTCAACTTTTAGATCTGGTCTATCCTTTTCCATCACTATTTTAAATCTAATGGAATTATAGTCGCTGGCCCCAAAGTGCTCTCCCACTGACACCTCAATCACCTGCCCTGCCTTATTTCTCAGGAGTTTTACACCTTCTCTAGCAGGTAGGTCTACATACTGAATCAGAAAATTGTCTTGTACCCACTTAATGAATTCCTCTCCATCTAAACCTTTAACACTACGGCAGTCCCAGTCTATGTTTGGAAAGTTAAAATCCCCTACCATAACTACCCTACTATTCTTACAGATAACTGAGATCTCCTTACAAGTTTGTTTCTCAATTTCCCTCTGACTATTAGGGGGTCTATAACACAATTCCAATAAGATGATCATCTCTTTATTTCTCAGTTCCACCCAAATAACTTCCCTGGATGTATTTCCGGGAATATCCTCCTTCAGTACAACTGTAACGCTATCCCTTATCAAAAACCCCACTCCCCCTCCTCTCTTGCCTCCCTTTCTGTCCTTCCTGTAGCATTTGTATCCTGGAACATTAAGCCTCCAGTCCTGCCCATCCCTGAGCCATGTTTCTGTAATTGCTATGATATCCCAGTCCCATGTTCCTAACCATGCCCTGAGTTCATCTGCCTTCCCTATTAGGCCCCTTGCATTGAAATAAATGCAGTTTAATTTATTAGTCGTACCTTGTCCCTGCCTGTCCTGACTGTTTGACTCACTTCTGTTCTCAGCTGTACCCGTCTCAGATCGATCTCTTTCCTCACTATCTCCCTGGGTCCCACCCCCCCACCTTACTAGTTTAAACCCTCCCAAGCAGCTCTAACAAATCACCCTGCCAGTTTATAGTCCCTTTCCAATTTAGGTGCAATTCATTCTTCTTGTACCAGGTCACTTCTACCCCAGAAAAGATTCCAATGATCCAGCACCAGTTCCTCAGCCATGCATTCATCTGCACTATCCTCCTATACCTTCCCTCACTAGCTCGTAGCACTGGGAGTAATCCAGATATTACTACCCTCAAGGGCCTCCTTTTTTAAATTCCTGCCTAACTTTCTATGTTTTCCCTTCAGAATCTCATCCTTTTCCCTTCCTATGTTGTTGGTTCCAATGTGGACAATGACCTCCTGCTGGTCCCTCTCCCCCCTTGGGAACATTCTGCACCCTCACTGAGACATCCTTGATCCTGGCACCAGGGAAACAACACACCATTCTGCTTTTTTGCTGCTGGCCACAGAAACGTCTGTCTGTGCCTCTCCCTAGAGTGTCCCCTATCACAATCGCTGTATGAAAATGCTCACTCTAGGCAGGCTGTCTCTCACGTGCAGTCCATTTGGGCTGTGCTGCACCCGTTCTCACGAACAAACACCAATTCCTGGCTCACGTATACTCACAGGCCCATACACACTCACCACAGTCTTTATATTAGGAGAGGCCATTGGGCAAGTAATTGAATTTCTTGGCCAGTGTGACTGGGAGATATTGTGGGGCATTCGTCCAATGAACCTCTAAGACTTTCATTCCTCTCCCCAGATTAAGTCGCTTAGGACTTGCTGAGTGAAACAAGTAATGAATAAGTAAGTTTGGCAAACAACGCAGCATACTCCATGTATGTTCTCTTTCCATTCCTACTTTTCTTTGCTCCAGCATGAAGTTTGGGCGGAAAATCTTGTATGTGAATCATTTGGGGGAACTTGAACAGTACCTAAAGTGCGAGCGAATGGTGATTCCACAGTGTGTGAAAAGGTATGTTCATTAAACCACACCCCTGAGAGAGAGGTGTTCATTTTTAATATATCCAAGATTTGTACAGGACCCAGTTTGGCAGAGGGAGTGTAATCATAGTGTTTCTTTTGAGGAAAGGTTCATCTTTGCGTACTTGTTATTTTGGAAAATGTATCGGATATTTTCAGTTGTACACAGGCTATTTTTGTGTGCAATTATAATGTGTGATGAGTGATAGGGAGGACCTATTTAGAGTAATTGCACAGAAGGAGGCTGAATCCTAAGAGTATACAAGTGCATGTTACTATTACTGTCCAAACTGTTGCAAAGGGCACTGAGGATATGAAGGGTCAAACATCTGACCCGGTCATAATTCAAAACAGCCATGATGTCAGCCTGGAAACAGACCGTTGCTCAATTGCTCAGATCAGCAATTGAGACTGAGCTCAGAAATGTGAGAGAGGGGGGCAAAAGTGGATTAAGAGGTTTCCAATTTCCAGAATAAAAGGTCAAGGAATGGAGTTTTACACACAGACATTTGTATATTCAGTCAGGTTTAAACTGGAAAATAAGGATGACAGCCTCAAATGAGAGACTAAATACAAAAGCCTTGTGTGTAAGTTGGTAACTACATCTTTCAGTCTTTTCAACTACAGCGGTTTGCACAGAAATAGCAGCATTCTTAATGCCCTGTTATCTACACTTCTCACTGACATTGCAAAACTGACACTTCATTGTGGGAGGGCTCTTGTTAATCTTCTTAAACGTTAGAAAGATGAAGCTATTCATCTGCCCATTTCCTTTGTTTAAAATCTTTCAACCCGTCAGAGGTTTGGCTCAGTTCAAACTCTTGCCTCTTAACCTGAAAATTGTTTACTCTTTGGATTCAGCGAACCAAAATTCCTCCTCCTGTGCCACAATCATTCTAAATAGGTCCTCCCTATCATTCAATCCCATTAGTGACGATCATAAAAGGACTGTAAAAAAGTGCTGACCTTCAGAGAAGTTATGAAATGCAGACTTTGATGGTCTGTGTAGGCAGAGTTGTAAAAATTCAGGGGAATCACTTGCAGAGTTCTTTTGGGGTCCATGCTGACTTATCCTTCAGCCAATGCCACCAGAAACATTATTTGCTGTTTGTGGCTCTTTGTTGACCAGCTGGTTAACTTGTTTGCATAATAAGTGACTGTACTTCGAGTTTTACCGAGCCCTGAAGCATTTTGACAGTTCTTAGAGCTTGGAATTGATGCCATGATTTTTGTTGCTTGATGGCAAGATTGTGTCTGATGATTCAATGTCCTCGTTATCTTGATCTATTGGTTTTCTTTAGATTTGATGAGCGTATTCAGGCAACACAGAGACTCAAGCCACAAGAACCTAAAAAGCAGTTACCTCATCAACAGTTTGGAATCCCTCTTCAAGAGTAAGTATTCTCATGTGTTTTGATGTTGGCTTTGTTAATAAACAGGAGAAAGTGAGGAACTGCAGATCAGAGTTGAAAAGTGTGGTGCTGGAAAAGCACAGCAGGTCAGGCAGCATCTGAGGAGCGGGAGAATCGATGTTTTGGGCATAAGCCCTTCATCAGGAATGTTTGGGGAGTGGGGACTGGGGGAATGCGATAGGTAGATGAAGATGGGGGGTGATGATAGGTTAGTGGGGAAGGTGGAGCGGGTAGGTGGGAAGGAGGATGGACAAGTGGGACAGCTCAAGAGGGTGGCGCCAAGTTGAAGGGACTCCTCTCCTCACCTCATCCCAGATCCAACTCTCCAACTTGGCACCGCCCTTTTGACCTGTCCTACCTGTCAATCCTCCTTCCCACTTATCACCATCACCCCCACCTACATCTACCTATCACTTTCCCAGCTATCTTCCACCTCTATCCTCCTATTTATCTCTCAGCATTCCCTCTCCCCATTTCCGATGAAGAACTTATCCCTGAAACGTCCACCACTCTCCTGCTCCTCAGATGCTGCTTGACGGGCTGTGCTTGGCTGGTTTTCCTCACCTCTTCTGGTGGCAATGATTCCTTCTGAAGTTGATATTTTGTAGGCAGCAGTAGGCCCTGGTACCTCCCCCATTCTGCATGAGTGCGGTCAGTTTCGATTGGCTGTGGGGCAGCAGATTCCGTTCTCCTCAGTGTCCCACAAACCTGCCCCATATTCCTGGCAGCATTGCTGTGTGAAGTATTAAGCCAGATTGATACCTTCTGAGCATCCCCTTACCCTCCCTACAGTTTCTCAACGTACATATATGCATTCAGAACCAGGAGTTGTTGACCACAGTTTGGAGAAACGGTAAAACAGAGCTGTGTGTCTGTGCCATATGTACTTAAAGGAAACATTTGAGTTTCTGTTTGGCTGCAGAAGTGTATTTCAGCCTGCACCTTCGCGAACACCATAGTCACTCCTTGTAGCTGTGTGTGATAGTAGAGAAACAGTGGGATATACACCTCCATTATGTAGGGGTTCTGATTGTATATTTAATGTTATATTTTGTTACGTTTGCTGTAGGCTCAGAGAAAAGGACCCTGAACACAAAGCCATCCCGCTAGTAATGGAACAGACTTCCACTTACATCAGAAAGCATGGTTGGTAATGTGTATTTAAAGCATGACCATTGTTTTCATGCAGCCATTCAGCACAGAAACAGATCCTTCATGCCAACCAAGTATCCCAAACTGGCCCCACTTGCCTGTATTTGGCCCACACTCCTCTAAACCTTTCCTATTGATGTACCTGTCTAAATGTCTTTTAGACAGTAAATCTGCTGCAGTTGCTGCTCACAATGTGGTTTTCTCTACTTAAGGAAACAAAGCACAGTCTGGGTGCAGAAAGAAACCCTGAGCTCCTTGTTGCTGCTATTCCAACACCCCATCCTGCTCCCCGGCCAACATCTCTGTCTCAGGCTTGCTGCGGTGTTCCAGCAAAGCTCAGCACAAGCTGAAACAACAGCACCTCGTTGTCCGCTTGGAACTCTACAGCCTTCTGGACTCAATATTGAGTTCAACAGTTTTCAGGCTTGAGGTCTCCCACGCCCTTACCTCAACCCCCAAACAACAGATTTTGTTATCACATGGTCCACTATTACACATCGTTAGTCGCTAACCATTTCCATTAACGCTGTTCACCTTCCTAGCCTCTCCTTTGACTGTCCAACTGTTCTTCTGTCTCTTTGGGCTCTATCCCTCCTTAAAAGTTTACTCCTTACTCTCTCCCCATCTTCTGCACATAAACCAACTATTTCCTGGCTATCGTCAGTTCTGAAAGAGTCACTGGACCTGAAACGTTAACTCTGATTTCTCTTCACAGAAGCTGCCAGACCTGCTGAGCTTTTCGACAACTTAAGTTTTTGTTTCTGACTTTAACCCCTTTGCTCACGGACTAGGTTTATTGTTTTTAAAAAAGCTTATTATTCGTGGAAAAGCACGAAGAGCAAGGAATGCTGACTTAGAGAAGCAAAAACAGAAATTACTGGAAAAGCCTTGAGAACGGAAAAGCCTTGAGAACGGTAACTCTGATTTCTCTCCACAGATGCTGCCAGACCTGCTGAGCTTTTCCAGTAATTTCTGTTTTTGCTTCTCTAAGTCAGCATTCCTTGCTCTTCGTGCTTTTCCACGAATAATAAGCTTTTTTAAAAACAATAAACCTAGTCCGTGAGCAAAGGGGTTAAAGTCAGAAACAAAAACTTGTCGAAAAGCTCAGCAGGTCTGGCAGCATCTGTGGAGAGAAATCAGAGTTACCGTTCTCAAGGGTAAGTAGAGAAGGTCACTGCGGAGCTTTTCTGGTCAACTTCTGTCTTTGTTTCTGATTTACAGAATCCGTGGTTGTTTCGGTTTTTATTAATGGGTTAAAATGTTTGTTATGTCAGTTCAGTTCGATGATGTGCTGCTTTCTATCATCAGGTTTGAACAAGGAAGGGATATTCCGGAGGTCGGCTAACATGTACCTGGTAAAGGAAGTACTGGAAAAGTACAATAATGGTGAGTGGGCTGCTGGACAAGTCACACTGCATGCTTTCGGCATATTTTAAGGTGTGCCTTTTAGATCATTGCCTTATAGCCTACTGATGACAAGCAGCGAGGGAAAACTGACATTGACTTTGCAATTTATCAGACTCTCACCTCAGCAGAGATGGAGTAATCAGCTTCTAAACCATGCCTGTCCAGGAGCCCCAAGGGGTTAGATCCAACCTGCCATTGGGGTTCCAGATACAGGAAATGCTCCTCCACTCAGAGGTCACCTCTCTCCCACTTTAGCTGCTGATTGACTGACTCATTAGTGATTAGTCAGGTCCACGCCCCCCCCTACAACCCACCCTCCCCTCCTGGTACCTTCCCCTGCCACCACAGGAACTGTAAAACCTGTGCCCACACCTCCTCCCTCACCTCCATCCAAGGCCCCAAAGGAGCCTTCCACATCCATCAAAGTTCCACCTGCACATCCACTAATATCATTTATTGTATCCGTTGCTCCCAATGCGGTCTCCTCTACATTGGGGAGACTGGGCGCCTCCTAGCAGAGCGCTTTAGGGAACATCTCCGAGACACCCGCACCAATCAACCAAACTGCCCCGTGGCCCAACATTTCAACTCCCCCTCCCACTCTGCCGAGGACATGGAGGTCCTGGGCTTCCTCCACCGCTGGTCCCTCACCACCAGACGCCTGGAGGAAGAACGCCTCATCTTCCACCTCGGAACACTTCAACCCCAGGGCATCAATGTGGACTTCAACAGTTTCCTCATTTCCCCTCCCCCCACCTTATCCCAGTTCCAACCTTCTAGCTCAGCACTGTCCTCATGACCTTTCCATCTTCCTTCCCACCCTCCTCTCTGATCCATCACCTTCATCCCCACCCCCATCCACCTATTATACTCTTAGCTACCTTCGCCCACTCTCCTCTCTGATCCATCACCTTCATCCTCACCCCTCATCCACCTATTGTATTCTTTGCTACCTTCTCCCCAGCCTCACCCCCCTCCCATTAATTTATCCCTGTAGGCTCCCTGCCTTTAGTCCTGATGAAACGTCGATTCTCCTGCTCCTCGGATGCTGCCTGACCTGCTGTGCTTTTCCAGCGCCACTCTAATCTAGACTCTGGTTTCCAGCATCTGTCATCCTCACTTTTGCCCACCTGACTCATTAGTGAGCCAGTACGGGAGAGAAACACCTTTTGATTTGAAGAGCAGCAAGTTGCAACCAACATGAGTAACTTCCTCCAACCCTGAGGTGTGCACAGCAGGAGTGGTGACAATGGCAGTGGTGAGACTGCTGGAAAACCTGACCACAAGGAATCAGAGCCTGTTGGGTAGGTGCAGGGGAAGGAAGATCCAGAGAAACATGGTCTTGTCAGTGAGTAGAGGAAAATGGGAACATGAAAAATAGGAACCGTCCTCCACCATTCATTCTGTTAACACAGTTGTTCCTGTGCATTCTCCACTGGTATCTTTTGAAGAGTAAGAAAAGAAATGGTATTAAACCTCAGGACAGCAAATCAAAATGGATCAGAGATGACCATAGGGACTGTAAGGTTGTATTGTTCATGTAGTGAGCTGTGCTGTGGCCATGGTACAAGATAGGGGTGGAATTCTTCTTTTCAAATCTTCTCAAAACTCGCTTCTGCCTCCTCCTGACTAGTTTGTCAGTTTTCGCTGCAGGACTAATTCGTAAGCAAGATCTTAATTAGGAACTTAGGTTTTGTTACCTCTTTTGTGTGTGCTGTCATTAAAACATCTGTAATGCCAGGTTGCATTGCAGGAGCCCATTATAATGGAGGAACTAAGTAAAATGATGACCAAAATGCCATCAGGTTTAGTTATTCTAACTTTTCACGTGGGTGGCAATGTAAAGTGAGCCTGCAAAGGACAGTGATGACACACATATGTGCTGGATATAATCAAAACATGTTAGGTGGTATTCCTGCTACAAATAAATTTTACATCTCCCAGTTCACATCACTTTATTAGAATCAATATGCTGTGTATACAGATTGGTGCTGGCTCAGGTCTTGTTGATAATAATATTGTAATGGAGTGCAGAGTATGAAATATAATTTGGATACATGAAATGTGAGCTGCTGGAACCACAGTCCACACATGGGCTCTGTGCATTGGCATCATATCGTGCATATTAATATCAAATGCATGCGCATTTATCACTTGGCATTTAACCGGAGGTATGAGTATCTGAAATACTTGTCTGATGTGACTTCTCTGCAGGAGTTGTCGTGGATTTTGAAACCTACAATGATGTTCATCTGGCAGCAGTTATGCTGAAGACTTTTCTTCGAGAATTGCCTGAGCCTCTGCTGACTTACAATCTATATAACAAAGTGGTCTCATTGGGAAGTAAGTTCTGCACTTGATCCAACGTTTGGCATTGTTGCTATTGTCTTGTTCCTATGTTGTATGTTCCCGAATATTTATTGTATTGTCCTGCTCCAGTAAGTTTCCCTTTGAAAGAGTGGCATTTAGTAAGAATACCATTTGATGTTCAGTAAAAACTGACTCCAGAAATTGTTTCTCACTTAAAGCAGCTACACTTACTCCATTCACTAATTAAGCATTGCACTGTATAAATAGGAGCAGATGTTACTGAGCAGCAGAGTGGCACTAACCACGGTGTTCCCAGGAAGCAATAATCTTATTCTGAATTATTAAACAATCAAACGTCACTATTTTATGTAGTGTACATAGATCAAAGTTAAAAATCACGCAACACCAGGTTATACTCCAACAGGTTTGTTTGGAAGCACTAGCTTTGGGAGACAACCATCTGATGAAGGAGCAGCTCTCTGAAAGCTGGTGATTCTAAATAAGCCTGTTGGACTATAACCTGGTGCTGTGTGATTTTTATCTTTGTACACCACAGTCTAACACCATATCTCCAAACCATTCATTGATCAAATTACTCTCTTTTCTTACAAAATAGTTGGATCATTTTTGTCCTGAATGTACTAACTAGATGACCTTTTGTTTGGCTGCTGCATTTGCATACTTCACTGACTGTAAAGCCTTGATGCTGGAGCAAAACACAGTACTCAGTTTGCACAAAGCAAGATTCCACAGATGTGATAGTGACTAGATAATCTGCTTCAGAGTGTTGCTTACATTGTGATATAAAGACTGCAGCCAGTCAGCTTATCAATGCTGGCATTATGATTCATACGGATCTTCTTCCAAAACCTCTCTGCTTAACCCCATCGTCATATCCTATTGTTTTCTTCTTCATTTGCCTGAACCACTCCTTGCGGTACTGATTTCCACATTCTTAAGCTGTTTGGGTAAAGCACTCGTCCTGAATTCCTGATTGCTGTTATTAGTGATACATTTATCAATTCTAGTTTGGACAGCCCCACAGATGGAAATCACTTCTATATGTCTACCCTGTCAAGGCCTTTGTGCAGATTACTGTATAACCTTCACTTTTCTCAGTGAGAAAGCCCTCATCTTACCAATTCTTCCTGATAAGATTAAAGGATAAATGTAAAACATAGAAAATAGAAGCAGGAGGCCATTTGACCCTTCAAGCCTGCCCAATCATTCAATATAGTACCTTGTTCCTGTTTTCTCCTCCTGTCCTTTGATCCCTTTAGCTCTAAGAACTATATCTCTTTCTTGAAAACATTCAGTGTATTAAGACCATAAGAGGTAGGCGATTCAGCCTTTGAAGCCTGTGCTTTGGCCTCAACTGCTTTCCGAATTCCACAGACTCATCACTCTCTGGGTGAAGGAATATTTCCTCATCTCCGTCCTAAACGGCCTACCCCATATCTTTAGACTGTGACCCCTGGTTCTGGGCTGTCCGGTCATCAGGAACATCCTTGCTGCATTTAATCTGTCTTCGTCCTATTAGAATTTTACAAATTTCTTTTAGAATCCCCTTCATCCAAACTCCAATAAATAAGAGTCCTGACCAATCCAGTCTCTCCATATGTCAGTTCTCCTGTTTCAGGAATCAGTCTGGTAAACCTTTGTTACACGCCCTCAACAGCCATAAAAGGAGACTAAATCAGCTCAAGGCACTCCAGTGTGGTCTCACCAAGGCCCTAGATGTCCTTGCTCCTGTGCTCAAATCTTCTGCGTTGTAGGTCACCGTTCCATTTGCCTTTGTTTTTTGCTACCACAGTGGATAGCCTCATATTTATCTCCATTTCATCTGTCATGTATTTGGCCACAAACCCAACTTGGCCAAATCACACTGAAGCATCTCTGCGTCCTTGTCATAGTTCATCGTCCCACCCAGTTTTGTGTTATCTTCAAATTTGGAGATATTACATTTAGTTCCTTCATCTAAATCATTTATATTGTGAATAGCTGGTGTCCTAGCACTGATCTTTGCAGTACTCGACTAGTCACTCCCCGCCACTTGGAAAATGACCCGTTTATTTCGATTTTGTTTCCTGTCTGCCAACCAGTTTTCAATCCATTTCAGTCCAACGCGCTTTAAGTTTATGCATTAATCTCTTATGTGGGACCTCATTGAAAGCCTTTTGAAAGTCCAGGTAAACCACATCCATTGGATCCCCCTTATCAACTTTATTACTTACATCCTCAAAATATTCCCGTACATTTGTCAAGCATGATTTCCCTTTCATAAATCCCTGCTGATGCTGACTGATCCAGTCAATGTTTTCCAAATGCTCCGATATTACATCTTTCATAACAAACTTGAGCATTTTCCCTACTACAGGCACTGAATCGATACTTCCCTGTTTTCCCTCTACCTGTTTTTTTCAGAGTGTGTGGTTACTGTAGCCACCCTTCAGTCCATTAGGAATTCTTCCAGAATCTGTAGATTCTTAAAAGATGCCGACCAAATGCATCCACTGTTTCCAGGGACACTTCCTTAAGTATTCTGGGATGTAGAATATCAACCTTTAATCTTACCAATTTCCCTACTAATACTGATTCCTTTCATTTCCTCCCCCCCCCCCCCCCCCCCCACCCCCCCCACGATTTCCTGTATTCCCTAACGTTTTCTGGGCCTCCATTGTGAAGGCAGAACAAATTTATGTATTAAATCAGTCTGCCATCTCTTTGCTCCCCATTATAACCTCCCCTTCTGGAGATTGTAAGGGGGCCTACATTTTCCTTCATTCAACTTTTTCTCTTCACGTTGCCTATCAAAGCCTTTATATTTCCCACATGTTTACTGTCATACTCTGATTTTTCACCCTTCAATCAGTCCCTTTGTCCTTACTTGCTGAAATCTAAACTGCACATCTGTGTTTTTTGGCCAATTTATGTGCCCTATTCTTGGATCTAATATTGTCCTTAATTTTCCTGTTTTATTTTGTGCAAGACAGAAAAGAACAATTATTAAAGTTCTCCATGTGCTCTAAATAGTTTGCCATCGACCATGCACCATCATCCTTTCAAATAACATTTCCCAGTTTTATTATAGCCAGCTTGTGCCTCATCATATTTATCTGAACAGAACAACCTCAGTCATCCGAACATTAATTATCCAAACAAGATCTCAAGGTCCCGTAAAAACATTATCGGTTATCCAAACAAAGTGCTCACCATCTGTCTCGTTTGGATAATTGAGGTTGTTCTGTAATCACATTCACCTGTTAAGCTGACCAGGCAGAACCGAACCTCTGTTTACATCTTTCAGAAAATAATGAGCTTGATCACAGTCTTGATTCATTTTTAATGGGTGTAGAGGCCGAAACAGCCTTAATTCAAAAGACTAAATCAGAATTCTCAGTTAAAATAGCTCACAAGGAATAAAAAGAGCAGGAGCACCAATTCAGGAATCTTGTGTTTTATTGAAACCAAGACACTGTGGAGATGGAACTTTACTTCTTTCTGTACTATACCTGGTATGAGACTGCTTGTTGCTGACAGTACCAGAAATGGGAGATATGCTGTTTGCCAATGGTAATGTTTCATCTTTAATTAACACTATGTTAACCAAAAATGTATTGATTTTTATAAAATATTTACAACAGGTTTCAAATGTTTCATTCCCTCTCCATTCGAGCGGAAGCTACAGCATGTTCACAGTTATTTCAAGGCTGCGACTGTCCTAAACCATATATTAAAAATGGCTTATATTACGGAGCTGGTTACAGAGAAAATCTTTACCTCCTCAAACTGCAGTGGTTGTGGAACTAGTTAGAGGGAATGTGTGCTACATGCCTCTTATATTGGAGGAGAACAATTCAACATGCTGAGTATGTGAAGGAGGAAGTCCAGAATGAGATATTGGCACAAGTATAAGTGTATGTTTCCTTATTGTGGAGTGATTGGACATAGCTCATCTCTTCCTGATGAATCTCTCAATCTCAGCACAGTTGAAAGAAAGGGACATTGATTGAGTGGAGGTTGGAAAGCACATTGTCTTGAGGGTGAAGTTTACAGATGGAAGGAAGCTGATTTTCTGCATTATTGAAACTTCAAATGCATTGTGTGGAGATCGAAGGTGGTAGAAATTTGCAAAATGCATATTGTCTTAAAATCCGTTTTCCTTTATAATTTGGAATTGTCATCAGAAAACAGCTCTGTAAATTCTGTGAGCTGCTGAATGATTTTCCCTGCTGCTAGAGCACTGAGTACACTCAGAAGCTGACAGATTTCCAAGTTCTCTACTATTACTAAAATGAACAGAAACCTGAAAAAAAAAGCTTTGATTTCAGGTCTTTGCTAAATTCATACACTGTAGTAGAAAGCAGTAAACACATTCCAGATTTGATTAATACAAGCACTTTGGTGAATTGGCATCATCCTTTGCAACTTTGTATGATGCTTATTTAATCAGTTTTATCTTTCCTCTTGCACGTTTGTGCTGTAGTTGCACAGTGTTCAGGTTTTGTGTCTAACCTATTTTCTCTCACTGAATAGAAGTACCACAAAATAAACAGATAGAAGCGATTGTTGAGATGATTCAGTTTCTCCCGGAGGATAACTACACTGTGCTACATTACTTGGTAGAGTTCCTGGGAGAGGTAAGTTTGGTTGTTTTGGTTTTTGAATTTTGAAATAACTTGCCCCATGTAGCCTAACTGCCCAGAAAAAAATTGTTTTTCATTGACATATTTTTAATTGACTGGTGTAGGTTTAAAGTGATGGAAGTGAGGGGAGATGAGGAAAAGTTTTTCCACATAAGAGGGTGGTGTCTGGAATTTGCTGCCCAGTTTAGTGATTGAGACAGAAATCCTCCCCTCTTTAGTGCTGTAATCTGCAGGGCTACAGACCAAGTACTGGAAGGTGTGATTAAAATGGACAACTAGTTTTTTTTTCGCAAACGTGCCCACATGTTGAACTGAGTGGCCTCCTTCTGTGGTATAATCTTTCTGTGGTAGTGCAGTGGATTTGCATTCAGTCAAAAACCAGGGATGAAAGTTTCTGGGTTTTTATGCATTTAAATTCCTCCACACTGTTCATGAAGATCTGCAAAGAACTTTCCTCTGCAAAAGACCTAAATGTGATCTGATTCCCTGACAAGGCACTGACATGCAAAGAGTTCTTTACGTGGACCTAAATCGTGAGGCATAGGTGCGTTAAGAGGTCTCAGCATAGCTGGCTGTTAGGCAGCGTTGTAACTGAAAACAGTTACCTGATACAGAGCATTTTCATAAGTTCTATTAGACATATCAGTCTCCTCACTTCCTCTGCACTCCAACATCTCCCAAATATTAACCATATTGACTTCCCACCTGTCCATTAGTTAGAAACAACTATAAAACATATTGATTTATAATTGTCTGAAAAAATTGATTATTACGATATTTGTAATTTGGGATCACTGTTGTGCAAATCTTTATAGAGCCCATGCAGAAGATTTATATCCATTTTAGCAGATTGTATTCTAGATGTTCCTATGTGTTTCAAATCATCATCATTTCCTGTTTGAGCATGTTTAGTCTGTCAGATATACCAAATATTTGTGTTGCTTTACTTTGTTTGTAGGTACTTTGCAATTTTTACAGAAAGCAGATATCCTTTTAACACATTCGCCCTTCCATCTTACCATTACTCTTGAACTCCAACTCTTTAGTATGATAAATGTGGCATAGAACTGAGACAAACACAGCAGGGCTGTCAGCAAAGGTTTGATTTTGAGCAGTCAGGAATTACATTAGGAGCAATGGAGCACTTGCAAAATTCTAGTTGACCCCCGATTTTGAGTGTAGCTGTGCATCCCTAGAGTATTGCTCTTATGATTCCTGCATCACCACAGTGGAGTGCTGTCACTGAAGTACCCAGGTATTGTAGTGATACTTGTCATTCTTTGAAGTCTTTAGTGATTTTGTTTAGGTCTGCTACGTGAGCAATGGTTACTCCTGCCATATGAAAGTGCTCCAATTCTGATAGAAGATGTGAGCATGAAGCTCTCTCATTGGGTATGGTGCAGGTTAGCTGCAGAATGAGTGTCAATCAGTGCCTAGATCAACCACAGGCACAAATATGCAGGGTGACACTTTAGTGCAGTTAGAAAGGAATGCTGCACTGACGGAAATGCCGTATTTTGGCTGAGGCAGTAAACTGAGACCCTGTTTGTCTTTTTTGGATGGCAGGTGAACAGCTAGGATCCCACTTCTCTATAAATTGTTGCACTCTGTGTGATAATATCTCTGAATGATCAGTCAGAAAGTCAGTGTGCTGTAGCCAACACGTGAGAGTTTCACTCAACACTGCATCTATCAAATATAGTGTTTTGATTTAACAGAGAACAGGTTTCCCTTAGCTAAACATCTAAGTTGATGGAACAGCATAGTCTAATAGAGTATGAATACTTGATGCAGACACTGTTATACCTGTGATCCATTGCCAGGTGTGTCAGCTGTAGAAATGTTAAGATAATAGATGATTTTCCACATAAAGAAATGTCTCATATTTAGCAACTACAAGCCAACATCAGCAACGGTAAAGTTCTTTTCTATCCTGTTAGATCAGTAGTGAAAGCAGGAAAGAATCTAAAGGCAAGGGTTTCATTAAATCCTGACTGAAGAATTAATGTATGATGTTTAACCTGTTGCTTTAGCCTGACTATGTTGTATTTCCTGTCTGTTCCTCAGATTGCTGACAACAGTGACCTGAATAAAATGACTGCATCCAACTTGGCTCTAGTGTTTGGACCCGCTCTCTTATGGGCAAAGGATGCTGCAATTTCACTCAATGCCATCAACCCCATTAATAACTTCACTCAATTACTCTTTGAAAATTATATTGAGATATTTCCAGCCAAATAAGATAAAGCTTTACCATCTTAAACCACTGGAGTCAAATCAGATTGCCCTTCACTTTCTAAATGTTTGTGGCAGCACACAGAAGAAAAGCCAACAAATTACTGGGTGTGTACCCTTTTAGTTGAGGGGATGATTAGCACCTCATAATGCTGCTTGGTCTATTTGGTGGCTCTAATCGTTTGAGTCTGGGGCTGGAATCCGTGACTCTTTGATAATTATTGTAATGGGAATGGATGTTGGAGAACTACTTTGGTTTAAATTCTGAACATTTCCTGCTCTATCCTTGTGCTTTTAGTGTGCTGAGATCAATCATTCAATCAATTTAAACATCTAATTTTGGAAAAAAAAAATGCAAGATTTACAAAAAAGAATTATTGCTGGGATATTTCTATGCTGGATACACCTGAAACTGAATAGAATGAATACGTTTTTGATTCCATTTTTAAACAAGGGATTTTTTTTTGCAAAGGTGTTCAGTTTCATGGTGTTGTGTACAACTTTATCAAAATTAAAATTTCTGTACCTTTTTCATCGATCCTGTGCCAGTCTAAGAGAGCTGAAGGTGGGAGAGCAGGGTATATATTTCATTTGTTTAACTAGTCAGAACAAGTTGGGAATTCATTCTGACGAAACAGCATGTCAAAATGGTATTTGTTTAATCAGCTTTGAAATTTTTAATATTGAAGAACATTATGTTGCAATTTTTGTTTTAATGTTTTAATAAGAGTTGTTTGAAGAGAGAGTTATCTGTTGAGTGTCAGTGACAGTATCATGGGAGCTAACTTGATCAGAGAAATAGTTCCTGAGGCTAGAAGTAGATGAGCTGATAATACCAATGCTGTCATTATCTTGAGATGCTCCAGGTTGTCATTCTCTGCAAACTAAGCAAATATTTTGTCAGACCTGTGGGGATTCTGTACTGTAAGAGTCGTCTCAGGAAAGTGTGCTCAACTGCCATTCCATTGTTGATGCTGCTCCTGACTGACATTCCACAATCAAATATAGAGGCTTACATAATTCCTCTTGTTCAAAGGGATGAAATTGGGTTCTGCTTTTAACTGGGGATTTGGTGATTGATTGGCAATTTCACATTGATAGAGTCATGATTTGGAGATGCAGGAGTTGGACTGGGGAGGACAAAGTTAAAAATCACACACAACACCAGGTTATAGTCCAACAGGTTTAATTGGAAGCACTAGCTTTTGGAGTGTCACTCCTTCATCAGGTGAGGAGTAGTGCTCTAAAAGCGAGTGCTTCCAATTAAATCTGTTGGATTATAACCTGGTGTTGTGTGATTCTTAACTTGAGAACATAGAGAATCATTGTGATTCTCATGATAATGTCATCAGCATTCAATATTTAAAACCAAAAAAGCGAACAAGTTATTGGCAGTAAACTTGCATCTTTACATACACTTCAATATCCACTAAATGAAAAGTATGATTTACTAAAATAAATGTTTGTTTTCCAAGTTCAAATTCTGCAATCCAACGTTTGACCAGAAAGCCAGTCTTAAGTCTATTCTGATTTGGCTGCATTAACTTGATTAAAAAAAAGCATGTGGTCAGAATTTGGCATCTTCCATCTGCCATACAGCATCTTAATTATTTTGTCAGAAGCCATGAAGACTGTTTTTTGGGAAGTGGGGCATACTGTTTATTACAACTTACAACCGGAAGTCAAAATTTTAGAAGCATTTTAATGGTGTTGCATAAGGAAAAGATTGAAATAGGCAAGTTTTAAACTTCCTTGAATAACTTTATTACCTGTTTGTTACAAAAGGAAACCTGAATTTACACTGGGATGTTTGCAATGGATTAATGTAAAATGTTAGGTTTGTGTTGCTTTATGAATGCAATCCTTCAGTCTGAGGTAGAGTTTGATGGTGTTGCTAAAATTTGGTTTTGCGTGTTTTGATTAATAAGTGCCATAAACAAAGAACCCACTAATGTCCCTTCATTTGGTTTTCTGTCCTGGAGGTGTGAGGTCTTAGCCAAGGTACTGGATCTCTGAATTGAGTGGACATTTCAGCCTAGATAGTGAATGATGTTAGGCATCACAGTTGAGATTGCTCAATCCTCACCAATAGCAGTCAAGTTGGATAGTGATCAGAAGTAAGAATCCTGTTTTTCCTTTCTCTTCCATCTACTCTTCACCACTTTCTCTTCAGTGTGCTGAAGCTAAATATTATATCCCAATCTTAGAGTCATACAACATAGAAACAGTCCCTTCGCCGAAACCAATCCCAATGATCCACAGCCTGCTATGCCTGACCTTTTGAGACTCTGCTGGAGGAATGTTTCAAATGTTGCAAGTATTAGCTCCACCAGAGTGTCTGGCAGCACATTCCATATTTCTACCACTCTAGTGATGATTTTTTTGTTGTTTAGTCCATTTTACCTTTAACTGTAATTGCAGTTGTGTTGGAGAGTAGATATTTCCACATTGGGCAGTAATGATCACATCTTCCCTGCAACACTGACTGACCCTGGTACGTTAGCATTCGTTAAAAAGAAACTTCTCTAAACTCCAAGAGAGTTTATTGTTAACTATGGACAGCAGGAATTAGGCAAAGATGAGATTGAGATATATCTGGTTTAAAACTTCCAAGTTTAAATCATTGCAGCATCTGTAGTGATGTTATTGGATTAAACTCCAACCAGTTTTAATCTTTCAACACTTTAGAATTGACAGGAGCTTTTAATATTTTGCCTTCCTTTTTACATTGCTGGCATCTTTCCAAGAAATGTGATTTTCCAGGGTCAATGAAGTCTGTTTTTCATCTAACGGAAATATACTGATTCTGTTGATTGCTATTCCGTAGCAAAGTAAGATGATTGTTAGTGTACATATCTCAGGTTTGGCTCTCAGATTTGTCTCATTGTGTTATCCTAGTATTTCAAAGCAGAATTCCAAACAAGCAAATGCAAAAGGGGCTAGATATTTACAATCACATTGTAAATGTGAAGTGGATCTGAAAGAGCAGGAGCAATTTTGGAGGTGGCTCACTACATTTGGTTAATGAACTTTTCCCCTCTATCCTGGGAGTAGAATGATCAGTGGCCTCCTGCGTTGAAGAAGTTTCATGCCTGTTGAAACCATATGGAGCTCCACCCCTATGAAATCCAGCCTTCAAATCAAAACTTATAAGTATCTGTATATCAAAACGATTGCTTGTTGTGACTTTGTTTAGCTGCAGATGTTATGAAATCCACCACAATAGTAAAGGAAGAACTGAGTGGGTCTATGGGATAATCTAACTAGCAGGGAGCAAGTTATGAAACAGTAACCTAAATTTCACGTGATGTACAAAACCCTCAATCAAAATTCGTAAACAGTTGCTGTATGAAGTCTGTACATTAGTTATATGCTTTCTTTTATGCGTGTAGTTATTTAAAAGTCTGTTGCTTAATAGTCAGAATCATACTGCACAGAAACAGACCCTTTAGTCCACACCAACCAACTAAACTAGTCACATGTCCCTCCAAACCTTTCCTAATCATGTACTTATATCCAAATGTCTTTTAAATGTTATAACTGTACCTGCATCCAACACCTCCTCTGCCAGTTCAATCCACACACATACTATTGTGTGGAAAACGTACACAAACTCTTTTCAAAACTTTCTCCTCTTCACCTTAAAAATATACCTGTTAGTTATGAACTCCCCAGCCTAGGGAGAGAGAGCCTTGCTATTCACCTTATGATTTTATAAACATCCACAAGGTCACCCCTCAACCTCCTACGCTCCAGGGAAAAAGAAAATCCTAATCTCTATCCAGCCTATTTTTATAACTCAAACCCTCCATTCCAGCTCCATCCCTGACAAATCTTTTTTGCCCCTCTCCAATCTAATATTCCTCTATAACAGGGAGGCCAGAACTGCACACAGTACTCCAGAAGAGGCCTCACCACCATACAACACAGCCTCAACTCCTCTACTCAAAATGGTCTGAGCAATGAAGGCAATCATGTTAAGCATCATCTTAACTACCCTGTCTGTGACGCAAGTTTCAAAGAATTATGTAACAGAACCCCTGGGTCTCTCTAGAATTTTGCTTTTCTTTGCTGCAATTTATTGGCCTCATTTTCAGATTTATGTGAAATGAGGATTAAACAAATTGTGCACATCCTGTACAGCTCCTTCTCTGATCTTTTGAGTCTAAAAATCTATTCCATGTTTGAAGCAAGGAGCAACAAGCAAGCATTAAATATACATAATGATTTTTAACTATTTTAGGATTTCTTTAAACAGCACCTGCTCAAACTTTGTTCTTTTAGCTATTTATAAAATCCTGCTGTCTTCTCCCTTCAACAAGGTGAGATTGCCTTATTTTTGTTCCTGTTGTGTGGAAACAAATTTTAGTAATTGAAGTTTTTTAAAAAACTTGTGACACTCTAAAAATTAGATATTCAGATAATAAAATCCTAGTAATGTGCCAACTATTCATCCATACTATTTTTCTGTACTGTCGAATGAGTTTTTTTCTACCTCACTGTTATTCATCTTTTATTGGGCTGTTTTTTCTCTGCTCTAAGACTAATGTTTTTCTTGTTGAGATAAAGTTGTTTTACAGTAGGGTTCTACAAGTGCAAGCATTTCCAACTAAACCCAAGAATAAAAGTTGGAAAATGCAAGGACTGTAACCGCATTGTTAGGTTCATCTTTTCACTTGTGAGCCCTAAGATTTTAACACGTAGGCATTTGTAGACACATTCCTCGTCATTGTAGACACATTCATAGAAACATCTATTTTAAAATTTCAAAGTGTGAGATATGCAAAGAATCACATACATAATATGTTCGACTGTATCAAAAGTTTTTTGGGACAAAGGGTGATTATAAATTCTTTGAGGCTTCTTTCTTTCTGGGTAAATCTAGTCCACTCTGAAAAAAGTCTTTGTTCCAAAGCCCAAAGAGTTGCTTATCCATTCACCATTCTCCTTTACCCCTGCTGGGATGTCTAGAATTGGCTGGTTTCTAAAACGATGTCTTTAAAATGTATGTGTCAAGAAATCTATGACTGCCTTCTAATGTTGCTGATCAACACTGTTTTCTCTATGCTGCTTCCCCAGACAATCAGTGTTAGAATATTTTTAGAAACCTGGCTATTTTTCATTCTAGTTTTGTGATTTTATAACAACTTTAATCTCTCGTCTTTTTATTACAACTGTCCCGTTTATTGGGATGAACATGGCGGCAACGTATTTTTATAAAAATGAGAATTTCTAAGAATGCGTCTTTTTATGTTCAGTTTTAATTTTCTGATAAAGGCCTGTAGTAATAGTGCGCTGGAAGGGAAAGAGTATAGAGAAAACTTTCAAAGTGCTTTCAAAGTACATATTCGTCACCAGACCTATAGATTCGTAACTGGGTGGATTAATTTTTGTTTTTGATCATTACAGAGTTAGCAAATAAATGGCTGATTATACAAGTGGCTGCAAATATAAAAGAGGAAAGTGCTTAACTACCCTTTACCTAACATTCAAAACAGGCCCCATGACAGAGTACATTTAATCTTTAATCATGCTTTTATACCTGTCTGGAAAATCAAATTCAAAATGAGGGTGTTGGACAGGGGTTTAGAAAGTAAACAAACTTAGTTGTACATGCCACAGAATACAATCATCCTATTATTTTAAATTTACTATGTTGTGCTTCACTTTGTTCACCCACATTAAGGGTTGACTGTATGTTTTCTTAATATTATTGACATTTATTGCAAGTCACTTGTTCGTTACCTAATGCTTTAATATGTGCGTTGGTCAGTGGGAGGTGACACTCCATCTCAATTTCAGGAGACCAGTCACATGTGTTGTAATTTGCTTCGTTTTATAATGTAATGATGATCAAAGTGACTTTAAAATAAAATACATATAGACTGTATCATACCTTGAATTGAGCATTTCTTTGTTTCTAAGTTTAAAAAGAATAAAGTTAAAGTGCATTTACCCATATTGTATCTGTTAAAAATAGCCATTTATGGCAATGTGTTTAACGAACTAGGACCATGCTCAGAACTATGCAGGTCTGGATAAAGAGAGTTTAAATAAAATGTTTCATTGTGTTATCCAAACATAGAAGTGTGAATAATCTTTACATAAACTGACCTTTCCCTTTCTCACAGCTGAATCTTGAACAAAGATACTGTACAGGCTCAGTGGTTAGCATTCACAGTGCTGCCTCACAGCATCAGGGTCCCAGGTTCGATTCCAGCCTCGGGCGACTGTCCATGCGGAGTTTGGACATTCTCCCCGTGTCTGCATGCGTTTCCTCCTACAGTCCAAAGATGTGCAGGTTAGGTGAATTGGCTGTAATAAATTGCCCGTAGTGTTAGGTCCATTAGTCAGAGGTAAATGGGTCTAGGTGGGTTGCTCTTCGGAGGGTCAGTGTGGACTTGTTGGGCCGAAGGACCTGTCTCCACACTGTAGAGAATCTAAAAAAAACTTGTACATTCTGCCAGTCAGTTTTAAAATTCTCGATGGTCCTGTTAGTAGAGAAAGATTTAAAACAACCTTAGGCATCAAACTGAAGATTAAATCATTTGATCCCAGTAAACTGAAACACAGTCTCTAGAGTAGGCACACTTCACAATGTAGACAACCACATTTCTCATTGTTTCCAGCCTCTCATTGGATCGGGCCAGACATAGGCGAGGAAATCTCCTGCTAATTACCATCCATCATCTTCCTTTAACCAATGAATCAATCCCAACCATGTTTAACACAGCTTTTTACAAGTTATTCACAGGATGTGCAGATCAGTGGCAATGCCAATACTTATTGGTCATAGAATCACAGATGTACAGCATGGAAACACACCCTTCGGTCCAATCTGTCTATGCTGACCAGATATCCCAACCCAATCTAGTCCCACCTGCCACAAGATGGTGATCTGTTTGAACCACTACAATCTTTAGGATTGTAGGGACACAAACAGTGCTGTTAATGAAGGGTGATCCACGATATGGACTTGATAACAATAGCAGAGCAGCAATAGAATTCCAAATCAGGTTGTGACAATGTTCCCATGTATGTGTGATCTTTGCCTTCCAACTGCTAGAGAAGTTAGTGACGAAGCAGCATGGGCAAGTTGATACAGTTCAAACTGTAAATGGTACAGACTGTTCTTGCTGTGTGTCAGTGGTACAGGAAATGAATGTTTAAGGAGTTATATATCAGGTGTTGATCAAACAAGCTGCTTCGTCCTGGTCGTGTCAAAGTCCTTGAATTTGTTGGTGCTTACTTCTCCAGGCAAGTGGAAAGTATTTCATTATAATCCTGACTTGTGCCTTGTAAATGGTAGATAGGCTTTGGGGAGTCATGTGGTGAGATTTACTCAGTGCAGAATTCCAAGCCTTTGTAAATGCTGTGGTTACGATAGCATTTACATGGTGTGTTCCGTTCAGTTTCTGGTTAATAGTTACACTCTTGATATCAGTTATAACAATGATGGTAATGTCATTGAATAGTACTTGGATAAAGTATTGAGAATAGCAAGAGCACAATGTACTATGGATGAGGAATTTTCCTATTTACCACTGTTGGCTATGTGTTGAAGTTCAACATATCTGCCAGACTAGATCTGCACCCTGCTAAATGGGACAGATCTAGCAGTTGAATTCTGGACATGCTGGAGTTGATGTGGTCTATCAGCAGAATTCTACCCCATCACAACTTGTAACCTCCTGGCCCATTATATCCCTCATTTTATGACTAACCTTGTACCAGGATTGGTTCCTTGCCTTTGAGTGTGGGAAACCATAGTAGAAGCATCATTATATACCTAAAAATGAGATGTCAACACGGTGGAAATACAACACAGGAGTACATGCTGAACAGCTGGGCCTGTTCAGCAATTTCACAACCAATAGATCAGATCAAAGTTCAGATCCTTGGCCCTGCCATACTTAGTTGTGAAATTGTCTGTGATCATTCACAACTAATGCAAAGAGGCAGCTAAATAATACCACAGCCGAGCAGGAGAGTGTAAAAGACAAACTGGTAACTATCTTCAGCTGGAAGTGTCAAGTGGATAATTATGTGTCTTTTCTCAGGTGGTCCATTGTCATAACACATGCCAATCTTCAGCAAATTCACAAAATTATTGGACAACTCAACAAACTGATAGGAGGATTCCAGAATCAAGCATCCACTCAACTATTTTCATGAGTATGCAAGAGCAGCTAGTCTTATCACTGTGGAATGTAAAACTAACTGCTTGGGTTACAGACATCTCCAGCTTTATATAAAATATTATAATATACATACATAAATGCAAAATTGAGTTCTACCTTAATAGATTATTCCAAATGCACAAAACACATTTACTGTTTCAACTTTCTCTTCAAATTGAGGCATCTCATAATTGCCATTCCTGTCCAATAAAATATTCCATCAATATCCTTAAAACAGAAATCAAACATTTCTATTTGATCCCAGGCACTAATATATCTGCTTATTCATAATTAACTGGTTGTTTCCATAAAAACTACTTGCGTGTGTCATCAATACATAGTCTCCTTCCTGGTTGCCCTACAAGAATGGAGGAAAAATGACGTGCCTTACTTAAACATTAGTTTCTGACCAGCATGCCTTCAACTGAGCTAGTTCTACTTTAAACTTTATTTTAAATCACCTTTTCCACTGGCCACCTCTGAAAGGACTCACATCTCTGCATCACTTTTGGGCTCTCTCCTTCCACTCCACCAGGCTGATCTGCTGTCTCACCTGCCACCTCATGTCCCAAATTCTCCATTAGATTTTAAAACTAATCTTCAGATTCTTTGGATCTTGTCCACTTCTGTCCAGTGTGGCTCCTTGCTCTGACTACAGGCAGTAAAACATACTCAACCGAATGCATTGCAAATTGCACAATAACAAATTGGTTAAAGGGAAATGGATCTATGATCATTAATTTTCTCACACATGCAAGGACAGCCAGTCTTATGACTGTGGAGTGTAAAACTAACCCCGCTTGGGTTACAGACATCTTCAGAGCTTTACACAAAATATTACATTGCCCACATTTCTTTATCTGGGGGCTTAACATTATCCAAGACAAAAACATTAATTACTGGTGAAACCCAGCAGGTCTGGGCAGCATCTAAGGTGAGAAAGCACAGTTAACATCTCAGATCTGGTAATCCTTCTTCAGAACTGACAGTAGCTTGAAAAAGGTAGTATTTATTAGATTAGATTAGATTACTTACAGTGTGGAAACAGGCCCTTCGGCCCAACAAGTCCACACCGCCCCGCCGAAGTGCAACCCACCCATACCCCTACATTTACCCCTTACCTAACACTACAGGCAATTTAGCATGGCCAATTCACCTGACCTGCACATCTTTTGGACTGTAGGAGGAAACCGGAGTACCCGGAGGAAACCCACGCAGACACGGGGAGATTGTGCAAACTCCACACAGTCAGTCGCCTGAGGCGGGAATTGAACCCGGGTCTCTGGTGCTGTGAGGCAGCAGTGCTAACCACTGTGCCACCGTGATGACAGGGGTTGGGGGTGGAGAGAGCAAGTGCGACAGACCCCAGAAAGAGAGCAAGAAAGTTAGGCAAGATGATTGGTCATATACCAGGAAAAGAAAAGCTGCCAAAAGGGGACAGAGTAGGTGAAAATGAGTTGGCTGAAAACAGTGCATTTCATAACAGGGCCTAAGGTGTGGGGTTGGTCAAGGACGTGGAAAGGGTTTAGATGCTGTTCTTCCAGCTTGCACAAAGCCTTCCTGAGATGTTGACCAGGAAACACAGTGGTATGTTGAAGTGGCAGACTTCAGTGAAAGCTCCAGGCCATTTTTATGGACAGAATGTAGTTACTCTGCAAAGCAGTCACCCAGTCTGCATTTTGTCTCTGCGGTGTAGAGGAGACCTCATGTGAACAGTGAATATAGTAGTCTAGATTGAATGAATTGCAGGTAAATTGTTGCTGCACCTGGAAGATGTCTCTAGGTCCTTAGATAATGAGAAAGGTCGTGGTAAAAGAGCAAGTGCTGCAACTTTTGCTATTGGAAAGGTGCTGTGGGAGTGTGCAGTGATGTTGGGAGTAGAGGAGAGGACCAGAGGAAACGGTCCCTGCAGAATGCTGACAGGGAAGGGGAAGGCATATCTGGTGACATCCCTGTGGAGGTGGCAAAAATGGCAGCTAATGATATTTTGGATGTAGATGCTGGGGGGTGGGGGGGGCATGGGAGGTCAGGAAAGGGACGCAATGGATGTTGTGGGAGGGAAGAGTTGAGGGGACACATGCGTGGAATGAGGCGAACATTGATAATCATCACAGAATCATCCTTAAATCCCTACAGTGTAGAAACAGGACATTTGACCCAAGTCCACACTGACCCTCAGAACAGGAACCCACTTAAAACCATTCCCATACCCTATAACTCTACATTTCCTCTGAATAATGCATGCAACCTACACACCCCTGAACATTATGAGCAATCAATTTAGCATGACCAATTCACCGAACCTGCACATCTTTGGACTGTGGGAGAAAACTGGAGCACCTGGAGGAAACCCACACAGACAGAGAGAGAATGGGCAAACTCTGTACTGAAGTCGTCCAGAGCTAGAATTGAACCCGGGTCACTGGCATTGTGAGGCAACAGTGCTAACCACTGAGCCACTGTGACACCCTTGTAATAAGAGCCATATCAACTGTGGAGGGAAAAAAAGACATTTCTGAGAAATCCCCTTCAAAAGGTAGCATCATTTGAACAGACGCAACTGAGATGGAGAAACTGGGAGAAGGTAATATTTTCTCTCAATTTTCACAAACATTGTCTGTACTTCAAACAAGGCCAGTGCTACCTTGCTGACAGTGAATGAGCCACTCTTAAAGCCTGCCTTTGTACATCTGTGGTCCCCATTTGCTTTTACAATACTACTGAAAATTTAACCCATAACTAATAGAAACGGATTCAACCTCTTCAACTCCAACTTATATCAATAGCCGTTGTTGTGCTTAAGATTTGTGCTCCAAACAGGCCATGATCCTGTTTCAATGCAAGGCAGTTAGTTGATGATATCAATGTTCAATTTCATCTTTAGCTCCTCGGGCAATAAAACAATTCTTGACTATGTGCAGCTAGACCTGGACAACACTGAATGCTAGACAATGATCACATCCAACAAGAGAGAATCTAAACTTCTCAAATGATGTTGAATGGAACTGAAGTCACTCATTTCCCCCAAAATCAACATCCTGAATGTTACCACTGGTTAGCCAAACCAATAATATAATGCTGTGGTTATAAAAAGGTCAAAGGTTGGGAATTCAGCAAGAGGTAATGCATCTCCTGACACTCAAAGCTGGTCAGCCAATCAATAAGACACAATTTAGGAGTCTGTCTTCACTCTCACTAGGTCAAAATTCTGGAACTCCCTAACAGCAGTATGGGTAGACCCATAACAAGAGTTCAAGGTAGCAGCTCCTGTCATTGTCTTGAGGGAAATAATACTGGTCTAAGCAGCAGCACTTCTATTCATAAACAACAAATAATGAAAACACTTTCTGAATGAAGGATAACTCTCTATTCCAAATGAGAACACATCGGAGAAGATTTAGCAGAGAATGGTCCTGAAACATGGAGCGCTGAAATGTGACTTCGAGTCAGAGTCATACAGCATGCCCTTTGGTTCAACCAGTCCATGCCAAACATAATCCCAAACTAAATTAGTCCCACCTGCCTGCTCCTGGCCCATATCCTTCCAAACCTTTCCTATTCATGTATCCACCCAAATGTCTTTTAAATGTTGTCATTGTACCCACACCTATTTCGTCAGGAAGTTCATTCCACACTCAAACCCTCCGTGTAAAGAATTAGCCTAATATCTTTTAGAGAAAAGACTGAGGTGGTGAGAGGAATTAGGCTGAGAGGTACAGCTTAGAGTTAATCAAACGCATTCTGTAATTGAGAAAGGAAGATTTGTTTTTGCTCTACCTTCATTGCAATCCCGTCATCCTGACTCCAGTTGTGGACCTCAGCAAAAGCACTTCAATTAAGTTATTTTTTGAAAGAGGCTAATTATTGATGCTATAGGCTAAAATATAGAGGTAAAGGGTGGGAAATTGCAAAGGCTACCACTGAGAATGCTTTGGTTGGGATAGACTTTACTGGTTGATACTTTGTGTCTACTTGCAGACATTCTCTTCCACTGTAAGATGGTCTTGAAAACTTGCAATGTTGATCTGCTGGTACAGGTTGATATGATGCCATGACATTTCAAAATAAGATTCAAATTACTTGTGAGAATTGTGTGTATGTAAAGGAAGAAAGAGCTAAATAATATGTTAACAGCAGAGGAGTGAGTAACAAACATTGTTTAAAAGTTAGGTACTTACTAATAATGTACAGTAGCACTCCTTAGTTGGTAGGCATTTGTCCTCTGAATAAAATGAACACCAGTATCCTGCACCTTGATTGCACTCCAGTAATTTACTGCATAGCAAATGCTGACTGCTAACTAATTCAGAATCTACTTCAGAACTAAAGACTGAGTGACAGCAAAATACAGAAGTTTTGCTTCCTCCACTAAACGCACATTTTCGCCAGTCTCCAGAAAGAGCCTACTTGTCCTAGACACAGCCCAAAGATTGGGATCTTGTGGCAACTGTTCCTACTTCTTGTGGTCCTTTGCGTTAAGTTCCAGCTGTGGCAGATGTGTGTCACAACATGTTCAAACAAGTTGATTCAAAATACTTGGACCTCTGGTATCTTGGAGAAATAGCGATCATTCATGTGAGCACAGAACTATCAGTCTAGCTTCTTCCTTTACACTCTGTAGAAGCTGATGATTCCATATCGTTATAGAACATCTTACATACATACAAGACCATAATGTGTATCATTTAAATGAAATAAACTAAAAATGCACAGATTCTCTAATTCATCAACTTGCCTTTGGATGTATCATTTCCTGCTAGAAATGATACAGTAAATAGTTATCATGGCTTGCAAGCTACCACTTCTAAACTTGGAGAGTAGTCCCTCAGCAACTTTGGGAGATAAATTAGCTACTAATTTTCTTAAAGGGGAACAGAAAGAAGTGCATAAAAATCTCATAGCTCTGGAGTTGATTAAGCAGCAATGATGTACATATTTGGCACATGAATGTCTCAAATTAAAATGGTTTAAAGAGTTTTTCAATTACATTTGAAAAGGGGAGTGATCCTTGTTTTCCCTGTTATTTATATGATTAAATCATAACCAAATGCACCCCAATTATAGTAATGATCAAGATCTTACAGAAGTTACCTGAACTCCAGTGTCTGATTTTTCATTAGTACAATACTGGGTTTACAGAGTCGATGTCAGAAACAGTGCAGTTACTACAATCTTACTTGAAGGATCTTCATTGTACTTTATAATTACACGAGATGAATTATTCTGCAAACTTACCAGCCACAAGACACATATTTCAAGAGGAGAAAATCATTCCATTAAAGTTAAAGAAATTCTAGTGAAGCAATTGTAGATGGCCACAAAAAAGCAATTCAATTTTTTACCTCCAGCCACTGAAAACCTCTTCAGAACATTAAATGCAATAGTATTCTTTAAATTCCGGAAACACAAGTTAGGGGACAAGAAGGAACTCTATTCCTTACATAAGCTTTGCTCAGTTTTTTAAAAGCTTGAATTTTGAAGGCAGCCAATCATCTCCCTACATTTATTGACAAGTTAGCACATTTCTAACTACTTACAGATTCCAGTTAAATGGAATAAACAAAAAGTAAACTAGAATAAGCAATACTTTTCCAGATTCAAATTAAATTTTAACATAAATCAATTTAGGGAGCAAATAAAATCTCCAAAGGAAAGATACAGCAAAGGAGGGTTCTGAAGATTGAAGTTCATGAAGACTCTGATTGGGTCTATTTATCATCCAGTACATAATTTGCCTTTCAAACAGTAAAAGCCAGAATTCAGCTGTGAGAATACCGCATTAACTGCTCTTTAGACATTTCTGGTAATAAAGTGACAAAACTGGATATACCAATACATGAGCAGGGAAAGCAATAATATTCACGGGCACAACAGATTTTCCCAAATGATTGAAAATGTTATACAGAGGAGTGCAAACGGTGCAGGGTTGTAATTTCCAGTAAAATTTATTTTGGCCACCATTTCCTCAGGAAAAGAAAACAAAAGAAAATAAAATGAAAACAAAATATGTCATCCTAAAAATATTTCTGCTGGTTCAGGCTTACATCATACAAAAAGACATGATCAAAACAGTCCAAAAAGCATGTGTACAATCTTTACTTAGCAAAGAATAAAATAAATACAAATTGATCCAAAAGGCTTCAGATGCATCTCAATTTTTGTCCTTTGTTTTTAGTACAGCTATTATCTAGATACACCACCAATTAAAAACCACAAATGGCTTTAAAACAGAAGGGAAGAGTGAGTAATTAAGAGGCATAAACTGCTAGTAAACAGTTGGTGCAAGTGTAGAAACAAAAATTATTTAGCACAGGATCTTAAACAATATTAGAAAACAATTACATTTAAAAAAGTTTGTTGGATTTGCCTTTTCCTATCAAACCAACTTGAAAAAAATCTATACAATTTTCAAAAAACTGAACACCACTATCTTACAATAAAATAAACACTGATAGTAAGCCAGTGTTATGATACATTTTACATAATGTGCAGCACATTCAAACAGTTCTAGTGTTTGTTTTGCCCTCCTGAATGAACAGTTAAGTAACATGGTGCTGCTTCCTCCTTAATTGTCTGCACTAAACGTGGAAGCATGAGCCAAATAATCTCAAATAGCATTTTTGCTAGTTTTGTTTTCCTGGTTCATTTGTTTGCTTCCCAACCCACCCCCCACTTTTTATATTAAGACAATAATAGAGTAAAGGTACTTAGCATATGAGGTAAAAGTGTCCATTTAAAAAAAAAACAAACGTAAACAGTTATAGTTACTTTGTTAGGCTCTGCTCTCCATAAGTCAACAGCACCAAACTACTGCTTGAAGGATATCTGGCTTTGAAAAGCAGTGATTCCTGCTGCCATTTGTGAACCATCATTACGGCAAATGTAATCGTTTTTGGCCAGGGAGGGAGGAGAGGCTACAGACATTCACAATCAAGGTGCAGACAGATAATTAAACCTCATTGTTTAAACAAAGCACAACTCATGTCACCCCAAGTGCGTAGGGTTGTTTTTCTGGGTCAGTCACTACTGGCTCGGGTACATTCTCCAAAAACAAAATCTAAGAGCAGATGGGTATTTTAAAAGCAGGATGTAATGCCATGTTACCTCAGGTCACACGCAGTCCACCACCAATGGTATTTTTGGCTGTAAAACATTGTTTTAGGACACAGAGCATTTATGCCTTGCAATATTCCCCTCAGTACTATTCAGGCATCAAGTACACTGTTCAGTTTTGTAATTGGAGGTTAGAAGCAGAAGCTAATCTTAGACAGGAAAGTAGTGGATGCACTACCCTCCATTCTTGGATAGAATGAAAGCTAGTGAAAAACTTTCTGAAAAATGTACTTTGTACATGGATGTGTGCACAAGTGTCTATGCTTTCACATATGTGTATTTTGTAAATTCATGTGCGCGTTGGGGCATGTGCATGGTTATATGTTCGTGTATATGCTCTCGCTTATCTCTGTTAAATGTGCTCTATCGTGTACATCTGTTAATGGGTGTGCTGTTGTGCATTTTCTCTGCACTTGACTTTGGTGTGTATGTTTTCCCATTTGTGTGTTCCCTTTCTTGTATGTGCATGTTTCTGCATTGTGGTGTAAATATGCATTTCGTACTCACGTATGTACAAGTGCAGAAATGAAAAGATAGATCTGGCCCTACCAAGTATAAATAACTTGATGCTTGTTGTTCCAGGAACTTCTGTCTTAGAAGACAAGGTATCCATATTGCTCTTACTCCCTAAGTAATGTTGCACTCATACAGAAAACAAAATTGGAAAGTTTAAGAAACATTGCTGACTTTGGTGAGATAATGGAAGATTACTCAACTAATGTCACATATTGGCCCACTTGTTTTTCAGACTTGAATCTTTATTTAAAAAATCCTGAGAATTATTTCCTCACATCTACTTTATTATTTTCAAACATATAAAATGGAAAGTTGATGGTGGCGACAGTGACCTGATAAAGTACATTTAATAAAATCATTTTCAGATTTAATTTGGTGGTTAATGAAGCTTTCAAGAGACCTTAAGACTGATTCTGAAGAGAGTAAGGGTAATTTTGAAAACATGTTCTTCCTTTCAAATTACTTGAAAGGCTTTTTATTTGGTCTGCCTTGGAGTACAGGCTGAACTATTCACAGGGTTGTTTCAGGCAGCAGAAAACAGCAACATAACATCAGACCTGCCTACTTAATTCATTGCTCCTACTAGTCAAAGAACAGAGAAAAAATACCAGTGATAGCAAAATAACAAACTGGGGAAAAATATACAGTATGTGCAAATTGTAACGTACCATCGTCACATCTTTTGAAAAAAGATTCTGCTTTTTTCTTACTTTCCTTACAGTAAACAGATATAATACTGATGCTGGTTTCATCTCAATTCCAGTCTACAGAACCTCACTGCTGCCCATTTCTTGCTTTCTCATTTATAAATATAAGACCAACAGTAAATGCGGTAATAGAAAATGTGACAAGATATCAGGGGCACTGTGACACAATGAACAGTCACATCCTTTAGCACTGTTGCTACTGTCACAGATAATTCATAATTTCCATTACTACTCCCCACCCTGTCAAGTTGAAACACAAAAAAAATCAAGATTTTCTTTATTCAGGGTTAATTTGGTACCTTTTACAGCACTAAACATTAGCAACTGTAGAGCAAGGAGCTCCACCAATGTTTTCTTCATGATACTAGACTCTTAAAATAGAAACAGAAAATGTTGGAAATACACAAAGTCTGGCAGCATCTATGGAGAGAGAAAAACAGTCAATGTTTCTGGCTTGCGACCATTTATCAGAACTGAGTATTGTTGACAGAGGTTACAGATCTGAAACATTAACTCTTGGTTTTCCCTGCAGATGCTGAGTATTTTCAGCATTTTGTTTTTATTTTAGTGCTCCAGCATTCACAGTAGTTTTTTTTAAAATGGTAAAAGATAGCTATATAATCCATAAAGGCTTTTATGATCATTTGAAATCTCTATTATTTTTGTTTGTAAGGATATTAGTAACAGTTGCCATCTGTTATTTTGAACATAGTATCTGGAGTTCTTTTTAATGGTCAGAGAACATTTTTTTCTGATGATAGACTACTTATTTAAAATCCTATCAAGAGTAACACACAAAGATTAGATAGGCTGTCATTCATTTCCAGCTGAATAGCAAGTTAGTAAGATCACTTCTTCACAGTAGATGCAGTCCATAGCTGTTGTCTAACCAACTTTACTCTTTAGCAGGCAAAAAGGCAGGCAAGGATTCACTGTCTCCTCTCAACCAAGATGCCATACTCTGCTACCACAATGTGGTCTGTGGCTTAACAGTACTACTAAGGGAGAGTGAAAAGATTGTTACAGATTATGGAGAAACTGAACCAAACATATTTACCAGTGTTTGTAAAGCTAGGAGGCATTACAATTATTGCAGAAGGACTCATTTCTGAATTCAGAAGGAACACCAATCTAGAAATCATTAAATACTAAGAATAATGCAAACGATTGAAGCAATGATTAAATATCATAACAGGAGCAGACTTATAAATAAATAAACAAAATATTTAAGAACAAAGCTCATTGTAGAAACTATAATTGTTATAAAAATTAATATAAATTATAACTCCATTCCTGTTTTTAATAGTTCTCTAAATATTGGGGATTCATAACAGTGCAACTTGTAGTAGCTTGCATTTTTGCTTTAATAAAAGAAATAATTGCAATAGGCAATGGAGGCGAAACAATATGTGCACGAGTGGTGTAATTTTTTTTTAAGGCTATACTGCAGTACATGATAAGAAAGTTCACATCGAGAGAGGATTCTTGATTCAAGTACTGCCAAACGTAGGGTCAAACTGTCACAAGGTTGTTTAGATCTGGGGCGATAAAACGGATTCCAGATTTTCATTCCAGAATCTGGCAGAAATGCAGTGATTCCTTTAGTCTGCAATTCATGCCTTGCTATAAAATTATCTACAGTGTTGGTTCTGGTGATTGATATATTTTTAGACATAAGAAAAACATTAGACACAACCTTCTCCATTCTTGCATTATTAGCTTCAGACCACACATCAAGTAATCTTGAGAATATCAATTAAAACTCCAAGCCACAGTGACAAAGCATCCAAATATTGAGTAACAGCAACTGACACTTTGTAGATGGTCTTTCTGGCAACTTAAACAGGCCAGTGATACTGCTGTCCTAAAGTAGTAAGAGCTGATATTACATGAGTAATGACAGTGTTGAGGAAGGAGAAAGTGAAGGCAGAATCTTTCTCCCCTCTTTGTCAAAAGGGAAATTTTCAGGTATTTTTTAGATAGTCAAGGAGCAGAGTCTCAAAGCACAACATCTGCTTCTCTTCTCTTCAAGGCAGGAAATAGTGTACAGAACAAGAGGGCCCAAAAGATTCTTGAGAGGAAGAGCCATGTAAGCATTGCAGGCCATTCTGATAGTGACAAAATATAAGATTTAGATTGCAGAAAATTTCTAAATTATTTAAAAATTCTGATGTACTAATCAGGAATACACCAGTATAAACATTTCATAAATACTGTATCCTCAATTAGATCATCTTACATGAAACCACTTTGATTTCCTTAGGGTTTTCTAGGGGACAAGATTCAGGCATGCTCTCTCCAACTTGATCAGGACTTCCCAAACTGTGGGTCAGGAAGTCCAGTGGAACCATAGCCAGACATAAGGGATTGCAAACTCTGAATGAGTAATGTGTGCCATGGAGTTTTGACAAGAGCTAACAACGAGGTCCATTAAATCTTACACTCCAAACCAAAAGGCCTTAATTCTATCAAGAAGAATCTAAAGAAAAGCTAGGTGGTTTTTTTTGCTTAAAAACTCATCGCTCCTTCATTTTATCCTCAAATGACTGAGCCCATATTCGGTGACTACAACTGCATAGCACTTTCATCAGGGGATTACTGGTGATTTAAAAAATATAATTAGGCTGTTCAATGCATACAGGTATGAATGGGTTACACCAAATATCCGGAGTTGATGTTGCAATCTTCATTTTTAAGTCCACATTTTTAAGACACTTAGTTTATCTATGACATGAAAGTCATACAATTTACAAAATAATAATGATTAGGTGTGAGAAAGAACTTAGTTAACTGTTAAAGGATGTAAACGGTCAGGTATTATTTTATCCATTTTTTTAATAAACTTTTGACAATAGAGTTGCTTTTCATTTGTGGGCATTAATCAATGCAAATTATATTTCTCAGATTATTCAATGAAAAAAGATTATTAATAACTAAATGTAAATACATCCAGAGACTTCTTGGCTACTCTAAATATAATTTTAAAAGTAGCAACAGATTGGCATTGTGGTAGTCAGGACAATATCTCTTTCATGAGGAGTGGAGAGATTTATTTGCATATCACAGCTAATTTCATAGTACGAGTGGAATCACATTTTTGCTTCACGAACGTGGGAGATATGCAGCATGTATTTTGTTGTTTTGACCAGTGCAGCTTTGATTCTGTTCATGCTAGCTCCAGAGAAGTTAAACACTTAATGACGCAGCTTGCGTTGCTAAACTACAAAATTAGAAAATATGAACACACCCTTTTTTTAAATAGGGACAGAAGGGAGAGAGACTATAAAGAGAAGAAAATAATAATTTGGCCTGATTCACCAAAAGGTTTTGTTTATGTGATTGCTTTTACCTAAAGCTGAACCTTTTATTGATTTGCTGGTTCCAATTGATATTGTTTGATATACAGTAAAGATTAATCACAACTGACACAAAGCAATATAGTTTTCTTTCCTCCTCTCCCCCCTTGAAGTCAAACAATTCTCAATCTGGAGGATGAGATAGACTAAGCCCACAGGTTGAACTATGCCAGGTGATTAAAATAGCATTAGCTTTTGCAATCCTAGTAGCCAAAAGACAAGTTGCAAACCTCCTCCCTCTGATCTTTTCACAGATGATTCAATCAAAAGTTAAGTCTCCACTTTTAGATTTTGGATTCCTCTCGACCCAAGTTCAGTGCAGTCTAGAACTCACATTCTTACCTGCTAAACATGCATTAGTGGGATGTGCTGAGTCAACCTTCCTTAATGGGCTTATCATTCCTTTATACATTTCACTATTGTCATCACTCACCAATTCCCACTGCAATTAAAATCAATAATTAGGTTTTAACTGATGTTACACATATACTTCTTACAGCAAAGACTCAAATTAACAAACTTCAAAGTAAGTCTGGAAAAGTAGTAATAATTTTTGCAGGTTAAATATCAAAACTCAAATGTTGCATTTAAGTCAATCATTGCTGTAAAAAACTGAACAGATATTAATTTAGTTCACTTCATGGAGATTACCAAAGAAATTAATCTCTTGTAATTCTAAAATATTCAAGCTAAAAACAATAAAGAAGCAACTTTCAAAAGGAATGCTAATCGCATGTGGGAAGAACGAGCAAATTTCCCCTTGCAGTAGGATTCAATTGACTTAGATTCGGGAAATTGGTCAAAGCTTAGTCAGCACCATGATTGCATATTTAATACCATATTTATTCTATTAAACTGCAAGATTGAATGAGAGACAGGCAGATGTATCAGGCAATACATCAAAAGAAACTGGAAAGAAATGTTTGACACCAATCCATGGAAAACAAACAGCACATTTATTTTCTACAGCTTACTTAAGTTTGTAAGTTCTATTACTTTCAGTTACTCCCACTTGCAGACTGATCGTTTGCAATTAGTTACCTTTCAAAAGAGATTTCCTGCTTTTTTCCACTGGATAGATCACCACCAGTGGCTATGCTTTATAAATGATTTCACTGTCTTCCAGGACTTTCCCCAATCTATTTTGCTTCTAGACTTGAATTCCTTGATTTGTTAACTATGTTAACAATTAATGTACCATCACCCAGGAGTGTATTTCCATATTTTTATAATTTGATACTGATGGCCTATTAATCTTTGGAATAACCAACACAACCTGATCCCTTCAACAGCTGTTCCCTCCACAAACCCTACTCTAAAGCAGCCACCAAAAATTATTTATCAGTTATAAAAGTGTATGAATTAACATGGAATATGAAATAGGCACCAACTTCATCACTCAAGATTACTACTGCTTTATTTTAACAAGCCACATCACTTATTTTCTTTTCCCTCCACAATCATAGAGTAGTTAAGACTTAAAGTCAATGAGGCTGGTGGAAGCAGCAACAACCTTCAAATACAAAGTCGATGGGCACTTGGGGAAATCAGTTCGCTGGGCTATAAGGATCGGACTGACTGGATTGCAAAGAGGGCACGATGTGACCAACGGCTACCATCGGTACTGTAATGACCATCGCTCTACTCTTCAGTGTCCCTTAAATGCTAATAGTACAATTTTACAAAATATTGGTCAGTGCTACATGAAGCTGAATTTAAGCACTGGATTTATAGTTCTCTCTCATCTTAAACATGCTTCATTATTAGAAGCCAACTAGTATCTCACCTGCGTGATCATTTTTAACATCAACCAGAAGTGTTTTTTTTATATTGTGGTTTGATCACAATAGTCCCTGCTCCTATCTTCACTAGATGTTGTCATCATATTTGTGTCAAAAATGGGTCCGAGTTGTGATCAGGGTGGGTACCCTATTTGATCTCCTGTTATGTATCTAATATCTGTACTGCTTCTCAAAGCCAAGAAAGCAGTAGTTGCTCTATCGCACTGTCTGCATATTGATCTTCATTCTGGAAAATATAATAAAAGCATTCAAGGACTGAATGTAAGTGTGTACTGCCAAGTTAGTTGCAAGAAACCATGTGCATTTTGATTGTTTGAGTTGTTTAAAAGGTGAATTGTATTGCTGTACATGCTTCTTTAAAGGGAAAAAGAAACAAGGCGGTGTTTAAATACAATATGATTCGTCACCAAAAAATAACCTGCTTAAATTACCCCAAGCTTCAATGAGTCATCAGATTTCAATTATATTTGACTGTGAGTGTTGTTTAAGAGAATGTGTCAGGGTGGGATGATGTTTATTAGTACATCATATTGCTTTAGTAATGGGAACAGAGGAGTGAATAAATAAACACAACAGTTCATGTACAACTTTGTTCACTCAAAAAGGCAAACAATCAAGTTTTGACTGCTAACTCACTTTAATGCAGTGTTAGCATTTTTATATTTTACTCATTTGATCCTGATTCATTGCCAGACTGTCTCTCTCCAGGTTTATGCTTGTAGTTTACCAACACTAGCCACTTAGGAAGTTTTCCACTAATTATCCAGCTTATGCAAACTTAACTTGGGATAAAAAGAAAGAGTCCAGGCTTAATTAATGAGTTGAACAATGGGACGGTAAATTCATTGATCTACTGTAAACCAAACTTAGTTGATTTGAGCATTAACTTTCTGGATCTGCTCAAATAATTTCCAATCTTGCACTGTGGGGTGCACCACACTGGAGCCAAGGTGAGGGTATAAAATGGTGTTCCATAAGGATTGTAAAAATAGTTAATACATGGTTTAGGCTGAAAAGGAGTTGAAGCTTGGATTTGAACCTCGTTAGAGACAAAAAAAACCTGCAGATGCTGGAATTCAAACTAGATAGGCAGGAGGCTGGAAGAATACAGCAAGCCAGGAAGCAGCAGGAGGTAGAGAAGTCAACATTTTGGGTCTAATCCTTCTTCAGGGCTGGGGCTGGGTGTAGAAGGAGCTGCAGATAAAGGGGGAGGTGGGAGCAGGGTGGTGAAGTGGAGATAGGTGAAGACAGGTACGACCTGGTTGGTCAATGGGAGGAATGAATCTGGTTGATGGCAGGGAGGAGGGGAAAGGGCTGGAAAGGGAGTTGGGGGTGGGAAGGGGGTGTTATATAAAATTGGAGCAATGCCAGACATGGCATCAATGCTGAATCATAGCACTGATACAAATAGTTTCTAAAAGAATGTTGCATTTTCAAAATAGCAAAAAAAACAAGGCAGGCATGAACTGTGTAAAATAAATTCTAGTAAGTCATTAACAAACTTGTACTTCCAATGTTCAAGTGAGCAACCTGGAGGAAAATCCACTTGGTTAGAATTGACATTTACTGCAGTAGATTAGATATGTTCAGCTTTCTACCTGCATAAATGCAACTAATTAAAAAAAAATAAAACTAGTACATACTCAGGGGATAAATATGCATTCAATGAACTCGCACAACACTAAAAAGATTAGTGCACATATCACTGTAAACCCTGCACCTAACCAATTCTTGTACAAGATATTGTTTCAGTAGACACCTTAGACACACTAAATACCCTGTAACTTCTGCAAGTAAGCTTCTTTCACATGTGGGCCAGAAAGTGAATGACAGCAAGCTGTTTCACCTCAGCAAAGGAAGAGACTACTTTCAGAATTAGAAACTCTAAAAATGTGATTCATCCTGCTCTGAAGATGGAACTCCTGCCCTTCCCTGATAAATGTAATAGGACAATCTTTCACATAATTATCAGATATCAGAGTCAATAGATTGTAACAGATTAGCACATGGTTTTTGGGGTTGGACACATTTGGTTGATTTTTAAAAGATTGTAATGATGATAGTAATTTACCAAAGTGCATCCCAACCAAGCAGAGTGCTAAGAACACATCGCCAATTTTCAACAGATTTATTCCTCTTTTATTCACCAGTCCACAGTTATAGTTCAAGTTTACATATTTTTCCAGCTAACGAAGGTCATCTGCAGATTGCTTGATTGTAGATACCACAGCAAAAAAAAACACAACAACAGTGCAGAAGGTGGACCTCCAAGTGCTTTCTCATCTACCTAAATCCAAATCCAAAACATTGGTTCCTCAACTATCCCAGCCATGATGGACTAAATTCAGCACTTACACCTTGCATTGTTAAAGCACCTTTAATACAGTAACAGTTCAGGCTGCTTGATACAAGCATATATTTGTATGGCATCTCACAGAAATTATCAACCAGGGAGCAATTAGACTGAATTGCACTGTGGATCATAGCCTGATCAGTAGAGATGGCTGAGTAAGAGATACTAGTTTGATAGTTCAGATCAAAACTTGTCAAAAGATGAGAACGGGACTCAGCAATGTTACAGCAAATAATGATAACTAGGGTGAATAGTCAAGATTTATGAAAGGAAAATTCTACTCGAAATCAAGGGAATGGGTCGACTCCACAAATAGCAAATTTTTGCAACTTTGTTACTGGCCCAATGTCTCGATGACACAAATATTTTCTAGAACACGTGATCAGCATCACTACCATATAAGAGGGGTTGGTGGAAGAAGTCTAATGTCACATTGCTCGACATCAGCATTGTCCAACATATGCAGCAGCAGTGCGTACAACATACAAGATTCACTGGAACTCAACAAGCCTTTTTTGACTGCAACTTCAAAACGTGTGACTTCTATCACCTACAAGGGTAAGGGCAGTAGAGGCAAGGGCACAGATGTAAAGTCACCAGTCTGACCTGGAATTGTATCACTGGTCCTTCATTGACACAAGTTAAAAAACCCTCCCTAACAGCATCAAAGGTATTACCTCCATCACAAAGACTACAAAGGTTTGAGACGGTAACTCACAAAAGTAGATGAGTGACAAATGCTGCTATTGTCAGTGGCATCCACATCCACTAAAAGATTTAGCTACTAGCCATATATAGCTCAATGTGTGCATAGTGTTTGCAGGAATTTGTTGGTCATAGAGTGCGACTAAAATCAGAGTGGGGATGCCTTCTAATTGTTGATGGCAATTCATTTCTTTGGTTTCGAATGAGGGAAATGCTTTTAAGTACATATATATTGTGAAATAGGAATATATGAAAAGTGCTTACTAATTTTACATCTTGTTAAAAATGTTGTGTTGCCACAGCTGTGGCAAATCAGTGATTTCTGCTGGATATCCAGTGCACTATGAAATCCAGGAACATGAGTATTTGATTAAAGGATGATGTCATGTGTAACAGTGGGGCTCCCAATAGTTGAATGTTTATACAAGTGCTGAATTATACATTATATTAATCAAGGAAGCATCTGAGGAAAATTCATGATTGAAACATATTAGATACACACTGCAAGTGAGATATTACCTGAATAGATCAACTGATTATGACCAGGATTGTCAGGAAAAAAAAAAATCACCAGATCAGAGCACTAGAGTTTTGCTCCAACTGAAACAAGTAACAGGCCAAGCTGCAGGTATACTAGTGTTGAAGAAAAAAAAGAGAAGTAAATTGTTAAGACCAGTGGGGTCTCTGAGCTGCACGAATCCCACACAAATCGTATACAAACTGACCTTTCCAAATTAGCGCAAGTGCAGCTAGCAAAAAAAAGTTTGACCAATTACACAAATCAGCAAAAAAGTGAGATATTTAACCAGCAGGTCTGTCACATGGGCACACTGAGATGAAGAGTTTATGCAAAGTTGTTTGAATTTGACTCATTATTTGATGCCTTGGACACAATTCTGGTCTCCATATTATAAAATGATGATTAAGGTATTGGAGAGCATACAAAAAAAATTTACAAGAATGACATGTTACAATTTTCAGAAAGGATTGAACAGTTTGAGGCAGAATTGGGGTTGCGGGCTATGTCCAAGTGTGGTCTTTAAAATTACACAGGGATTTGGTGGGGTTGGCGTTCAGAAAAGGAAAAGCTAGTCAAGTCCGAGCAGGAGAATGGACGAGCAGGTCATGTTAATATGGTTAGGCGAAATTTAATGTTAGGTGGCACGCCACAGATTATTTACACCATTAATTTTTTTTTTGTGTTGTAGATTCTATGTAATGAATTATGAGGCAAGTATTACAACTTTAGCATGTTGGTGTATTTACTGAGGGACATCCCTTGTGATGGGATACAAGGACATAGAATCAGAGATGTTGCGTCGTGTTCTGGAACTAACCCAAGAGTCCTTGGAGATCCCCAGATGTACCGACCGGTCTTTAAGATAAATCAGGTAGTTTTGTGCATACTGAGAAACAAATTATCTGAGAGGTGATGTATATCTTATACACAATGTGGAGAAAATCTTGGAGAAGCTAATGAATGTTAACCAACCAACAATTCTCAATTCTCCAAAACTATTAGCATGTACTGCAAATGTGCAATAATGTCCTGTACAAGGTATGAAAGGAATGTGTTTAAACATCAGTTCTAGGTTGAATTTGTCTCAGACTGTCTAAACTCAGATAAAATAAAATTGTGAAAAGCATCATATTACAAAGGTTGGAAATTTAAATTAAAAATAAAATTTCCAGAAAGTGCTCAGACTCAAATCAGGGAAAGGGAAAGCTAGAGGCAATCTTCCAAATCTTTTGACCTTTTTGTTACACTGAACAAATTTTCCTTTAACATCAATTACTTACTCCAAATAAAACATTTTTTAATGAGAACCAACATATTTTCAAGCAATGCCTCCCTTTTTAGAGGTTATGTTCTACACTCTTCAATTCAGTTCTGCACTGCTCTGATTTCTTCCCTGACCATTTCTTTCAGGCCACATGCTCACTGCTTGTGTTCGATTTTCACCTTGTTCCCTCATTCTCATTGATTAGAATTTGCTCAGTTTCTGTAAGGGCTTTATTCTCCTCTCCCAGTTTTGCAGTCTCCTTGGTAAACAAAAAACAATTTTGACAAAAGGTTACAAAAGCTTAAACTTTAACCCTACATTCTATCTCAACAAATGCTGCCAGATCTGCTTAGAGATTTACAGCATTTGGTGGATGTGCAATTGCAGTTCTCTGAAATATTTCCAAGTGACCTTATGCCTTTGTCTACAGACTCTAAAAGTTTGATCAGTCAATTGTTTAAATCTGGCTAACAGCCATAGTATGTGTTGACAAGTGTGGTGCAGGAAAAGCGCAGGAGGTCAGGCAGCATCTGATGCGTAGAACAGTCGATGTTTCAGGCATAAGCCCTTCATCAGGAATGTGGGGACGGGGGAAGGGTGCTGAGATAAATATGGGGGTGAGGAGAAAGGTAGCTGGGAACGCAATAGGTAGATGCGGGTAGAGGGGCATCTACCTATCACCTTACCAGCTACCTTCCCCCCCAGCCCCATCCCCTATTTATCTCTCAGCCTCCTTCTCCCGCCACATTCCTGACGAAGGCCTGATACCCAAAACATCGGCTCTCCTGCTCCTCGGATGTTGTCTGACCTGTGCTTTTCCAGTGCCGCACTTTTCAATTCTGACTCTCCAGCACCTGCAGTCCTCACTTTCTCCTAGCCAATGTGAAAAATACTTAATTTCTAAAAAATGCTTTGATATCAATTTCTAAAAGATTTTATAGGAGCTTGTGTTAGTGTCTTTTTTAAATAACCCCAGCTTAGTTAAGCACTACACTAAACTGCTTAGTACCTCATTTACATTGCTTGCTTCCGTAAGCGATTCTAAATACAGAAAATACTCAACAAGTCAGAATGGAATGGAACAGTTTCAAGCAAATATAGAGAAGCAAGAGGTGGATGAGTGGAAAGAACAAAAAAGAAATTCTGTGCTAGCACGGAAGGCAGGAGAGATTATGTGACAAAAAAGATGACACTACAAAGCAAAAAGAAATTATCATTTCTGAATAAACCTGTGCATCCAAAGGCTTCTCAAAGTATTTGAAGGGATGCAATATATAGTGGATTATTCAGGAGCAAAGTAACAAGGAGGGAGTGGGCAGTGCAAAAGAGGTGGATTTTTTGCTTTATTTTGCAAATACTAATGAAAGCCATTGCTGTTGTACTTGTTATGACATGAAACTTGATCTGATACAAATTCACCATGGTAAATGTCCTTAAGAATGATCAACTAATGACAGCTGGGAGTTAGCATACTTACAAAGTTCAAAAACACTGCTCAATAAGTAGTAAACATGGGATCCTTCATGTATCTACCTTCTACTTTTGTTTTGAACATTCATTATTAGGACTTTCCTTTTGTCATTTTCACCTCCCTTCCACTCTTTGTCATACAGTAAAATTAGGCACCCATCACACAAGGAAGTTGCATTCTCATACATTGAATGCACATGGAGGACATTACAGTCAAGCCATTCTGTAGATTACTAATGCCTGCACTCTGGGCTTTCTAGTAGAAATCACTGGTGAACAAATCTTTGATTTTTAGGTTAATACCTCTTCCTCAGATGCATCAAAACTGTACCACTGCCTTCAATTGACGGTGTCTCAGCATCGAGAAACTAATTCAGATGAGACCTGTGATCCATGTAGTTCTTCGACATTAGTTTTAACAAATCAATCAACTGGAATGCTTCTGATAGTTCTCTGTACAAAGTATAAATATGTTACTGTAATGTTAGTTTACTGCTATGACCAGTAATTAAATTAGTTGCAACTACACAGCTGACAATGAGCTGCAGAAGCTACTGACTCATGTGGTTTCCGAAGATAACTTTAATGAAGGAAAGTTCATGAACGTTAGCAAAATATAAATTTACAGACAAATATCTGCTAGATATTTATTACTGCATATTTGCCACACACAGTGTGATGGAAATCATCACTGAAGGAGGAACTTAATTTAAGTCTGATATGAGAACGAAGGTAGAAGGCATATCTGATATCCTTTTGAGCAACAGGCGAGCGTTGAGCCAATCATGACACATCCATGATTAAAGTAAGCCAGAATTGGCAGGGAAATAACACCCTACAAGAATAAATTATGGTTAAACTGAAGTGGAAATATTTATCAATTCACTGCAGTTACCAACTGATAGATACTTTCTCAATTTTAAAACAGTTATCACATACCATTTCTCTAATTTGAATATCGGTTTCTAGTTTCCTACTTAATTAAGCATTTTAATGGGTGAACTGGAAGAGTCCCAACAAAAGTTGCGGAGACTCCTGCAGGCAGGACTGTCCTGATGTAGAAAAATATGTAGGGTAAGTATGTGTTTGCATGTTGAAATGCTGAGCAAAGTACTAATATTAAAGGGTGGAGAGAATAAAGGAAAAAAAGATTTTGGTTGACATTCAGAAATATTTCTGCAACCATTTTAATTTATTTAAAAATATTACTTCAGTCCTCAACAGCAGTTATTTGGTTGCAAACTAATTTTGAAAAGCTTTCATCTTTTGGTTTTGAGACAGTTTTGCTCATTAGTCTGTTGGCTTTTAAATCACTTATACCGAATATCAATTCTATTAAAAATATCTTTAATGAGTTATGTTCCAGAATTGAGTTAAAAACATTGTAAAAGACCATCACTAAACAACAACAGAAAATTGCGACCGCTTCTAGGCAAATTCCTATCCCCACACCCATTTACCAAAAAAATTCCAATTCCTGTTCTACTAACGTACCATTGCCAGGTTGGGCAAGCAGCAATAAGGAAAACTGAATCCCCAACATAATTGATTTAGAAGAAACGCTGAATTAATTGTCTCTTCCATCTGCACATTGTTTGGCTAATAATTACAAATGTAAGTATAAATGGCTGAAATTTTCACCTAGTGCCAAATGTAAAGGCAAGCACACCCTGATATGTGAGTTAAGTACAACCAACATTAAATATTAATGCAAAGATAATATAAAATTTCCATTCTGGCTGCACTTGCACAACAGACTATTTGCATTCTTTACACAACTCATGACCTATGACCGTTTTACTTAACTGATCTTGTTAGCTGTGACCTTCAATCCACTTGTCTTAAAGATGGAAATAGTAAGAACTGTAAAACTGTTCCAGTATATTCCCCAGTAAACTGAAGATCATTCCCTGCAGGTTCAATATAGAAGCATTTGGCAGTTCAGACAATAACAGATTTTTTTTTCATATATACAGTTTTTTTATATATATATGCATGTGTGGGTGTGTATATATATATTTATATATACAGAATCTGCTCAATTTCTAACACTTTGTTTTCTATAAATCACCTCGTTAGGAAATAAAAGTACTCAACAGTTTACTTGATCTAATTTCTTCAATACTAGGAAGACCTGAATATTTCCCTAAGCTTTAAAAAAAAACCCAAAAATCTCAGGACAAATTCAGTCTGTCCCTCTTGTACCTTTTCCAGTGCCCAAGGCACTGAAAAACTTACTTGAACAATGAACAAGCATGTGACTTTTTAAAATTATAAAAGAAACACTCTTCATCAAAAGCCATGCATGGTTTTGGTGCCTACCAATCCCAGTAATAAATCTACATTTCTGTTCCTTGTATTTTAAAATAAAGTAAGAGGAGAATATCTGTAATTTGTGTTGTGTTCATTACACAATGTACCTCTCTTTGTCTGTAATTCTGAATGAACCTTCACTACTTCAGTCACAGTTCAATGATTGCTACCTCTTTGTTCTCATGCCTCCAATCCCTTGCATTCTATCCATCTTTATTCTCCGTTATGTTGTATTGTACTAAATGTTCTGCCATTCTGCTCAAGTAATCCTGGAGTTGAGAATTGAGAGAATGCAATTCAAGACCAGGACAGCTGACTAAGTTTCGGCCATAGTTTTCTACCTATTTCCCTGAAGAGTAGACAAACTTAAAACCAAACTGGTGGCAGCAGGCACACACTGGTATTTTCACTTGGCTTGGCGCTGGTCTTTACCCAGCTTGTACGCCCAATATGGATCTATAAGAACACAATCTCGCACAGAATCTCCCTTAAATTGGCAAATCAGGAACTGTCCATCACAATTTTGTTCCCAGAAAGGTTTACACATTCTACAAAATCCAGCCTGTTCTTTCAGCTACTTGGTTTCTGAGTTACTATCACAGTTCACAGGCGAAGATACAGTGGTGGGGGAGTTCATGCAGTCTGTGGGGCTGTTGATCATCTCATCCGTCAGTGTGGCATTTTTTGAGAGCTGTATACCCTGGATCAATTGGATAAGCCGTTTCACTTTTTCCAACGAGGTCTGCATATCCTTTTGTCGAGCAAGTAAAGTGTTCTTAGTCTCCATACATTTCTGAAAAGAAAAGTTTATAACAGTGTGATCAATTATTGATGCGACTAAGAACATATTCCACGTTCCATATAATTCCATATAATCTTTCATTCTCAATGTAGGGTTCAGGATGCACCATATTAGTTCTCATACAAGCCTCGAGTGATATTCCCAATTGTGGCAGCTGGAATTTAATTAAGTAAATACAAGGTCTATTTTGCCAAGAAAAAAATAGAAATAATAATTACACTTGAATGGGAGAACGGGTGGCATATAAGAGCAGAACGAATTTGGTGGGGGTGTGTGGAATTCATGTTCACAAGACATTAGATGCAGCCAATAAGTTAATATAGCTGATGGAATAGAGGCAGAGCAACAGAACGCAAAGATTTACTTCAAACCATTTGGGATATTGTGTGCAGCTTTGAGCTCCATACTTTAAATTCCATATAGAAAGGGTGTTAAGTTAATATAAATGGTTGAGTATGGATTCGTCAGGTACTTAGAAATACAAATGTAAATACAAACATACAAAGATCAGGTTTGTCTTACAGCAGAAGAGATTCCAGACAAATTTGATGCTGTAACCATTCTTCTTTGTAAGATAAATGCTTCATGAAGTAATTTATGAATTTAATTTTTTCAACTTGAAGAACAACATAATTTCATGATTCATATGATTTAGGAATATAGTTTTTAAATAGCCATTTCAATGTGCAGGACTTGAGTAGTGCTGAAACTCAGACGTATATTGGCAAAGAAACAAAGTCTTGACGAGCATAAGACAAAAAAGATTCAGAGTTTATTTTTTCAACAATAATCATTTTGATTATGGGGAACAAAACGTTGTGTATGCAAGATAAATTAGAGCACCTGGTTTGAGAAGCTGGCAAAGAAACTGAAAGTAATTTCAATTCAAAGATTGGTTAACATTTAATAAATCAGAGTTAGAAATGGAAACAACAAACAAGTGTTGGCCCCTCTCCAAGTTTCAGATTGCAGTCAGTAAATATACAGCTATCCCAAAAATCTATGATTGCCCAAGATTTGAGGAGGGCTGGTAAACAAGGGAAAGCCTTAAAGTATTCAAATATATTTCAGATTAAAAGAACACGTACAAAGTCAAAAATAATGAACATAACACTTTGACTGATACACCCTTGCAGTGTTGCGCTCGGAATAGTTTCTCTGAAGATTTCTTTTTGGTTATTGGCTTTTATCTATGTGACTGTTGAAGAAAGGCAGTGGAGGGCAGCCTGGAAGCAGCATTGAGACAAGCAAAGAGAGAATCTGCCACAAGCTATAGGCCAGTAGCAGGGAATTAATCAAAGATGATTTTCTAATTTGGATTCACTAAGCAAGAATGGAGAGAGGCCCATGCTCGATGCTAGTGCAAGAGCCTCAAAAAAAAAAATCACAATGTTAGAGTCAGTAAGCACAGTCAAAGTGAAACCTGAAAACTACCCACTTAAATTTAGAAATCAAAATGCGTGCTAACCTTAAAGGAACAAGCACATGAAATGTTGCTGTGTCAGGTGAACTGGCTGACTGTCTTCAGTTTGAAATTAAGTTTATTACACTTCTATTTCTGTCCTGACTAATTTTTTGTGTATATTGACTATGCTAGAGTACATGATACAGAATGTCTTCCCTGTTATTGCATAGTCAGAAAGGGTCCTGTAACATGCAAACAAACTGAAAACAGCTTTTAAATTTATAGAACCTAAACTGTTAATAAAAATTCATTCTACTGACAGCCAGTATCACGCATTCTGATGTTGAAATTATAACAAAGTGCATTCCTTCAAAAACAAACTTATTAACAATCCACAGGGACCGTTCCCTCTGGGACACCCGGGTCCACCCTTCCTTCACTCCAAGGACCCTCCACCTACCCCATGGCCCTTTCCCCTGCAACCGCTGATGGTGTAACACCTGCCCATTTGCCTCCTCCCTAATCAATATCCATGGGCCCAAACATACTTTCCAGTTAAAGCAGCATTTCACCTGCACTTCCCACAATCTAGTCTACTACATTCACTGCTCACAATGTGGTCTCCTCGACACAGGGGAAATGAAGCATAAACTGGGTATCTGTGTTGCAAAACATCTACATTCCACCAACAAAAAAAACATCCCGAGCTTCTAGTTGCCTGCCACTTTAACACACCATCATGTTCCTTGGTCAATATCTGTCTCAGGTTTGCTGCAGTGTTTCAGCAAAGCTCAGCAACAAGCTGGAAGAACACCACTTCATTTTTGCTTGGGGACTTCGCAGACTCAATATCGAATTCAATCATTTTAGTGCTTGAACTCCCCCATGTTCTTGCCCCCTGCCACACACACCAGGCCTTGTTTTCACAGAGCCTGCCATTACTTACAACGTGGGAACAGGCCCTTCGACCCAACAAGTCCACACCAATGCACAACCCACCCAGACCCATTCCCCTACATTTTACCCCTGCCCCTTACACTATGAGCAATTTAGCATGGTCAATTCACCTAACCTGCACATTTTTTGGACTGTGGGAGGAAACCGGAGCACCCGGAGAAAACCCACGCAGACACGGGGAGAATGTGCAAACTCCACACAGAGAGTTGCCTGAAGCGGGAATTGAACCCAGGTCTCTGGCACTGTGAGGCAGTAGTGCTAACCACTGTGCCACCGTGCTGCCTATTGTTAGGCTACTAATAGTCTGTTAACAGCTATTCATCCTTCTAGCCAGATCATTATCAACTCCTTTGTGTCTCCAACTGTTCTTCTCTTTTTTTGGGTTCTATCCCCACCTATTCTTCACTCGTTACACCCTCCCCCCAACCCTTTCTTCTGCAATATAAACCAACATTTTCCTAGCTACTATCAGCTGAGAAAGGGTCACTGGACCCAAAACGTTAACTGATTTCTCTCCACAGATGCTGCCAGACCTGCTGAGCTTTTCCTGTAACTTATGTTTTGTTTCATCAACCCAACAATTGATAAAAGTTATTGAAATTGTTTGTCTTGTACTCATCAGGACATTGTCACTTGTCAAAATATCCCTTTGTTTCTTGGCAGGAGACAAATTTTGCAGTTCTAAATGACTGTTTAAAAATTATATTCCTAAAACATAAACAAACTAAACTGACCTTTAATTATAATTCTCTGGAACCATCTTCAAATTTTGCACAGCCAGTGAGAAAAAGTAAAGTCTGAATTATGACTCACTAGCTACAGCTTATAAGATTGGTTATGTTAGGCCTACAATTTGATTGGTTGGTACAGACAAACTTCTCATCCAGTTACACGGTTTTCTTGTGACAGTGACTAAATGACTCGTGGGTTGAAACATTGAGGCTATATATTTGACATACATGAAGATTTCTATTGTCACTTCCACCAATGAAAGACAGTACTTTTAAAAACTCCAACCAATTCTTCTAAACATCCAGTTTCCAAACATGAAACCAACTGCATTAAAAAAATTGTCTCCTTCCAGAAAATGCTGTCCGGTGCTGCTTCTTACTTCTAATTTATAATCACGACTTTGTGTTTCTAAGTCAGCCCAACAATCTCTTGCACCTGTCTAACTCACCGTTATGAAGTTACTCAGCTGTTTGACTTTCTGTTCTAACTGTTCTCGCTCCTGCTTTAGCTCCGCACTCCACTTCAATAACTTCTGCTTTTCTTCTTCTTTTGCTGAAAAATAGAAAAAATAAAATTTGACAACCTGTAACAGATTTGACAAACATAGCTGCTATACAATTTTGAATATTAGCATGATTTTTGAAAAGGAATTGTATTAATCTAAGAGCACATGTTTAAAAAAATAAAATAAGGTGTTACACACTATGTCCCACAGGTTCTTCTATTACGTTTTCGAGTTGCTAGGGGGACTACATATAAAACGTCAATTCATACAACCGCAGAAGAGGAGAGGGGAAAAAAAAGACTACACAAAATCTATTCTGAAGAGCAAAAGCATCAGTTTAATTCATAGATGATCTGATACATTCAACGATGAGTCAACGTTTCTTGTTGACAGGTTCAGAGAATGGCAAACTCTTACCAGCTTTGTAGGCAATGTAAGAATGGACAATAGCTAATGTTCCAGGCCACGGGATTGCTTCTTCCTTTTTAAGGATCTAAAGAAAAATGTTTCCAACAGTGATGGATAGAACATGTCACTTTCTTAAACTCTTTACAGTCCTAGCATTTGCTGAAAACAAAAATAATTTGCTTAATTACCAAACAAAAACTGACTTGAATGACAAGACAAGACTTGCTTTTGGGTAAAGGCTGGTCAATCCGTAAAGTACTGACGCAAATTTATTCTTTGCAATTTCCTTTCCCTTAGTATTGATGCCTCAGAACACAATTTGCATTTCAATGAAAGAAAATTTGATTTTTTAAATGACATATCAACAGCAATGTCCAATTTGTGCCTGGAAATGCACATGACAAATGGATGACTATGGTAAGAGAATAAAGTGTTAGTCTCTTTGTGTTTGTGGTGGTATGATATTCTCAGGGGTGGTGTAGCAGACTGAGATGCAAATAATATTCCTTAATAAAAGCCACACAAAAAAAAATTCTTTCATGTACAGGTGCAGTATTTTTATGCATACCACCTATTCATGGATCTCTCTTCAAAAGGTTTGGCAAACCTAGTGTCAGGAATTCTAAATTACAATTGGTTCAGGTAAGCTATATTTTGAGAATATTCATACTAAATTTCACTTCAGGTCTTTAACCGCTATCTGCCAGAACTGACTAGCATTCTTCAAATTCTAGACTTAAAAAGGGATCTGAGATGAAAGAACATCCAGTTCCAATAATACTGTCTGATATATTTAAACCAACCATTACACTATTTATCTCAACAATAATAGTCTGGGGTCATTGTAATCCCTAATGACCAGAGAACAGCTAAAGCTGGTAAATTTATCAGATACTAGTCACTGCTGATTTTACTACGTTAGTGTCCTGAATTATATCTATGTGTATACCCTGGAGTGTTTGAGACACTACGTCGAATTAAATTAGAATTAAAGAGTAAATCCCACCAAAAATGCTACCAAAGCAAAACCCTAAAATACTTGAGCTACATTTGACTAAATTAATCTAAGGCACTATCTAAGCCCACACCTGCTCCTGACATTTGGGACAAATCCACATTCCTTTCGGAATGGCTTTTAATGGCGGGTCCAGGCACTCCAGGTGATACACACGAGAACAAGTGTCACACATCAGCAGCTGTCCACTACGCCGACACACAGAGCAGAAATCCTCATGGATGTCACCCTATCAAAAAAAAAGTTACACAATCATTTACATGCTTAAATTATAAATTGGGGTTTTAAACTTTCACTACAGTTATCAGCACTGGGCTCCCAATGTGGCAGACAGTAGCCTAAATAAACATCTGACCCATGCTTCATGACATCTATACTCCTAGGAATTCTGACAAACCGATTCAAATCTGGATCATAGTCTGAGTTGAAATTTCCTTAATCCAGCCTCAGCTACACCCTAATGTGGAAGCTAAAGCAGGTTTGTGTAGGGAATGATTTAGCTGCACCACTGAGATGCAGCACTTGGTAGATCAGTATCTGTGCTGAAGCCAAAGGGCTCACCAAAAGCAAATTCAAAATTGTGAAATTTGAATTCTTTTCCATAATACTCCTTTCTCTTTTCCTTTTAAGATTATTACAGACATATCTGCAAGTATATACAAATTGTTCGAGAATAATATCTTAAATCAAGACCTAGTTAGGTTTTTATTCATGATATCAAAAGATATTAGGTATTAGGCAAGAACTTTCAAAAGCTGTTTGGGGGCAGATGTTTGCAGGTAAAGGGATGGCTGGAAAATTGGAAGCCTTCAAAAATGAGATGACACTCCAGAGATAGTATATTCCTGTTAGGGTGAAAGGAAAGGCTGGTAGGTGTAGGGAAAGCTGCATGACTAGAGAAATTGAGGGTTTGGTTAAGAAAAAGGAAGCAAGCAAATGTCAGGTATATTGAGGAGAGATCAAGTAAATCCTTAGAAGAGTATAAAGGCAGTAACAGTATACTTAAGCAGGAGATCAGGAAGGCAAAAAGGCGACATGAGATAGCTTTGGCAAATAGAGTCAAGGAGAATCCAAAGGGCTTTTACAAATACATTAGGGACAAAAGGGCAACTGGGGAGAGAATAGGGCCCCTCAAAGATCAGTAAGGCAGCCTATGTGTGGAGCGACAGGAGATGGGGAAATACTAAACGAGTATTTTGCATCAGTGTTTACTGTGGATAAGGACATGGAAGATATAGAATGGAGGGAAATAGATAGTGACATCTTGGAAATGTCCATATTACAGTGAAGGAAGTGCTGGATGTCTTGAGACACGTACATAAGGATAAATCCTCAGGATCTGGTCAGGTGTACCCTCGAACTCTGTGGGAAGCTACAGAAGTGATTGCTGGGCCCCTTGCTGAGATATTGATAGTCACCTGTGGAAGGGTGGTTCGCAAAGTTAGATATCACTGATAGTCACAGGTGAATGGAGATTGGATAATGTGGTGCTACTATTTAAGGTGCAAAGGATAAGCCAAGGAATTATAGACCAGTGAACCTGACATCAGTGGTGGGTAAGTTGTTGTAGGGAATCCTGAGGGACAGGATTTACATGTATTTGGAACGGCAAGGACTGATTAGGGATAGTCAGCATGGCTTTGTGCATGGGAAATCATATCCCATGAACTTGATTGAGTTTTTTTTTGAAGAAGTAACAAAGAGGACTGATGAGAACAGAGCGGTGGACGTGATCTATGTGGACTTCAGTAAAGCGTTTAACAAGATCCCCGTGGAAGGGTGGTTCGCAAAGTTAGATATCATGGCATACAGGGAGAACTAGACATTTGGATACAGAACTGGCTCAAAGGTAGAAGGCAGAGGGTGGTGGTGGAGGGTTGCTTTTCAGACTGGAGGCCTGTGACTAGTGGAGTGCCACAAGGGTTCGTGCTGGGTCCTCTACTTTTATATACATGATTTGGATATGAACATAGGAGGTATATAGTTAGTAAGTTTCCAGATGACACCAAAATTGGAGGTCTAGTGGACAGCGAAGGTGGTTACGTCAGATTACAATTGGATGTTGATCAGATGGGCAAATGGGCTGAGAAGTGGCAGACAGAGTTTAATTTAGATAAATGCGGGGTGCTGCATTTTGGGGCAGCATATCTTAGCAGTACTTATACACTTAACGATAAGGTACGAAGGAGTTTTGCTGAACAAAGAGACCTTGGTTCCTTGAAAGTAGAGCCTAAGGTAGATAGGATAGAGAAGGCAGCGTTTGGTAGGCTTTCCTTTATTGGTCAGAGCACTGGTATCAGAGGTCATATTGCAGCTGTACAGGACGTTGGTTAGGCCACTTTTAAAGCATTGCATGCGATTCTGGTCTCCTTCCTATTGGAAGGATGTTGTGAAACTTGAAAGGATTCAGAAGAAAAGATTTACAGGATGGTAGGATTTGAGTATAGGGAGAGGCTAAGTAGGTTGGGGCTGTTTTCCCTGGAGCGTCATGGGACTGAGGGGTGACCTTATCAAGGTTTATAAAATCATGAGGTGCATGGATAGGATAAATGGACAAAGTCTTTTCCCTGGGGTGGGGGAGTCCAGAACTAGAGGGCATAGGTTTAAGGTGAGAGGGGAAAGATACAAAAGAGACCTAAGGGGCAACTTTTCCAAATTAAAGGTGTTGCGGATATGGAATGAACTGCCAGAGGAAGCGATGGAGGCTGGTTCAATTACAACATTTAAAAGGCATCTGGATGAGTACGTGAATAGGACGGGTTTAGAGGGATATGGGCCAAGTGCTGGCAAGTGGTACTACATTAGGTTAGGATATCTGGTCAGCATGGAGTTGGACCGAAGGGTCTGTTGCTGTGCTGTACATCTCTATGACTCTAATTTATATTGTCTTCTAATAAGGTATCTTGTACAACACAATGTTCACTGCTGAATTTTCAATAAAATTGGATGAAGATAAACAATTAAAATGAATGAATGAATGAATAAATCAAATAAATAAATACGTTAAATATGTGATTAGGTTGCACTGTGGACAGGCAGTTGAAACAGATTACAAGTCTCCCTCCAAATCAGTCAATTGGCTTTCCAACCCACGTTTTGCTTTAAATGTCATTCTGAACAAGATCTACTCCAGGTCTGCACCATCTTTGCCAAACAGTACTTTCCAGTCCAAGCTGCCTTTACTTCTGTATCCTAATCACCTTTGAGAAAAAACTCTCTTCGAGTTCAATGCTTAAAGAGATCCTGAAATACATTTTAAACAAATATAAATGCACTCACAGACAAGGTTGTATTTTTTGTGATGTTTTCAATGTCGTTTGTCTCATCTTGTATCTTGCTGACAGGGCCCCTTTGTAAAGTAGCCCTTGTGGCTAAATAGGGCAAACCCTAGTTAAAGATGTTTTAAAATAAAAAAAATTAAAATAAATTTGTAAATGTCCATTCACGACATTCCATGTTAACCCATTCAGATTCTTCTGAATTGCTACAACACGTGTGCTTTACTGCAATAACTGTTAGTGCATTGACTGTCCTCTGTGTACAACAAACCTACTGATTCAAATGCTAATTCTCACATACGCCGGGTACAAATTAATATACATTTCCTGTTGCATTTTGGGAAGAATCATTCAGTGGATGTATCAAATTCTGCAACTAAAGTCTGCTTGAGTAAAGCTTGAAGCCTGCTCCCAGAGAACAAATAGGTTACCGCCTCTGACACTCAAATTTTAAATTAAAAAAAACTTCAATACAGATTTCAGTAACATTGCTTTTAAAAAAAAAGACTAGAAGAGAGGCGGCTATCAATTAATATTAAAGTTGTAACTGCAAAAGAGTGTTTTTAAAATGTTGCCTGCAAAATTAACGACTGTTTTTGTTACTTCCAGAACAAAGTTTCAAACATATATAAATGAATCCATTTCTGAAAGTTGGAACACATTAAATGTGCAATAAATCAGTCCCTCAAAATCAAATCTGAAACTTTTCAACAACTAAATTTTTCTTTTTCAATGTAGTTCTAATATCAACACAATATTCAATACATTACATAATCAATGTCATCACAGAATTCAACGTTATTTCTCAACTGCAGGAATCATACTTAATGTAAGTATCTACAATATCTGCATCCATCTATATTTCACATTGAACATCAGTAAAAACAGTGAATTACAAAGTCAGGGACAAGAAATATTCATTCCTCTTTTATGGTAGTTCTTCCATCTTAGCATTCAATCATATAGTGAACAAACTGTTTTTAGCTCTACCAGCCTATACATTACATCAAGTATTTACAAAGTATTCAAGATACATTACTCAAGATAGAATAGCAAAAAGAATGCACAATAGGAATAATTTTTTTTAACAGGTGTCAGAGTGAAAGAGAAGGTGCCCTTTTTTTACAAATATCAGTGCTTTTACTTTTTCAAACTTTCAAAACACATGATGAGTGGGAAAACACTCATGAAGTATACCTTAATAAATTAAATTCAGACTGCATACATCAGCAATGCATTCCAAGTTTACGCCATGCCCCACTCGACAAACTCTCAATAACTGAGTGATTTTCCAGATATAACCAATGGTCTATCATTTCACCAGACACACTTAGAAGATAGGAGTGGGAGTCAGCTACTTAACTCACTGAGCCTGTTCCACAATGCAATGGAATCATGACTGATTTGATACCCAACTCCATATTTGTATCTTTGCTAATGGCATCAATTCTTGTCTGCATTACATATGAATATTTTAAAAAAGTAGAACATTTGTGCCTTGAACCTTGGTGAAGCTGCACTTTAAGTATTGTGTTCAGTTTTGGTCACCTTGCTATAGGAAGGATATTATTAAACTGGAAAGAGTGCAGAAGAAATTTACAAGGATGTTGCCAAGACTCAATGGTCTGAGTCATAGGGAAGAGGTTGGACAAGCTAGGACGTTTTTCTTTAGAGCATAGGAGAACGGGGGCGGACCTTATAGAGGTATAGATGATAATGAATGGTTTGGAAAGGGTGAATGCACTCAGTCTTTTTCCCAAGGTTGGGGAATCAAAAACTATAGGGCATCAGTTTAAGGTTAGAGGAAAGAAAATAAAAGGGAACCTGAGGGGCAACTTTCTTTTTACACAAAGGGTGGTACGCATATAGAATGAGCTGCTAGCTCAAGTGTTTGAGACAAGTACACTAACAACATTTAAAAGGCATTTGGACAAATACATTGACAGGAAAGGATTAGAAAGATATGGACCAAGTGCAGGGAAGTGGAGTTAGCGTGGATATACATTGTGATTGGCATGGACTAGTTTGGGCCAAAGAACCTGTCTCTGTGCTGTAGGGCTCCATGACTCTATAACCTACCCTGTCGTTCAGTACGATCACAGCTAATCAGATTGTGGCCTCAATTTCATTTCTTGTCTGTTCTTCATAACTCTCAATTTCCTTGTAGATCAAAAACCTTTCATGCCCAATGATCCAGCCTCCACTGGTCACTGAGGAACAGAACTCTGCACACAAATGGCCCACTGAGAAAGTAGGTCCTCTTCTCAGTCTTAAATGGGAGACCCTTTATTTTGAACTTGTGCCCCCAGTTCTAGATTCTTCCATGAGGAGAAACATCCTCTGAACACCCACCCATTAAGGCTCCTCAGATCACCTCTTATTTTTCTAAAGTCCAAAGACAATAAGCTTAAATTGCTCAATCTTGCCTAACAAGACAACTTACAAGACAGGAATCAATAAAGCAACTTTCTCTGGACTGCCTCCAATTCAAGCATATCCCTCCTTAAATAAGAAAGTTTAATGCAGCAGTCCAAGTGTGGTATAATCAATGACCTTGATAATAGTAACACAACAACCTATTTTCACACTCCTACACCTTGCGATAAGTCCAGCATAGTGACTTCCTAATTAGTTGCTGTATCATGTTCATGTACAAGGAGAACCAGATCCTTCTGTACTAGAGCACTCTATCTTTCCCCATTTAAGTAATATTTTGCTTTCATGTTCTTCCTATCAAAGTTGTTAACCTCACATTTTCCCCTATTACACTCCTTTAGCTAAATTTCTTCCCAATTACTTAATCTATCTATATCACTCAAGATTCCTTGAGCTGGATTTTTGTCAAGAGCTAGCAAAATGCCATTTTGCAAATTTCCAAACACAAGTCTGCATCTGAACTTTGTACCATGTTTTTGGTATCTTGCAGTCTAAGACAGGTCCCAGCAGCAGTTTGCAAGTTATAGTTGAGGATAGCCTTGGGATTAGGTCAGGTGGTGGTTGGCGTGAACATGGGTTCTTCCTGTCCTATGCCCAATAAAAGGGCAGTTAAAGGTGCCAATATCAAAAATCTGCCCAGAGATAAAACAGAGGGCAATGGAGACAAACTATGGCCATGGCACCGTAAATATTGCTGAGTTGGTTGAATAGACCCCATGCACAAGACACACGATACACTTCAATAGGTCCTTTGGCCCACTCTGTCTGCGTTGACCATGATGATGTTCTAAAGTAATCCTATCTGCCTGCATATGTCCGTCCCCCTCCATACTCTTCCTGTTCATGTCTGTATAAATGCCTTTTAAACACAATTATCACTTCTGCTTCTACCACTTCCCCGGCACCTAGTATCCACTGTAAAATAAACTTGCCTCATACATCTTCTTTACATTTTCCCCCTTTCACCTTAAATCTATGCACCCTAGTACTTGACATTTCTATCCAGGGAGAAATACACGCACTCTCCACCCTATCCATACCTATCACAATTTTATATATTTCTAACCAGTCGCCCCTCAGCCTCCAACACTCATGAAAAAAACCTCCAAGTATGCCCAACTTCTCATTACAGCCAATACATTAATCCAGGCAACATTCTGGTAAACTCTTGTGCACCCTCTCCAAAGCCTCAACATCCTTCCTATAATGTGGGGACTAGACTGTATACCATACTCCAAACATGGCCTAACTGAAGTCGTATAGAGCTTTCCTTTATTTTTTTCATTAGGTGTGGCTTTCACTGGCAAGGGTAATTTCTGTTACCCATCCCTAATTTAGTCATCCTTGAACTGAATATTGTGTTTTGCCATTTCAGAGGACAGGTAAGAGCTAATCGCACTGCAGTCAGCCAGGAGTCAGATTTAGGCCAAATCTAGTAAGGACAGGTTTCCAGACCTGCAGGACACTAGTGACTAAGATAGGTTTTTAAGGCAATTGATGATAGTTTCATGGTTGTCACTGACGATCATCATATTCAGATTTATTAATTGAATTTAAATTTCACCAATTGTCTCGATAAATTTTGGATCTTCAACAGTCAGGTACTCCTCTATAAAGGTGACCCTTAATGTTTAAACAGTTCCCCTAGTTCAGGACCAATTCTCTAGATGAAACAGATGTTCCACATCCGTTTTTTCAAAATCACACAGGACTTCATACATTTCAATCAAGCCACCCTTCTCCCTTCTAAACCGCAGTAGAAATAAGCTCAAAGTGGCACTAAGATAGTGAGGATTGCAGATTCTGGAAAGTAAGAGTTGATAAAGTATGGAGCTGGAAAAGGTACAGCATCAGAGGCGCAGGGGAGTCGACATTTCAAGTCAGGACCTTTCATCAGGAAGGACCAGACCTAAACTTCGAGTCCCCTATTCATCTGATGCTACATGACCTACTATGCTACTTCCAGCTTGATTTGACTCTGTCCAACTAGGCATTCCAATCATTCCAGCTACCTAGTAAAAGTTCCTTTGAAACAACTGCAATACATTTATATACTGTGAGGAATCAAAACTGCACATAACATCAGAGATAGCCTGTACAACAAAAGCTAAGATATGACACTTCAATATTCAACTCCTTTTGTAATAAACGACATCCCATTAGTCTTCTTGATTACATGATGTACTTGCATCCTAACATTTTGTGACTCATGCACCAAAAACTGAAATCCCTCTCCATCTTGAAATTCTGCAGTCATTCTTCACTTAAGTTATACTCAGATGCTTTTATATTCAATTCCTCTCAAAAAAAACCATCTCATTACCTTCTTGATTATGTGATATACTGAATAACAGCTTTTTCTGACTCATACTAAAACACCCAAATTCTTGTGTACCTTAGAATTCTGCAGTTGTCCTCCATCTGAATACTTTCATTTGCCCTGTTAAGTAAACAATTTCACATCCTCCCACATTATACTCCATTTGTCAGACTTTTGTCTACTCTCAAAATATATTTATCTGGAACTTGTCTGCTTCAGAGCATACTTTACTATTTATGTGTTGACTGTGAAGTTAGCTACCATGACTTTATTCCCTTAACCTAAATCATTGACTTGATCATAAAAAGTGGAGGCCCCAATAATTAATTTTTCATGTGAAGGTAATTCAGCCACCAAGCCAATTATCTATCCATTTTAATATGCGACCCCCTACACCATGAGGCTTTAGGTTCTGCAACAACCTTTGATGTGGCAGCTGAACAAATTCCTTCTGGTAATCCAAGTATATTACAGCCACAGTCTCTGCTTGATACGCAGAACATATTATTCCTTCAAAGAATTCCAAAGAAATGATTAAACATGATTTCCCTTTGATAAAACCATGCTGACATTTCCTGATTTGCTGGAGTCAAACTGCTCAGATATAATCTCTTTAATGACCGATTCTTATAGCTTCCCATGACAGATGTCAAGTTAACCAGAAAAAAGCCTCCTCTTTTGTACCTCAACCTCTTCTTGAACTGACAGGGTTAACTTGCTACTGTCACATGACGGAACCTTTCCTGAATCTAGGGCATTTTGCAAAATTAATACCAACTACTTTATGCATCTACTACCTCTTTTGCAAGCTCTCTTAAGACCAGAGGATGATGTCCACCTAGAGCAAGAGACTTGCCAATCCACAGCTCCATAGGTCTGCTCATTAATAAGTGACTCTATATGTAATATTTTGCTGTAATCTATTTTGATATATTCATTCCTACATATTTGATGATAATCCAATAGAGTGCACCACCCTTCTGTTAACACATTCAAGCAAATAATAACAATCAATAGTGACCAGAGTAATCTGATCCAAACTACACTATCTGCTGACTATCTGCAGGTGAAAAGGAGGAAGCATCGTTCTCAAGTCATCATTTGTTCAGCTATGGCAAAGTACAGGAAAACAATGTCATGCAAATCACTTGAAACCTGAAATAAAAACAAAACGCTGAAGAATTCAGATCTGACAGTGTTTGTTTTGTTTCTCTTTCCATAGATGCTAACAGACCTGCTGAGTTTCTCCAGCATTTTATGCTTTTTTATTTTAGATTTCCAGCATCCACAGTATTTTGCTCTCTCTTGCTATCTGGTTGTATATGGAAATGAGGGCAAGAAAGAATTAAACATCAAACATGAGCCACACAATTTCTTTTGCATTATTTTGCCACATTTGCCTGGCTGCTAAAGACAGTTGTTAGGCCACTTTTCGAATTCTGCACAAAATTCTGGTCTCCCTACTATGGGAAAGATGTTGTTAAACTTGAAAGGGTTCAGAAAAGATTTACAAGGATGTTGCCGGACTGGAGTTTTTGAGCTATAGGGAGAGGTTGAATGGACTGGGGATTTTTTCCCTGGAGAGACAGAGGCTGAGGGGTGACTTGATAGAGGTTTACAAAATCATGAAGGGCAAAGTCTTTTGCCAAGGAGTCCAAAATGATAGGTTTAAGGTGAGAAGGGAAAGACTTAAAATGGACCTGAGGGGCAACATTTTCACGCATGGAACGAGTTGCTAGAGGAAGTGGGAGAGGCAGGTCAAATTACATCATTTTTAAAAGGCATCTGGATTAGTAGATGAATAGGAAGGATTTAGAAGGCTATGGGCCAAATGCTGACAAATGGGACTATATCTGGTTGGCATGGACAAGCTGGACTGATGGGTCTGCTTCTATGATGTATGACTCTGACTCTATGATTATTGAGTAAATTAGCAGGGCAATAAAATTGTCAACCATAAAGATCAATACAGTGACACATTCGCACTGTCGCTGAACTGCAGTGCGTCTTATTAAGTTTCAAGGAAGCGTACTGAATTACAGTTAATAGAAGAATCATGCATTACATTTTGAGGGACATTGAGAATCTGGGGCTCAGATCGAGTGAGCATATGCAATTATAAAACAAATTTCAAGGTCCAGATAATGCTCTCAAATAGTATAGAACAGCTTATCTTGACAGTTTGCAGAGGAGTAATCCAATTTTCAATCCAGAAATAGAGACGTAAATTTTAAACTTATTGCTATAGAGCAGTGTGTGATGTGTTATACAGATGCGTTCTTTGCTCAGAAACTATGTAGACATACAGTAATGTGCATCCAGCAAATGAAGAAAGTCGAAGGAAAAAAGCTCACAAGGTAGTTTAAATTACTATGATATTGCTTCTTTTATGACTCATTATCCAAGATAAGATACATAAATAAGCCTGCATAATTAATACCTCAAATTTGCTGACTTATTAACCTTATGAAATTTGGCAACTTACATCTAAAGAGCTGGGGCTGGATGCAGACTGTGCTGGAACACCAAAACTGAGCAAACTTTCTGTTTTTTCGAAATCTGGGGAGGCAGGATGACTTGGAGGGGAGGAAGGTGCCAGAGTCCCTATACCCAGCACACTAGTGTACTTAGGAGGGCGACCTACATACAAGAAAAAAAAACACAAAATATATACACACATACCTTTAACCACTGATCCTCATTGGCTGCCATTGAGGAAAGAGGAGGAGGAGGAGCATTAATAAACAGTTGTAAGTTAATCAAAACAAGGAACAAGCAAAAATACATAATTGGCATGTAATTAAAAAGGGAAGAATGACAGAAAATTTGTCAGCACTAATTTGTTGGACAAATGCAACTTGGCTTAATATATAGAAAAGATACATCTAGTCAAGATTATAAACAATAATACTGGTCATTGTATTACATGGTGAACTATAATAATTAATAACCTCACAGCTCAAATTTCCGAAGCTACTATTTGCGGGTTAACTACCTAGCAATCAATAAACAAACTATAACAAATCAACCCCCTGAATGACTTATCTCAATTTAACACAAAGCAAAATTGTTTCAAAGATATTACAGTGAGGTCATTTTAAATCAAATTCCCAAGCAGTTGTTTGGTAAACAGGAATAGTTGTTCAAATCCCAATTTTAACAGACAACTTATATTTCAGAAAATAGTTACATTTGCCAATTAAAATAGCATGAGATACTAAATATTAAAATGATTTTTTTTCATTGAAGCGTTCTAAACACCCATTACAAATATAAAATCCAAGATTATATCCAGGAAAATTATATCCACAGATTTCATTACTCAAATGTGCAAAATATTTGTTAACATCCAATACAGAGCCCAGTGAAGCATATGCCACTTCTTAAGCTAGCGTGAGCGAAGCATTCTTTTGCAAAGTCCATCAGTAATATACTGTTTACTTCTTTCAAGACCTGAATTTGAAACACTTCCTGGCCAGGCCTTCAAGATTGGTGCAAGAAATTGAAAAACAATACTCTCACGGCAAATTTCACAGAACTTGAAGGTTGCTTTGCAAAAGAGTCTGGCATTTGTGATGATCTAAAAGAATTCCCAAATGTCAGAATAGCAGCAATTATTCTTCTGGGGCCATTTTAAATCAAAGAAAAAAGCACTTCACAGAGTAATAAAAATTACTACATAACCAGGATCTATTTGGCTAAGCTCTGAGAGAACTCAGACTCCAATCCAAAACAGTGTGAAACACACTGATGCATTTTATAATCCTAAAAGACTTTAAAGGATCTGCTAGCTGTCTTAAGCAAAATGGAGGTTGAATGTTCATAGTGTAAGAAGGTTGATGTATATGCTATATTTTCTAAATTACTCCACAAAAAAGGTTACTGTATTGAGACCATTAGAATTGATGTACCTTCATTTCATATTTCAGAGGATTTTGACTAAAATAATCCCCAATCACTTCTACCAGCACTTATTTCAGAAGCCCAAATCTCTCATGCATAAAAATCTTTTTAGAAGTGCAGTCTACACTGCATCTCATACTGATGAAAATTAACACTTCTAAGTTACTACAATAAATTTCACGCAGAGGGAATACCAAGTCAGCAACAACAAAAACAAAACCCTATTGATGATCACTTTTATAGAATAAATAATGGTCGTGGGAAGTTAAACTGCTAGGATTGAAAGATGCAGTTAGAGTTGAAGATAGACTATTCAGCAAGGCAAAGAATGGGGACATTTGAATGCAATTGATCTTTTGCACTAAATCATAAGGGCATCAGTAACATTTACATTCTATATTCTCATCTACATCACTGCCTAATTGGTCAGGGGAGAGGGAGAGGGAGAGGATATAAAACTAAATGGAAGCGAATACTTCAATGAAGACAACTGCATCCACTATCAGCCCTTCACTGTCGAATGAGTAGATATATTAGTCCTTCGTTCTACTTCTACAGCCAACACAAATGTCAGACAAAGGAGAAATGAAAATAACGTACTTTGCCTTATGGTAACCTGTCAACTAAGTATCAATAAACATGATGAGTTTGAATGCCGTGGGAAAACACATTTCTTTTTTGATTAACAGGTTACAATTTAAGCAATGGGAAGGTGGGGAGGGAGGTGGTGGGATTGAGACACTGGTAAGGAAAATAAAAGGTAGAAAATAAAACTTTGTAGAATTAAATTTGAAAAGTTCAATTGAAACCATCGTGGAATTTTTATTCCTATGAGTTAGGGATAGAGGCTGACCTTATTGATGCAAAAACAAGCGCAGGTATTAGCTTTCATTTTTAATTCATTTTAGAACATGTGCATTGCTGGCTGACCAGCATTTATTGCCCGTCCCTCGCTGACCTTGAACTGCGTGGCTTGCTACGCTTTTTCAGAGGACACCTGAGAGTCAACTGCATTGCTGTAGATCTGGATTCACATGTAGGCCAGACCAGGTGAAGATAGCAGATTTCCCTTCCCGTGAGTCAGATGGGTTTTTCTGACAATCAGCAATCAGTTCTTAATTCCAGTTTTTAAAAAAAACTGAATTCAAATTCCATTATCGCCCACGGCAGGATTTGAACTTGGGACTCCAGAATATTAGCTGAGTTTCTGGATAATACCACTAGGCTATTGCATCCCCTATCTTGTTTAATGATGGAATAGGCTTGTGCAGTCTATTCCTGTTCTACTCCTTATGTTCTCAAAACAAGCATTACTATTATGCTTTATGCATTTATATTTCCTAGCGGGGTAGGTTTTTAAAAAATTATTAGTTTTGTGTGGGTATATAAATGTTACTCTTGTTCCTAGATTCCCATCTTGAATGACAGCAGGATTCTCAGTTCAAAGAGTTTAGGCCAGTGATGAAAGGAAGTCAAATCATATATTAAGAATATCCATTCTCAATGGCAAAAACTCAATATTAAAACAAGCACTAACATTTCAAGTACGTAGTAGTATATCTAAAAATTACAGCTTTAACAACTGCGTGACTTCACTTCACATGAATTTTCACACTGACTTGATAAATCAAATTATCAAAAGGAATGCATGGGAATGCATTCAAAATTTTTTTTTATAATGATGTGCCTTGGAATTAATTAGGGAAATGCTAATATAAATATCCCTATTGAAGAAAAGATGTAATCTCATAATACAAAATCCTCTCGGGGAACAGTGAAAACAGCAGGTTACAATCACATCTCATTCCAGAATGATAGATACAGGCTAAAGCTAGAGTATTAAACTCAAATAGCTCTAATTATTATGTTAAAAAGGACGAGTTGACCAAGATAACTGATGAAATTAGATGAAAAAACTTTGTCAGCAAATAAGTAATGGCAAACATTTAAAGAAACATGCCATAATTCTTCATGATTGCTGAAATTGAGATTGGAAACTCCAAGAAAATAATGATCCCTATGTGACTAATTAAAAAGGGTAAGGATACCATTTAATTAAAAGAAAATTCATACTATTACCCAAGTAGCATAGTATGTGAATATGGAATGATGCTAAACAAGTTTCCAGTGCCTGTCTTCAGCGCAAAAGACAAAACGCATACCAGAAATAGAAAGAAAGTGAGGAACACAAAAATAATTTTACACAATAATTACCAGTAAAGAAAAATTGTGGAAAAATTAATGGAATCAAAAGCTAACTAATCCTCTAGACTGATGGCATATATTCCAGGTTTGCAAAAGAGATAGCTGCAGAAATGATGGATGCACTGGTTGCAATTGTCCTAAATTCCATAGATTTTGGAATTTTCCCAATGGATTGGAAGGTTGTAATTTTAATAACACTAGTAAACAAATTAGGGAAACAATAAATGCGACAGGCCAGTTAGTCAAAACAAAAATCAAGAAAATGTCAAAATCCATTTTTAACTAAGTTGCAAGAAAACACTTTGGCGCAAATTTGGTTTTATGAATGGGAAATGGTGTAGAAATATCTATAGTTTTTTTGAGATAGAATCTATCATGGTAGTTAAAGAGGATTTACTAGATGTGGAATAGTTGGATTTTCAAGAGATTTTATAAGCTGCCACATAAAATGGATAAGATAAATATTTATGGAGTTGGGGAAATATAGCCACATGGTTGAACTGGTTGAACAAGAGACGAGACAGTAGCAAAAAACCAGGCAATTTTCAGATTGATGGGGTATTACTCAATGGGTACCACATTAACAAATTCAAGTGATATTCAGGTAAGATAGGTAAGTGGAGTTGAAGTTGAAGATCAGACCAAAAATTTAACTAAAGGCGGAGCAGGCATACTTCATATTCAATGTCTTGCATACATAAGGGGCCAAAGGAGTAAGTAAGCCTTTTGATTTTCCTTTTTTTTTTGAAAAACACGGAATATGTGTGGTGTGATGGTGGTGGTGGTGAGTGCGCCTGCTGAATTGATTCATTTTGATTGAAATGGTTAATTTTCTTGATATCACTGTGATTGTGATATTCAAGAAATAGGGTCATACAGATGTACAGCATGGAAACAGACCTTCTGTCCAAATTGTCCACACTGACCAGATATCCTAAATTAACCTAGTCCCATTTGCCAGCAATTGACCCATATTCTTCTAAACCCTTCCTATACGCTTGCAGATGCCTTTTAAATGTTGTAATTGTACCTGTCCCATTTCCTCTGGCAGCTCATTCCATACATGCACTACCCTTTTTGTGAAAACAGTTGCCCCTTAGGTCCCTTTTAAATCTTTCCCTCTCACTCTAAACTTATGCCCTCTAGTGCTGGACTCCCCGACCCCAAGGAAATGACCTTGTCTATTTATCTTATCCATGCCCCTCATGATTTTATAAACCTCTATAAGGTTATCCTTCAGCCTCTGATGCTCCAGGGAAAACAGCCCCAGCCTATTCAGCCTCTCCCTATAGCTAAAACCATCCAACTCTGGCAACATCCTTGTAAATCTTTTCTGAACCCTTTTAAGTTTCACAACATCCTTCCAATAGGAGGGAGACCAGAATTACACACAATATTCCACATGTGGCCTAGCCAATGCCCTGTACAGCTACAACATGACCTCCCAACTCCTACACTCAGTGCTCTGACCAATGATGGAAAGCATTCTTCACTATCCTATCTACCCGAGCCTCTACTTTCAAGCAACTATGAAACTGTACTCTAAGGTCTCTTTGTTCAGCAACATTACCCAGGACCTTACCATTAAGTGTACAAGTCCTGCTAAGAATTGCCTTTCCAAAATGCAGCACCTCACATTTATCTAAACAGAGGACACAGCTTAAAGTTACGGGGTAGACCATTTAGGACAGAGATGAGGGGAAACTTCTTCACTCAAAGAGTGGTGGGTGTGTGAAATGCTCTACCCCAGAGGGCAGTGGAGGCCCAGTCTCTGGATTCATTTAAGAAAGAGTTAGATAGAGCTCTCAAGGATTGTGGAATCAAGGGTTATGGAGATAAGGAAGAAACAGGATACTGATTAAAGGATGATCATCCATGATCATATTGAATGGTGGTGCAGGCTCGAAGGACAGAATGGCCACCTATTGCCTATTGTCTAAATTAAACTCCACCTGCCACTCCTCTGCCCATTGGCCCACCTGATCAAGATGGTCGAGTCCTATGTTCAAGTGATGCAATCATGAAAAATATTATGCTAATATCATACAGCTTACCTTTAACATTTTAAAATATCCCAAGCCTCTTACCAATCCACATGCAACACCCAATCACATAAGGGAATATTGAGACAGATGACCAAAAGCAGAGTCAAGGAGGTCAACTTTAAGGAGCATCTTAGAGGAGGGGCGTGAGGTAGAGAAGCACAGAGGTGTAACGAAGTGTTTATGGCCCAGGAGAAGTGCAGTGGTCTTAGAGGGGAGAAGGGAATGACTGATGTAGAGTGGTATTAAGGTATTAAATATATTAAAATTGTGACTTGTGGCATTAGAACTGGAATATTTGGAAGAGGGCTCAAATTCTTCTAAATTCTGATCAAATCCAAGTTCCCTTTTGGATCATACATAATCATGAACAAACTGAGTATTTTATACCTAGAAATCTCAGGGATAAGTTGCAGTCAAATTGCAATCGCTCTTATAAATGAATCTTTACCCATCATGGAATTCGTTGTTGCAAGTACTTGGTAATAATTATAAACTTAGTGTTTACATAATTGTTTAATTAACCATAAATTGATATATTAATCTATAAGGTAGGAGATTGAGTCATACGGAGGAGGGGAATTCATTTTTTCGAAACTGTCGTCAAAATCTTGAAAGAAGATGATACAGAAGCTGAAAGTAATAATGCACAAGGTGGCCTTTTACATGATGCATTGTACTTGAGATTTCTCAAAGTGGTAAACAGTGAGCACAAGTTCACATCATGCCATGCTAGCCTATTAACGTGTGCACTTTAAAATAACATGATGACATTCTTTAAATTAATATACAAAATAAACATCACCATCGAAAGTAGAGCAAATGCTGGTGCTGATTGCAGGGCCAAGATAGAGAGTGGCTATAACAACTCTTTAGTGGACAAACAGGAAAACATATTCGAAAAAGTGTTTTTCAATAAAATTTGTTTGAAATATTTTGAGATCTGATGAAACATAAGATTCAACAGATTGTTAAGCTGATTCATGTTTGGTCTATTATGAAACATAAAAACCAGCTTAATTTCTCAACACCAACCAACAGCTATATCTTCCATCGCCTATTACTACTAATAGAAATGAGAATAAACTGACTGAAGTCAATAATTGAACGTTCAATTTTTTTAAAAATCAGAGGTTATTTATGACTTTTTACCTCTTCTCCTTGTCCCAGGTTGCACAGGGCTGTTCAAATAAGTTACTGCAGACTTTTTGCGCTGTTGTACAAATAAAAACAAAAACAATTTTGAGCAAACAACAAAATTAGTAATTTCATGATTTGTGCTTCACATCACCATTGAATTACCATGATATGACCATCTCTTCCTACTACTGATCTCGTCACAATCTGTACTTGGTTCGGTCTCATTCTGGAATTAGTCACAAAGCAAACCTCAAAGACAACATTTCATGTAGCCAATAGAAAACATATCAATAATACTGAACTCAATTACACCCTCCTTCCCTTCAAAATACAAATAGAACTGGAAACTTTCTAACAGGAAGGAATGCAATCATAAGGATTCAAAAACTTCATACAGAATACTGTTACTGTACTGTAAGATTCAGCAAGTGAGCTGTTCTTATACATGCATTATCAGTAGATTTAAAATTTTCATTATTGGAACATTATTGGAAGTTATTATATATTCCAAATTTAGCTCGCAGTGGTTTGTGACCATTTAATTGTCAGCAGAAGTTTTGGAGGAGCTTGCTTTCATGTTCCAGCTAATTGCTGTATGGTTCAAAGTGTTAGCTCAGTCTATGGTAAAGTACCTATTCAAGTTTCCAAGAATCGTAATCAGACATGACACTAAACTTACTGGCAGTGGCTCAAACTTAAAAAGACAATGGCTCTCCCCATTCTTCCTCATAGCATCAAGGCTTGAATAAATTACTAATACCACTGGAACCATATCAACACTGTCTTAGAAGGATCTTGGTTACCAAACAGGGGGGATTGAAATAACAAAAATACCCTTAAAGACACAAACTTGCCAAGATAATCTCAGCTGGGATGGATGGATTTGTTGGCAGAATCCATGACTCAAAACTGTTCAAACAGGTGCTCCCCTTAGAGCTACTCCAAGGAGCCAATTCACACACAGATCAATGGAAATGATTTAAAGACAATTTCAAAGTCAGGAGTATCTATTCCATTAATTTCAGCTGCAGCACAAGCAGATGCCTCAAATTGGAGCAAAATAGCTCGGTATAATCAAAAGTGGTGTTAAAACCCTCCAATTAACATTAGTAACCACCAAGAGAAATGGAGAGAGGGGATCTGCTCAAACCAACATGGTAGAAAAGCCAATAAAGCTGGGGTTTTGGAAGTCATCTTGAGATGAAAAGTGAAAAATTTACATTTGTACTTTGATTTCAAATTGGAGGCAGATGAATATGGGTCAGTGCTGTGAAGGTTTTGTTTAGAAGGCCAGAAAGCCAATTTGGAACAGTGGCCTAAATATACCAGTTCCAAAAAAGTACATGACTGGGAAAACTCTGCAATGTAAGCAGATACAACATTAATACTCTTGACTTTATGATAGGCAGAATTAAGGCATTTAACTTAGATTTAACTTCAAAACAGAATGTTCTGAGGTTTAGTTTCAAAGAACAGAGTTCATTTCAAAGTAGAACAGTTTCTCCTACCAGGAAAATCAAATCAGTTCTGGTTAATTGGTCACCTCAATATGAATGGTTTCAAGTCTATGGATTTTTTTTCAAGCCAGTAAAGGGTGAATAGAAAACTTCAAAATGGAAACACCCAAACAATTTTGACCATGAGAATTGACAGATATTCATGCAAGCTGACTTAGAAAAGAATCATAACATTTTCCACCACAGTTCAAGAAAGTTTTAATATAAACGGAGATGACAGTAATATTTATCTAATTGAGATTCTGGATTGGTGGGTGGTGTTGGGGGAAAAAAGTTGAAACTTTATCCTGATGTGTTAAGCACAATATTAAGCACCTGCAAAAATTAAAAAAAGAAAATCTATCAGACCACATCTCAGTTTGGGATCTGACTTGTTCAGTATTAGCATCAACTAGGATCATAACAATGGACAACATTGACATCTTAACAACAAAATAGCTGTCTGCAAGAAATACTTGCCCATAACACAATGGATTGACAATAGACCCGAGCCTTTGTCGTCATCTTATATGTTGTTTTCCTATCTTTATTTTCATCATCACTAAACTTAGCTAGAATGCAGGGAGTCTCTTCATCCAATAATATTTCTGAACTTTCAGAAGGCATTTGATAAGATTATAACTACTTAATAATATTTAATACTCTACTTAATAAGAAATGAAGGCAAGGTGTTTGAGGTAATATCTTAGCATGGTAGAGGACAGGCTAACCAAGGAAAGACAGAGTTGGGATTATAGGGGTATAGTCAGGATGGCAACCTATAACTACTGGAGTGCCATGGGATCAGTGCTAGGGACAGAATTAATTACAAGATGTATTAATGACTTAGATGAGGGAAGTGTTTGTACTATCAGCAAGTTTGCGGACGACAAAATTATGTGGGAGGGGAAGTGCTGAGGATGACACAGTCTGCGGATAGAAGTAGTTTAAGTTAGCAGATGGAATATAATTTGGGGAAATATGACATTATGCACTTTGACAGCTGGAATAGAGGAACTGAATATCATTCTAATGGAGAAAGCAGAAAGCTACAGCACATTGTGTGTAAATCACAAAATCTAGCATATAAAATTCAGCAGATAATACAGAGAGCAAATGGAATGTTGGTCTTTATTTCAATGGGCAATGGAAAATAAAAATGGTGTACGCTTGCTGAAAATATACAATGTACTAGTTACACCACAGATGGAATACTGTGAACAATTTATCTGCAGAAAGATCAGTGCAGTAACATAAGTAGACTTCTATTTAATTCGTCACCTGCAAGATTCTCTTCAGAGTTGCCACTGCCCAATTTCTAAAAATAGACTTCTTAAAAGGATACTGCAAAGTTCACTTAATGCCCCCAGTGGAAGAATGTCTCACACTGAATGGACATCTCCAATGCAAAGTGATGTCACTTGGCTAAAATAAATTACCCAAGCCGCTTTCCAAAAAATCAATGAACCAAGTGGCCATTGTTCTAAATTGTGCAGTTTACCTTGATACTTACTGGTATGTAGTGTCACTTGGAATAATCAGAAGCTCTATTTAGAAGATTATAATCAGCTGATTTAGTGATAGACCTTGGCAAAAGTGAGTCTGCAAACCTATGGTTAAGCTAGCTAGGGTATATAGCAGGGCAAGGGCAAGTGCTGCCAAAGAACAGGCTCTAGTGAAGTTCCCTGCACCTAAAACTAATCAAGAAATTGAGATCTTTGGGGATATGTGATTTATCCTGGAAATCCATACCAAACCTCAGCAGTGGAATGGCTCCATCAACAGATTTACTACAAAACAAAGTCAAAGTCAAGGCAGTGTGATTGGGGGAATGTCAAGCAGCTGAGAGGCAGAAAAGAATGATCAATGAACCAGTGTTGGCTGCTCATAATGTCACGAAACCCTTCTCAGTAGCGATCAATGTTAGCAATTTGGTAGGTGCAGTTGTTACAAAAAAAATGAGATGAACATCGAGAAACCAGTCAAATACCTACTTAATAAGCTAAATCTCCATCGAAAGAACACTCTACAGTAGAAAGTAAAACCCTCCAATTGTTACTGATTCTTAAATATTTTGATGTATATGTCTGTAACAGCTGCAGGGAAATGCTGGCATATTAAAAAAACATACTTGATGGAAATTTATATGACCTGTAGTTCTAAATTAGATACAACTGTTGATAACTGGATAAAATGGACAAATTTGTTGTAGTCAGTGGAGTTGTAGGACTGAAGAAAGGGACAGTGTATTACTCCAATGTCAGATAGAAAATTTTATCTTAAAATTCTCTTCTACAAGACAGACATACCCCAGCTTCTTCAATGTATCCAAATAACTGAACTACCCCAGTCCTGGAACAATTCTCTTTGATTCTTTCTAAACCCTAAAACTTCCACTTCATTCGAAAGTGCAGTACACTATTTTGAGGACTAAATGTGTTTGCATTTTCACTATCTCTATTATGGTGTTAGTCTCATTATTCCAGTAAAATTGAACAAGCCTACAATGTTAGAAGAAATCTTTTCATCTGCTAATAATTAAAATATGAACTCCCCGAAAAGCAACTGATGTAACATTAATCAATTGTTAAAAAGCTAGATAGATTGAATAATTTAATTGGCTAAGGATGGAACCAAAAGGTTTGAGAGATGAATATAATGTGGGATGATTCATCACAGGGCAACAAAGGCTTGAAATTGATAGCCAATTTGAGAGTGGTAGATAATCAGATTTCATTTCAATTGGAGAAAAGGATTAAAAGAATCAAGTGTTATTCAAATATCTTTGAGAATAAGGGTCGTATATGACTATTTAATCTAATAAAATTAAGCATTCCGAAGTCATGGGGAACTCAAAACGTTTAACTAATTCTCTCTCCACAGTTGCCTGCCAGACCTGTAGAGTTTCTCCAACAGTTCTTGTTTTTACTTCAGATACCAGCATCTGCCATTTTTGCTTTTATTATTACATTTTGAACTTTCTTTTAGATTAAATTTGTAGGATAGAGTTTATGCATCTCACTGACTGCACATGTTATAGTGGCTAAGAAAAGATTTTTTAAAAACATGAGAAATTAATGAGGTTAGAGGCTGACAAATTCCCAAGGAAGTGGCCCAAGAATTATTGGATACAATGGTAGATATCTTCCAAAATGTTATACTCTCTGGAGCAGTTCCTACAAATTAATTGGTAGCAAATGTAACCCCATTATTTAAAATAAAAGGAGAAAAAACACCGAGAATTACAGACCAGTTAGCCCAACATCACTTTTGGGAAGAACACTGAAGCCTGTTGCAAAATATGATAACATTTGAAAACACTAAAAGCATTAACAGAATTAGACAGTCAGCATGATGAAAGGAAATAAGACTCAACTAATCTAGAGTTTTTTGGAAGGTGTAATGAGTGCAATAAATAAGGGAGAATTACAAGAGGATTGGAGTTCAGAAATAGAGGAATCTTATTGTAGTTTTCACAGAGTCTTTGTAAGGCCGCACTTGAAGTATTGTGTGCAATATGGCCTCACTACCCAACAAAGGATATACACATCATTGAGAGATTGTAGTAATGGTCCACTAGTCTGGTATGGGGATGGTAGGACTGTCCCATGAGAAGAGATTGCTCCAACCAGGTTTGCACTCACTAGAGTTTAAAATAATGGAAGGGGATAAAATTGAAATGTATAAAATTCTAATGGGACTGACAAGATAAAGGATATTTTCCCTGGTTGGTAAAATCTAGCACAAGGGGTCTCAGTTTCAAGATATGCAATAGGCCAACCTGTGGAATTTGTAACCATAGAAGGCTGTGGAGGCTGGGTCTGAGTATGCTCAAGAAACAGTGTGACAATTTTTTAGATGTTAAAAGACATCAAGAAATGGATGGAAAGGATGAATGTGATCTTTAGAGGATCAGCCATGATCATGTAGAAAGGTAGAGCAGATTCAAATAATCTATTCCTAGTCTTTATGTATTAAAAAAAGCTCACTACCTCCTTCTGAAGATCAGTTAGGGATGAATGTTATGATCTCAGCTGATGGTAGTACCAGACAAGTCACATCCCAAATAGAAGCCAGAGGTTTGACAAATCATATTTTCATCTGCTCTGGTTGAAAGCAATGGTCTCTCACTGAAATGCTGCAGATTTTGCTTTAACAATACAAAAGAAGCACACGAATTGAAGATAGTCATATAGCATGGAAACTGTCCCTTCAGTCCAACTTGTCCATGCTGACCAGTTATCATAAACTAATCAAGACCCATTTGCCTGCATTTGGCCCATATCTTTCTAAATCTTTCTTATTCATGTACCTTCCAAATGTCTTATAAATGTTGCAATTATACCTGCCTCTACCACTTCCTCTGGAAAGTGATTCCATACGACCCTGTGTGGAAAACATTGTCCTCAGATCTCTTTTAAATCTTTCCTGTCTCACCTTAAACATATGCCCTCTAGTTTTGGACTTACCTATCCTTGCCTATTCACCTTATCTATGATCCTCATGATTTTATAAACCTCTCTTACTCCTCTGTCTCCAATGCACCAGGGAAAAAAAAAGTCCCAGTCCCTCCTTATAACGTTAACTTTCCAATCCTGGGCATGATCCTTGTAAATCTTTTCTGTACCCTTTCTAGTTTAAGAACATCCCTTCTATAGCAAAGTGACAAGAATTGAACAAGTATGCTAAAAGGGGCCTCATCAATGTTTTATACAGCTGCATCACGTTGTCCCAATGCCTATATTCAATCGACTGACCAATGAAGGTAGGCAGGCCAAACGCCTACTTCATCACTCTGTCTACCTGCAATGCCACTTTCAAGGAACAAACCTGTACCCCTAGATCCTTTTATTCAACAGCACACCCAAAGTCCCTGCCATGAACTGTGTAAGTCCTGTCCTTGCTGTTCCAACCAAATTGCAACATCTCGCATTCATCTAAATTAAACTCCATCAGCCACTTCTCAGCCCACTAGCCCATCTGATCAAGATCTCATTGTACTCTTTGACAGCCTTCTTCACTTTCCACTGTATCACCAATCTTGGCATCATCTGCAAACTTACTAACCATAAGTGGGCGGCACGGTGGCACAGTGGTTAGCACTGTTGCCTCACAGCGTCAGAGACCTGGGTTCAATTCCCACCTCAGGCGACTGACTGTGTGGAGTTTGCACATTCTCCCCATGTCTGCGTGGGTTTCCTCCGGGTGCTCCGGTTTCCTCCCACAATCCAAAAATTGTGTAGGTTAGGCGAATTGGCCATGCTAAATCGCCCGTAGTGTTAGGTGAAGGGGTAAATGTAGGGGAATGGGTCTGGGTGGGTTACGCTTCAGCAGGTCGGTGAGGACTTGTTGGGCCGAAGGGCCTGTTTCTACACTGTAATTAATCTAATCTAATCATACCTCCTAAATTCTCATCCAAATCGTTGATGTAAATGACAAACAGTGGACTCAACACCGATCAGAGGGGCACACCTTTGATCAAAGGCCTCCAGTCCGAAATAACAATCCTCTGCCACCATCCTCTATCTTCTACCATCAAGCCACTTTTGTAACCAAGTGGCCCTCTCTCCCTGCAACCCATGTAATCTAACCTTGATAACCAGTCTACAGAACGAACTAAACTATGTAGTTAGAAGACAAATTAAACTTTTTTAAACCTACTGTAGCAGTATAACCCCATTATACTGCACAACATTCCTTGATAAATTGCAAAAAAAATCATTTTTTTGTATAGTACCCAAAACACTCCCAAATATTCAAAACATCATTTGTATCTAACATCTCAGTATGTTTAAGTCACAGAGTTCAACTTCTAGACTTGAAATTCAGACAGCTTCTTTTCCTGGAGGTTTACACACTTGCTTACATGTACTCAGCTTTAAATAACCTTTTCAGGATTTAATCCAACATGTCTGATCCGAGACTCACGCTAACTCTTCACTCGGGTAAACCTTGCTTACTATATATATTTCCCATCCCAGCAGCACTTTCCTACGCAGCCACCCTATTTCCAAGGACATCGCAGGACTGAGTTAAAAATCACACAACATGAGGTTATAGTCCAACAGGTACAAGCTTTCGGAGTGTTCCTCCTTAATCAGGAAGCTAGTGGGGCAGGATCATAGGACAAAATTCATAGTAAAAGATCAAAGTGGTCATAGTACTGATGCAATGAACTGAACAAACCTAGATTGTTGTTAAGTCTTTCATCACTTAGAATGAGAATGTAGGTTTCAATAGATTAGTATGTAAATCCCAGAACTTCATTCAAGTCACAGTCCCAAGATAACGTATGGTTTTACTTAAAAAAGTGACATCTTAGCTCAGACAATACATTCAAGATGTGAGGTTAGTGTCTGTCTGTATCCCAATCTTGAGTCAGACTGATTCTATTTCCAAAGTAGGAATTTATTAAACGCCACATGGACTGACTGCTGACAGATTGTGTGCTTTTTGAATAAAACAGAATATATCTACAAATGCACATTCACCCCACAGACTCTTGCGTGCACGTGCATGTATGAGGAAGAGAGAGTGTGTGAGAGTGCATGCTTGATAGAGTGTGCACCTGAACGTGATGGAGTATGTGCCTGTGAGATGGTGTGCACGAGTGAGAGTCTGAGAGAGAGCGTGTATGTATGAGAGAGGATCTGAGAGTGTGTGATCGTGTGTAAACTTGTGTCAGTGTGTATAATGCAGTGGGGTCACCTGTAATGTGACATGAACCCAGGATCCCAGTTGAGGCCATCCTCATGGGTACTGAACTTGGCTATCAGCCTCTGCTCAGCAAGCCTGCGTTGTTGCACATCCTGAAGTTTGCCTTGGAGGATGGTCACCCAAGATCCAAAGCTAAATATCCTTGACCGCTGAAGTGTTCCCCTACTCGGAGGGAACATCCCAGTCTGATGATTGTTATGCGGTGTTCATTCAAACGTTGTTGTAGCATCTGCTTGGTCTCGCCAAAATACCATGCCTTGGAGTATCCTTGCCTGCAGAGTATGAGATAGACAAGGATAGCCGAGTCACATGAGTATCTGCCATGCACATGGTGGGGTGTGTCCCCACGTGTAATAGCAGTATCCACGTTGACACTCTGACACGTCTTGCAGTGGTTGCAATGACAGGGTTGTACAGTGTTGTGGTCTATGTTGTCCTGAAGGCTGGGCAATTTGCTGCAAACAATGGTCTGTTTAAGGTTTGGTAGGCGTTTAAAGGTAAAAAGTGAAGGCATAGGGAAGATCTTGGCAAGGTGCTCATCCTCACTGATAATTCGTTGCATGCTGCGAAGAACACTGCATAGTTTCCCTGTTCCAGGGAAGTACTGGACGATGTCGGTTGCATCCAGTGTGTGTCTCCTGAGGAGGTCTCTATGGCTTCTCACAATGGCATGTTGGAAGTGACGATTGATAAGTTGAGCACCGAATCCTTCAGCACTTCAGGTGCCCATCGTACTGCCCCTCATCTGAACAGATCCTGTGTATGCGTAGGGCTTGTCCATAGGGGACGGCTGTTTTAATGTGTTTAGAGTGGGAGCTAGAGAAGTGCAGCGTCATGAGATTATCCATGGGGTGTGCAGAGTGAGGTACTGAGGTGCCTGTCCTTGATGGAGATGAGTGTGCCCAAGAATGAGACCAGTTTTAAAGAGTAGTCCATGGTGACTCCTCAGGAGACAGACACAGGATACACCCTTCGTCATCCAGTACTTCCTGGGAGTGGAAAAACTACGCCATGTTCTTTGCAGCCCGCAACACATTATCAGTGAGGATGAGCACCTGACTAAGATCTCCCCTACACCTTCAATTCTTGTCTTTAAACAACTGCCAAACCTTAAACACACCATTGTTTGCAACAAACTGCCCAGACTTCAGGACAACATCAACTACAACACCATACAACCCAGTCATAGCAACTACTGCAAGATGTGTCAGAGTGTTGACATGGATTACTACCATTACACATGGGGACACTCACCACTTATGTGCGTGTCAGGTACTCATGTGACTCAGCCAACGTTGCCTATGACATACGCTGCAGGCAAGGATGCAGTGAAGCATGATATATTGGCAAGACAAAGCAGATGCCACTACAATGGATGAATGGACACTGCACAACATTCGCCAGACAGGGGATGTTCGTTCCGAGTTGGGGGACGCTTCAGCAGTCAAGAGCATTCCGCCTCGGATCTTCAGGTGACTTCCCTTCAAGGCAGACTTCAGGATACGCAACAACACAGTCACCGAGCAGAGGCTGATAGCAATGTTCGATACCCATGAGGATGGCGTCAACCAGGATCTTGGGTTCGTATCACACTACAGGTGACCCCACTACACTGTCACACATACAAGCACACATACACATGTACACAATCTCACACACATACGCACACCCTCTCACAGGCATATACTCCATCACACTATCAAACATGCACACACTCTCTTCCTCACATACACACGCATGCACACAAGTCTTTGGGGTGAACTTGTGTGTGCGCATACATTTTATTTTTTTCAAAACACACACAATTTGTAGGTAATCAGTCCATGTGACATTTTATAAATTCCTACTTTGGAAGTACACCCAGTCTGACTCAAGGTTGGGATTCAGACAGACACTAACCTCACACCTTTAATGCATTGCCTGAGCTGAGATGTCACTTTTATTTTAAGAAAAACTTGTTATCTTAGGACTGTGACTTGAAGTAAGTTCTGGAATTAACATATTACTTAATCAAAACCTGCATCCCCATTATAAGAGATTAACAGTAATCTAGGTTTATTCAAGACATTGCATCAGTTGCATAACACTTTGATCTTTTTGTATAAATTCTGTGTCCTGTGATCCTGCCCCACTGGCTACCTAACAGAGCAGCAGCACTCGGAAATCTTGTAGCTCTAAATAAACCTGTTTGACTATAACCATATGTTGTGAGATTTTTAACTTTGTCTATCCCAGTCCAACACCAGCACCTCCACATCACGATTCACAGGACTGGTCCACACAAAATCAAAAAAACTTTAGTTCTTTTCTCAGCTGATGGTGTTTCCCTTAAAACAAGCAAGTTCCAAAGCTCCCTCAGAAACCGTGAGGTCCCAATATATACCATGCTAGGTTGCAAACAATGTAACCTTTTAAGAATGCCACGAGTAATGCACAAAACTGATTAATTCTAAAGGTCTCAAACTGTTCGCAAAAGAAACACTGTCGATACAAAGACTTACAAATTAATTACTAAATTCAAATACTCAAGGAATGTTGGCATTGCTGGCTCATTCCTAGAGGTGGTGGTGGTGAGCCATCTTCTTGAATAACTGCAGTCCATGTCCTGCAGATAGACTCTCAATGCCATTAGGGAGCTCTGGGATTTTGACCCCATGACACTGAAGGAACAATGATTTGTTTCCAAGTGAGGTGATGAGTGGTTTAGAAGGGACCTCGCATGTGGTGGTGTTTCCACGTATTTGTTGCCCTTGTCCTTCTAGATGGAGATATCAATGAGTTTCAAAGAAGCTGCCCGACAAGCCTTAGTGAATTTTTGCACTGCATCTGGAGGATGATACACACTGTTACCATTAACTATTGATGGTAGACGGAGTGAATATTTGTGGTGACAATCAAGCAAGCTTCTTCGTTCAGTATGGTGTCAAACTTGAATGATGTTTGATATGCACTCATCCAGACTAGTATGGATTATTCCATCACACTTCTGATTTGTGGAGGACCAGCAACCAGGCCTTGGGGAGTCAGAAGGCTTCATACATACTGCAGGGTTCTGAGCCTCTGAGCTACTATTCTATCTGCTGTATTTATACGGTACATTCAATCCAGTTTCTGGTCAAATGAAAGAATACCAATGAATGTCAAGTTTAGATTGTTGCATACTAGAGATGGTCATTGCCACTTTTTAGCCCCAGTCTGGATATTGTCCAGGTTTTGTTGCATTTGGAAATGGTCTGTTTCAGTATTGGAGGAGTTGTAAAGGGTCAACATTGTGCATTCAGCAAGCATTCCCACTTCTGTTCTTAATAATGGAAGCAAGGTCATTAATGAAGCAGCTGAAGATGCTTGGGTCTAGGACACTGCCCTGAGGAACTCCTGCAGAGTAACCCTGGAAATGAGGTGACTGATCTTCAACAACCAAAGCCATCTTCCTTTCTACCAATCAGAAGAGAGTTTTGTTGACTCTCAGTGACTCCAGTTTTGCTAAGACTCCTAGATGCCTCACTCAGTCAAATTAAGGACAGTTATTCTCACTTCATGCTTGGAATTCATCGGTTTTGTCCATGTTTGAACCAAGGCTGTAACGAGGTCAAGAGCTGAGTGGCCCTGGCAAAAACCAAACTGGGTATTACTGAGCAGGTGCTGCTCGATACCACTGCACATAAACACTTTCCATCACTTTACTGATGATAGGAGTAGACTGATGAGATAGTAATTTGTTGGGTTGGATTTGTTCTGTTTTCTTGTGTATAGGATGCAAGTGTTCAGGGCCGATATCTTTTGCATCTAGCACATCTAGCTATATTTTGATAGCAATGGCTGAAGACAGGCATCTATGACATTGGGAATTTCTGGAGGAGGCAGAGTTGGATCACTCAGTCCTTCTCCTCCGTGAGTTAATTCGTTGCCCTCCATCATTCATGACAGGATGTGGCAGGACTACGTAGCTTAGATCAGATCTGTTGATTGTGCATTCACTTAGCTCTGTCTATCATTTCCTGCTCATGCTGTTTGACACATTAAGTAGCCTGTTTTGTAGCTTCGCCAGGTTAACATTCTTAGGTTTTCCTAGTCCTGCTCTTGACATGGCCTCCTGCACGCTCTACTAATCCAGGGTTGATCCTCTGTCTTGATGCTACTGGTAGCGTGGGAATATGTGCCAGGCCACGAGGTTGCAGGTTGTATTGGAGTATGGTTCTACTACTCCTTATGGGCCATGGTACCTCATGGATGCCCAATCCTGAGTTAATAAATCTGTTCAATGTCTCCCATTTTACATGCAATGGTGCCACACAACACAAGGTATTTGCAGTGTGAAGGGGGGGGATTTTGTCTCTATAAGGACTGTGTGGTAGTCACTCTTACTAAAATTATCATGGACAGATCCATCTGAGAGAGTCATATTGGTGAGGATTATATCAAGAACATTGTTTCTTCTTATTGGTTGCCTCATCACCTGCTGCAGGCCCAATACTGCAACACTATATGTTAGGAATCCACCAGCTCGACAGTAGTACTGCTGCCAAGTCACTCTTGGTGCTGGACATGGAAATATCCCATCCAGCATACATTCTCCACCCATACCATCCTCAGTGCTTCCTCCAAATGGTGTTCAACATGGAGAAGTACTGATTTATTAACCGAGATGGTGATACTTTGTAATTTGCAGGTGGTTTTCATGCTGATATTTAACAGGCTGTCATGAGACTTTGTGGGATCTAGAGTCCATATCGAAGACTCCCAGGGCAACTCCTTTATGACTGTATCCTCCTCAGTGACCACCTCTGCTAGGTCTGTCCTGCCAATGAGAAAGGACATATGCTGCGACAGCAATGGAAGAATTTGGGATGTTATCTGCAAGGTATGATTCCATGAGTGTAAATATGTCAGGCCATTGCTCAATTTTCACACTGTTCCCAGTGTCTAGGTCAATACCATATATGTATCCAGTTTCATTCCTTTCCTCAGACTTTCTGGCAATTGTTACAGTGGATTGCAAGGCCATTTCAGAAGGCAGTTCAGAGTCAACCACATTGCTGACAGCCTGGAGTCACGTGTAGATTAGGCCAAGTAAGGACAGCAGTTTCCTTCCATGAAGGACATTAGTGAATCACATGGACTTTTCAACAATGGTGACATGGTCATTAGACTTTCAATTAGACTTTTCATTGAATTCAAATTCCACAACTTGCTGTGATATAATTCATACCTGGTTCCCCAGAAAATTAGCTGGACCTCTAAATTGATAGTCCACCTATAATATCACTAGGCCAATGCCTAGCAATTCAAAAACCAGAAACCCAAACTCACAACATAAAACACTTAAAAAATGTTAAAATAATACACAGGACAGTTTTTATCGCATTCTGGTATAGGGTAATTAGGAAGGACAAGAAAAATAGGAAAAGGTGGAGGAATGGCTCGGCTAATGAATTATCATATTAATGCAATAGAGAAGGATGTCCTTAGTTCAGGAAACCAGGATATAAAAGTAGAGATGAGCTGACCAGACAGCAAGACATACTAGGCCTATGTAACGAGATATGTTTAATTAGCGACTTCGGTATAGGCAACCCTCCGACAGTGCAATCATAATTTAACATTCACTGGAGGATGATCATCTGTGGTCAACAGAAGAATTAAAGATAGTGAACTTAATGAGAAAGAATATAATTATATTCTAGGTCAGAAGATTGTACAGAATATTAAGAAATGAGAATGACTAAAAGCATTACTAAGAAGGGAAAGTGAATGCTCTATTGCCAAACTTCTGATGACACATAAATAGGTTGTGAGCAAAGTGTTGAAGATGCAGAGGGATATAGACAGTTTAAGTTAGTGAACAAAAACTTAGATGAAATAAGAGAACATGCACTTGAGTAGGAAGAGTAAAGTAGCTAAATCTTATTTAAATGGTGAAAGATTGCAGAAAGCTACAAAACAGAGGGATTTGGGAGTCTTCATTTAAGATTCAGAAGAAAGCTAGGATCCAAGTTCAGTGGGCGACAGAAAAGACAAATGGAATGTTGGACCTTTATTTCCAAGGAAATGAATATAAAAGTAGGGGAAGCATGAACTGTTCTGGGTCCTTTAGGAAGGTATACCATCAGTCGAGATGGTCCAGAGAAGGTTCGCTAGGCTGTTCAGTATTATGGATCTGTGGTCATTCAAGTACAGAAGAATGACAGGAGACATTATCAAAGCATACAGGATTCTTAGGAGACTTGATAAGGGTAGATGCAGAAAGATCGTCTCCCTTTGAGAGAATGTTTCAGGATCAGAGGTTACAATCGCAGAGTAGGAGGTCACTCTATTTGAGAGAGGGGTGAAGAGGAATTTCTTTCTGGATAGCAAATCTGTAGAACTCTTTCCCAATGAGGATGGTTTAGGATGGGTCGTTAAGTACATTCAAGGCTGAGATAGACAAATTTTTTTTTTACTGGTAAGGGAACCAAGGATTACTGGGAAAAGGCAGGAAAGTGAAGTTGAGGATTGTCAAATTAACCATGATATCAGTGAATGATGGAGCAGAGTCAATAGGCTGAATGGCTGACTTCTGCTCCGGCATCTTATGGTCTTCAGGGGCAAAGAATATGAGAGAGAGAAATCTAGAAACATACAAAGATAATAAGAATTTGTATAGTTTTTTAAAAAATCCAAATTAACAAGGTGAAACGTAGTCCTATAGAAAGTGAGCCTCAGGGATTAATGATGGAAAATAAGGATATGGTGGATGATTTGTACAGTATTTTACATTGGATTTTACCATAGAGGCAAAGCCAGATATAATGGAAAACAGAAGGGAGAGAGAAACTCGAGAAAATTACAAACACCAGGTACTTAGCAACTTGTCAGCATGTATATACAACAAGTTCCCAGAAGCTGATAGAATCTTAAAATAAGTGGCCAGTGAATTAACAAAGATGATAGCAGAGTAAGGAAGCAAGGCTGGGACTAGTCTTTCACCTTTTATTCTTCTTTTTACTTTTGCTTATTTTTTGTTTTTTTTTTCTTTAAAATTTGGACAGTGGTGGGTAAAGGAGGCATCCGACAGCAGTGGTGCAATGTCAGGAAGAGCTGGACATGGCTCCACCCCAGCCTGGGATCTCCTGTCGAGCGAGGAACAGATTCTGGGCTGACTCCCTTGGCCTGGACTCGAGGCTGGGCCAACACTTCAGGTCTGCAACTATGCCTGGGGTCTTGAAGGAGCGAAAGCATTGGTGAAAGGGATAGCTGGACGGTAGATCGGCAGCAGCGTCTGGAAGAGTATCAGAGGGGGAACAGACGGCTTCTCCCAGTCCAGCAATGAGGTGGCTTCCAGTGGCGCACATGGCAATCTCGGCCTGGCATGGCAGTCTTTTTCAGTGGTGGTTTCCAGCCAAGTAATCTAGTGGCAGAGAATGGCGGTCTCACCCTGGCTCAGTCTTCAGGGTATTGCAATATTCCTTCAATCGGCTTTCCCTGAGCCCAGAAACCATTAACTAAATTGTAATGAACTCTGTCTTAATTTTATTTTTTATTACTATGTATGACTTCGATCATTAAAATAGGTACCATGGTGAGGTGACTTATGAAACTTTTCTGTATTTTTCATGTAAAAATACACATGACAACAAATTTTTATTCTATTCTGGACAGTTGATGCACTTGTTCCAATTTCGTGAATTTATCTTGATTCATGGAAGATTCCATTGGATTAGGGAATAGGAAATATAATTTGTTAAATCAAGAAGAAAGGGTGACAGAAAACTTATGCCAGTTAGTTCAATATCTGGCATAAAGAAAACATTATCAGCTAATGAAGGCACCAAGCAGAGCACTTGGAAATTCAAGGTAATCAGGCAGTTGCAACATGATTTTGTGAAGAGGTCCTGTTGAACCAAATTATTAGACTTCTTTGAAGAATAACATGTTTTGTGAATATAGGAGAAATGATGGACATACTGTACTTGGATTTCCAGAACATATTTGATAAGGTGTCACGTCAAAAGCAATTGTGGAAAATAAAAGGTATATGACATGAATAAAAGATTGGCTTTCTAACAGGAAATAGAGCAGGCATAAAAATGGATGCTTTTCAGATTGACAAGACATGAGTGATGTGCCGCAGGGATCAGCGCTGGCGCCTCAACCTTTTACAATTTATGCAAATGACTTAGATGAAGGGACCAAAGGTATGACAACAAAAATAGGCTGGAAAGCAAGATGCAAAGAGGACAAAGATCTGGGAAGTAGATTATCATGTGGAAAAGTGTACTAATGTCCATTTTGGCAGGAAGAATACAAAACACATTGCCTAAATGGTGAGAAATTACAGAATTCTGAGATGCAGAGGTGTCCTAGGGCACAAATAACTCAAGGTTAGTATGCAGATTATAGTGAGTAATTTGTTAAGCTAATATAATGTTATTGTTTATTGCAAAGGAGAATGTATACAAAATTAGGGGTTAGTTTTAATTATATAGAACATGGTGAAACTACATCTGGAGTAATGTATATAGTATTCTTGTTCTTATTTAAGGGAGGATGTAAATATGCTCGCTAAATGGGTGGGTTGTCTTATGAGGGAAGTTGAACAGGTTAGCCTTGTAAATGCTGGAGTTTAGAAGAGTAAAGGTTTACTTTACAGAAACAAAAATTCTTGGTAGGGTGGATGTAGAATGGATTTTGGTCTTGCATATAAAGTCATTGTTTAAAATTAAGGGGCTATCCATTTCAGAGGAGACTTTCAGATTTGTTGAAACTATCTTCTTTAAAAGGGTTCCAAATAATTCTTTGAAATATTTTTAAAGTAGAGTGGATAGGTTCTTGGTAAGCAAGGGAGTGAAGGGTTATCAGAGTTGGGGGGGAATGTGGAGTCGAGATTACAATCAGATCAGCCATGACCATATTAAATGGTAGAGCAGACTTGAACAGCCAAACAGTCCACTCCTGCTTTTAACCCATGTTCCTATGTAGTACCTCTGGTTCAAAGATTGCTCCACTGTACACTGGATTTGCTGTTGTTCGTCGTTTCCTTTCTTGCCTCTTGCTTTGGATCTCTGTTTAAAATCAAAAATGTTATACAGATCAAGCTTCAAGATTACTTGCATATCAATGCATTTACTGTATTTTTTGTTTCTACTGCCTGACCTCCTCAAATTTCACACAGTGACGAAACGCATGGGGGGGGTGTGGTGGGGTGGAATGAGCGCCCACGTGACGGGGGGGGGGGGGGGGGGGGGGGGGGGGAAGACATTATTATCCAGAGCCTCACTTCTCATACTGGCCATGCAGAACCTCTTCTTCCAGTTCTACCTTCATCATTAGAGCACAACAATTGGATCATTGCTGTCCCACAAGTTCTTCTCCAGCCCAGACCTGAAATCCTGAGAGCTGGCAACACAACCCCCAGACTCTCACTCTTTATTAGAGAACAGTGTAAATCTACACTGTCTCTTACAACCACTACAGTTGGCTTTTTAGCTCCCTGTACCACAATGCCATAGTCTTTAGCTCATTTATCTCTCAGCCCTCACTCTCATCCAGACTGAGAAAATCTCAAACCTATTGGACAATTGCACATGCTGACACTCCTGCAATACTGTCCTCTGAAACCTCTATCTGGAATCACACCCCATCCTGTCTGATGTCTGACCATGTCAGAAAACTTAAGAGGTGTGACTGCCTCTAGGTACAGTGAATCTGGGTAATAACAGGGCTTCAAGGCTCAGGGAGGAACATGCAGGTGGTGACGTTCCCATATATCTGCTGCACTTGGTAGAGGTTATGGCTAGTAAGGTGCTTTTAAGAGCCTTGCAGAGTTACTGCAGTGCATCCTTTAGATGGCACATATGGCTGCCATTTTTTAAATACTCCTGGGATGTGGGTTCTACCATTCAGTATGGGATTTGGGTCAGCGTTTATTGCCCGCTTCTAGATGCCCTTGAGAAGCTGATGGTGAACTGTCTTCTTGAACTTCTGCAGTCCTTTGCTTTAAGTAGACCGATGTGCCCTAAGGCAGTCAGCTCCACAATGTTGACCTAGTGACAGTGAAGTAACAGCATTTATTTCCAACTCAAACGGTGAGTGATTTGGAAGGGAACCTATAGATGGTGACTCTCCCATGTATCTGCTGCTCGTCCTTCAAGACAGAAATGATTGAGTTTGGAAGGTTTCTAAGGAGCATTGATGAATTTCTGCCATTTTGTAGATAGTAGCAGCCATGTGCACTGAATGTCGGTGGTGGGAGTGGATGTTTGTGGATGCAGTGCCAATCAAGTGGACTGCTTTGTCCTGGACGGCATCAAGCTTAAGTGGCGCTGGATCTGAACTCATCTAGGCAAGTGGGGAGCATTCCATCACACTCCTGACTTGAGCCTCATAGATGGTGGTCAGGCTTTGGGGAGACAGATGGTGAGTTCTTCGTTATGGCATTGCTAGCCTCTGCTCTGTTCTGGTAGGCACTACTTATACTGAGTTCAATTCAGCTTCTGATCAACTGTAATCCTCAGTACGTTCATACAAGTAATTCAGTGATTGTAAAGCTGCTAAATGTCAAGGGTCAGTAGTTAGATTGCTTAGTATTGGAGATAGTCCTTGCTTCCTATTTGCTTGGTCACTTATGCTGGAGTATAATTCTGCTGCTGAAGAGCACTTCATGGATCCCAATCTTGAGTGGCTAGATACATTTGAAGTCTGTCCCATTTAACAACTGCATGGTGGCACAGAGGTTAGCACTGCTGCCTCACCTTGCCAGGAACTCAGGTTCAATTCCAGCTTTGGGTGACTGTGTAGAGTTTGCACATGTCTGTGAGCATTTCCCCTCACAGTCTGGCTTCCTCCCACAGTCCAAAGATGTATAGGTGAGGAGGATTGGCCATGCTAAAAATTGTCCGTAGTGTTCAGGGATGCGTTGGCTTGGTGGATTAGCCATAGTAAATATGGAATTATGGGATATGGTAGAGGTCAGGTTGGGATACTCTTCGGAGGGTCGCTGTGGATTCTACGAAACATGGTGATAGTGCCACACAACACAATATAAAGTGGTGTCAGTGTGAAGGCAGAACTTTGTCCCTACAAGGTGTGTGCGGTGGTCACTCTTACCAATAGTGTCGCAGACAGATGTATTTGCAGCAGGCAGATTGGTGATGAAGAAGTCAGGTACATTTTTCCCTTCTTGCTGGTTCTCTCACTACTGTCCTTTAGAAATCAGCCAGCTCAATTAATAGTGCTGCTGCCAAGCCATTCTTGATGTTGAATATTTAAATTTCCCCATCCAGAGTACATTCCGTGCCCTTGGCACCCTCAAAGCTTCCTTCAAGGATTGTCCAACTCAGGGCAGCAGGGAGTTATTAGCTGAGGGAAGATGATACATGGCAATCAGCAGAAGGTGTCCTTGCCCATGTTTGACATTATGCCATGAGATGCAATCGAGTTTAGATTCAATGTTGAATACTCCCAAGGCAACTCCCACCTGATAGCAGTCCATGGTACCATCATTTCTGCTAGGCCTGTCCTGGTTAGACATATCCAGTGATGCTGATGGTTATGTTGGGAACATTGTAAGGTATGATTCCATGAGTATAACTAAATTAAGGCTATTATTGGACTAATCTATCAGACAGTTTTCCAATTTTGGCATTAGTCTCCAGATGTTGGTAAGGAGAACTCTGCAAGGTCAGCAGGGTTGTGTGACAAGTTGGAGAGAGTGGCAGAGTTAATATTTTCCTGCTTTTGTAAGACATAGACCTCAGAGTTTTAACTGCAGTGAGAAAGCTTGGCTAACAGCACAACTAGTTCATGAATACATCTTTGGTAACAGTGCTCAAATGTTATTAGGACCCAGAGTCTTTGCAGTATCCTGTGCCTTCAGCTGTCTGTTGATCTATTCCAAATAAAATTTGCTGAAGACTGGCAACTGCGATACTGGGAACCTCAGGGGAGGATAAAATGGATCATCCACTTGACTCTTCTGATTGAAATTGTTTAAGATACTTCACTTTCTCTTTACCACTGATGTGCTGGGCATCTTAAAAGTGGTGATATTTGTGCAACCTCCTCCTCCAGTGAGCTGTCTAGTTGTTCCTTACCATTCATGACTGCATGTGCCAGGATTGTAGGGCTTAAATCTGTTCTGTCAATTGTGGAATAACTCAGCTGTTTATTACATGCCATTCACACTGGCCTGTAAGCAATCCTGCGACGTGGCAGTATAGCAAATAAAGGATGTCTACGATAAGGTGGTGAACTTCCAGAATGACAACACCAGATTAGCCCAAATTGTAGATGCTGATCATGCAGCCAGGTCAACAGAGTGTACAGGCCACACTTGCCCAAAATCAGAGGCAAGCCTAGAATGATGGCTACAAATAGTCTTACCCACATCATACTTAAAAATACAGTAAGACACATTTTTAACAGATGAAACTGGACAGTTTTATCATGTTTTACCAGATTGCTCTTTGATGTTTCAAGATGAAATGTATAATGGTGAAAAGGGAAACAAGGAACATATCACTGCTACTATGATTTGTGCCAACATGGATGCCACTTAAAAAAAGAAATTGTTGCTCCTTGTGCAGAAAAGTCCAAGAAGCCATATAGCTTTGTGAATATCAAAATACTAACCATACAGTACAAGTTTAATAAAATTGTCTGAATGACCTGCACAATTTTTAAGATATGGATCAAGAAATTGGAAAAACTATTAATAAAGGAAAATGGTCATCTTTATTAACCCTGAAGAGTCTAATGAATGATCACCCACCCGCTTCCCTGGCTGAAGCTGCAAGCTCCAAGAAATATTCTGGTATTTTGCAGTACTGGTCATTCTGCTACAACACATTTTGTCAACACAAATTCGCTTTAACATGATTGACAAATAGTGATGCTGTTTCTAAAGCATGACCTTTTGAAATGTGCGTTGATTAAAGCACAATTGCATTGCCAACACTAAGTGCTATTTGGATTGTATGATTCTTGTAAAGCGTGGGGTCGCACAGGAACATGACTAGCACACTATAGAAGTAATGACTGTACAGCACAAAAACACAGAAAACCAGTCTGACTGTATTGATGACATGAGGACTCATCCAAAGACACCCACTAAGATTAATTAGATTACTGAGAAATCATTAATTAAGGATTATAAAGAAACAGTACTGATCCCCATAGCTAACTCTCAGCATTTGCAATGCTTTTTAATGCTCAAGGTCAGATCATTCGAAGGTGTGAACGTGTTGAACTAGAAAATGATTTTTCTCATACTTACTGTATCACCGTTTTCATTTCTTTAAAATGTACCTTGCAGTTGTTTGCAAATCAGGCTATTCAGGGACTTTCTTAGCTATCTCAGGGCTCTGCTTATCACAAAATTGTGGGCAGGGCTCTTATGATTCAACTTACTGAGATTTTACTAAATCTAAATGTCAGTTGGACATGTTCAATTTACTCTTGGGAGTGACATGGAAATGATACATGCAAACAAAATTGCAAAACGCTCAGAGACAAAAAGGGACAAAAACTAATTTCTTACCTTCAAGGTGATCATGTGTAACCAACCCCAGAGAAACCATGAAAGCAACTTTCTGTACAAAAAAAAAATGATAGTACCTAATTAAAGCAGTGTTAATAATATATACTGTTCAATAAGAGTTTCTGTCTTAATTTTCATTAGTTTCTGTTGAAGGGTACACAATTTCTAACAAATTAATATAATCCAGTTGGATGGGTCTGCTTGAGCCTGGTTCCATTCTTATCAATCTGATCATAGTCAGAGTACCATCTGAAATGCCTTCTCTTCACACTCCCATGCCTTTAACCCCAATGTCTCTCAAGAATCTACCCATAGCGCTCTCAGTTTCTCATCTACATGCTGCTTCTTAATATCGTCTAAACAGATACTACTACTTTTCAAAGGTAGCACTCTGCCCTAGCTCCCCACTACCTATCTCAACTCTTCCAATAATAAGACTACTCATCCGACAGAGTTCAAGATGAACAAAAATTTTCTCCAATTAAATACTGGGAAGAATAACCCTGTTGTTTTCAATCCATATCCAAACTTCTGTCCTGAGCTAACAACTCTATCCCTCTCCATGGTTACAATATAAGATTAAACCAGTCTATTTGTAACCTCAATGTCACATTTGATCCAAAGATGACCTTCCAAACTTACAGTCACACCACTACCTGACAGGGGACTACCATTTCACTAACAACCGTTGACTTAATCGGTAAACAAATTGGCTACTGAAACTCTTGTTCATTCCTTTGTTACCTTTGATCAAGATTATTTCAATGCATTCCTGGCTGGACACCCATATTCTACCTTTAGTAAACTTTAACTCATCTAAAGGTCCATATCTAACTAACTAGTCCAGTTCTCCTATGTTTGACTACCAATTACAGGTCCAAGTGATATAACACCTGGACTTCAAAATTCTCATCCAATTTTCAAGTCTTCATGTATTTCTTTCCCTATTGATCATCTACACATGCCCCATAATCTCCAGGGATTTCTTTGCTCCATTAATTTCAGCCTCCTAAGCACTCGCAAGTATAACTTGTTCATCAGTGGCAGCTGCATCATTTATTGCCTTAGTTTCAAGATCTGGAATTTCCTCCCGACAATTCTGTCTTTCTGAAGTGCTTTCCACCTTTAAAGCACTCCTCAAAACTTCTATTTGGTCAATCTCCTTAATATGGTTGCAGCAATATGGCTTCATATTGTTTCATAAGAGTGCTACATATGGATAAATTGTGTTGTTGACCATGTAATTTAACAGATTTAGCCTGAAGATCTTAATTTTAAAAATAAACAAACTCACTCAGGGTTAAGACCATGTCGAGCAAGAATGTTGTGAAACACATTTAAATCAAAATTCATACTCAAAATGAAGTGTGTACAGTGATCTAGGTGTACTTTAATACAAATGTCATCAGTTACCAAATAATTACTGATGGATAATCAGTACCTTGCATGCTAAAGCTGTCCCACGAGAAGGTGGCCAAAATATTGAAACAACTGAGAATGTTTCCAACAGATACATCAAAAACATCAATGATAAATTTATTTCTAGAAGCACTTTCCATACCACAGGACCAAACTTCTCCAGTGCTCCAATTCCTACTTTATCTCCCGAATCCAATTCCTGAAAGTCTATTGCTTTCTCACAATAAAATGTCAGTATTTCATGGATAACCACCAGTTCTTCACTGGCTTCCCAATGTTGTGACTCTTAACTCTCAACATATCAAATGCAATTTATTGATCGCGCCACAAAAATACATACATATTCTGACCCTATATCATCATTCAGTGCCCAAGTAGTATCATAGAATCAAATGGCATAGACAAGACTGGATGGCCCACTTACCTGTGCAGGTTGTTTGAAGGAACTATTCTGATTCCCCTTGTTGATTCCCCCATAGCCCTACACACAGTTTTCCTTTCCAACAATACAATATATTCAGTTCCTGTTATTGCTAAATCTGCTTCCACTATTCTTTCAGATATTCTTAACAGTCCCAGTTGCTCTACATTATAACCTGACATGTTTTACATATTAACATTAACCAATAATAATTTATTTAACAGATATTGAAATATAATTTAATACTTCATTTTTGTTTTCCTTTGAATTTTAACAAATTGGTCAGTAAATAGAAATTGCTTCAACAACATTACCTCTGCGTTCTCCTCTTTCTTGGGTTTAGGTGGAACTGGAGAAGTGGGACTGCTGTCATTCGGTCTTTCTTCCCATTCCACCTGAAGTTTGATGGTCTAATAACAGAAAAATTATCAGTAAGTTATTAAATATTTCAACAATATAGATTCCATAATTATAAACACATCCATACTTCAAATGTATGAAGCTTTGATTCAGATCATTTAAAATGGATCTTAATTAACATATAGCAAATAAGGACCAAATCCTATATGAGTTACCATGTTGAAGAATATAACCAACAATTTTCAAAAGTATTATTGTCTGCTAAAATATTAAAACTGATATGAAGTGGTACCACAATTAATGATTGGCTGTTAAATATATGTTGGTACCTTTCAGTATAAGAACTAGGCTGCATTTTGCAGAGGAGGGGATAACAATTGCAAAACTGACAACTTCAGAATGTCAGACATATGCAGATTAGTGCACAAATCCTTAAGATGCTGTCTGTCCTTGGTGATTGTGACACAGGCTGCTTGCTGTGACCTCCCCCCACAGAGCCAGAAATCACAAATTAGGGACAATTTCAAGTTTCATACTCTCTCCCTACACTTTCAAATTCTTTAAATGTTATACTTTGTTGAATCAGGTACACCTGTTTTTAAACAGCAAGGTGATTAATAAAATGTGATGAATAAACTGATCGTAACTTTGAGTTACATATTTTGAGTATGCTTCGAAGCATTCTATCAAACTATTTTAGCTTCAATTTTATCTGTTAATGTGTTTAATTTGCTGTATGGAAAAACACTTTTAGAAGTATTTTTATTTTAGTATCCTTTGAAATCTTTTAATATGATTAATTGCTTGAACAAACCAAAAACATCAGTTACCGTACACAATGTTCAGTAAAGAACACTTGCAGTGAAACTGAATGATATTAGAGGTGAAATTCATGCAAGGGAGATCACTAATTTTCAGCAAGACTTGCTCTTTTGCAGGTGTTTTGCCACTAAAGGCAAAATCTGGGCCAGATTGAGGGTCAATATTCTTAGCTGAACATTAAGAATAATTGTGACTATTTTACTATATTTGGTGTCATGGTTGAGGAATTCATTTTTCAGAACTTGTAAATTGTCAAACAGTATGGTTAACTATAAAAATTTGTGAAATTAACAAAGACAGCAGCAGGGTAGCTTACAAAATAATTGCATGCAAATATGAGCTGGATAAATGGACACTCTGGCCAAACTAAATTACATAAATAGATTATTTAATTTAGGAGTCAGGTCAGAAACTCCACTATACCAAAGCTATGAAACAATTTGATGATGATCCTCACTTTTGGAGGAAGATAACAATTGATTGAGTACCTTATTAGGTCTCTGAAATATAGCTCAGTGAACATTATAGAACAGATCACTCCAATATGGTAGGAATATTGTGAACTAGGGTATTCAGTAATAGTGTCACTTAAAGGGGAGTTTAAAGATAATTCTAGGTAGTTGAAAGCATTTTCGAAAATTTATGTTTGAATAAGTATGAGTGCCCTAATGCTTGCTTATGTATCCGTCACATTATCAGTCAACAAAACTCGTCAACTGCCAGAATGAGTATGATGAGCAATGCATAAAGTAGTGTCAATTGACAGCATATTACATCCTTTTTGAGGATGAAGTGTGATCTGAAACTAACTATATGGGTACATCAACATCAGAGTTAGGCAATGCTGGAAGACTAATAATTTTTGATTTCTACATTCTACTGGATTTGCCAAAATAAGATTTTCGAAAATATCTTTTTTGAAATTCATTTGTGGATAAAAGTATTGCTAGCATTTATCACCTTTTGGTGCCACCTTCTTGACTTATTGCTGTCACATGATGAAGGCAAATCCAATAGTGCTGTTCAGGAGGGAGTTCCAGGATTTAGACTGAATGATGCTGAAGGAATGACAATACATTTCCAGACCAGCATGTTGAGAGACTTGGAGGGATAACTGCAGGTTCCTTTGTGTCTGCCTCCCTTCGCGGTCCTTCTGGGAAGTTGTTTGGTTGGGGTGTAGACCAGTAAGACTGACATTGGTACTGGGGAAGTTGGTGAAATCACAGCTGGAATATTGTATGCAATTCTGGTCTGATCTGAGGAAGGATGTTCTACTGTTGGGTCTACTGTTGTCTGTTGTTTACATAAACAATTCGTATGAGAATACAGCAGACATGGTTAGTACGATGATACCAAAACTGGTGGTATAAAACAGCAAAGGTTATCTCAGAGTACAATGGAATCTTGATCAGCTGGGCCAATGGGTTGAGGAAAAGCAGATGGAGTTTAATTTAGATAAATGCGAGGTGTTGCATTTTGATACAGCGAGCAAGAGCAGGACTTGCACAGTTAATGGTAGGGCACTGGGGAGTGTTCTCAAACAGAGACATGTAGGGGTTCAGGCTCACAATTCCTTAAAAGTGGATTCACAGATAGTCGGGGTGGTAAAGGCAGCTTGCTTCATTGGCCAGAGCACAGAAGTTGGGGCATCTTGTTGTGGCTGTAGATAATATTGGTGAGGCCACTTTGGGAGTACTGTGTACAGCTCTGGTTGCTCTGCTATAGGAAGGGTAACATTAAATTCAGGAGGGGGCAGAAAAGATTTACAAGAATATTACCAGGACTGGAGGGCTTGAGTTAGGAGGAGAGGCTGGATAGGCTGTGACTTTTTAAAGTGGAGCCTAGAAGGCCGAGGGGTAACCTTATAGAAGTTTATATAATCATGAGGGGCATAGATAAGGTGAATAGCAAAGGGCATCTCCCTAGGGTGGGGAAGTTCAAAGCTTGATGGTATAATTTTAAGGAGAAAGGAGAAAGATTTAAAAGGAACCAGAGGGGCAACTTTTTCACAGAGAGGTTGGTTTCTATGTGGAATGAACTGCTAGAGGTAGATGATGATGCAGGTATAGTTACAAGACTTTAAATACATTTGAACAGGTAGGCGAATAGGAAAGGTTTAGAGGGATGTGGGCCAAATACAGGCAAGTGGAACTAGTTTAATTTGGGAAACCTGGTTGGCATGGATGAGTTGGTGCTGTATGATTCTAAGGTAGTTACAGGGGCAGAGTGGGATTATGGTACTGAGATCAATGATCAGCCATGATCATAGTGAACAGTGAAGAATAAGGGGGGCAAATTGTCTACTCCTGCTCCTATCTTTGATGTTTCTATATTTATGAAAAAACCATGACGATTTCCCACAGTGCACTTCTACATTATATGGAGGTGCCAGTGTTGGATTGGGATGGATAAAGTTTAAAAAAACATCACACAACACCAGGTTACAGTGCTCCGAAAGCTTGTACTTTCAAATAAACCAGTTGGAGTATAATCTGATGTTGCGTAATTTTTAACTTTGCCCACTTCTATATTGTACACCTTGCAATGTCAAAGGGAATGAAAGTTTAATGTTCTGGATGGAGGTAGCAATAAAATGCTGGCTGCTTTGCACTGGCTGGTGTTGAGTTTCTTGAGTATTGTTGGAACTGCACTCATTCAGAGAGCAGGCTCCTGACTTGTGTCTTTTAGACAGTGCAAAGTATTTTTGCCAGTTACACTGTGTAAATTTTTCAAGGGCACACAACTGATTGTCAACTTCATAACAATGACAGTCACTCTCATCTCACTGCTGGAACTTTACACCTTCTTTTCCTATGTTTGGATCAAGGATTAGGGTGTAGGAATGCTCGTTGAGCTATAGGTTTGATATCCAGACGTTTCATTACCTGGCTAGGTAACAAGTGAAGCGAAGCTTTTGTCTCCTGCTTTCTATTTATATCTTTCTCCTGGATGGGGTTCCTGGGGTTTGTGGCGATGTCATTTCCTGTTCATTTTCTGAGGGGTTGATAGATGGCATCTAGATCTATGTGTTTGTTTATGGCGTTGTGGTTGGAGTGCCAGGCCTCTAGGAATTCTCTGGCATGTCTTTGCTTAGCCTGTCCCAGGATAGATGTGCTGTCCCAGTCAAAATGGTGGTCTTTTTCATCCTTTGTGTAGGGCTACAAGGGAGAGAGGGTCATGTCTTTTTGTGACTAGCTGGTGTTCGTGTATCCTGGTGCCTAACTTTCTTCTTGTTTGTGCTACGTAGTGTCTGCGGCAGACCTTGCATGGAATTTTGTCGATGACTTTGGTTTTGTCCATGGGTTGTCCTGGGTCTTTTCAGTTTGTTAGTTTTTGTTTGAGAGTGTTGGTGGGTTTGTGTGCTACTAGGATTCCGAGGGGTCTTAGTAGTCTGGCTGTCATTTCTCAAACTTCTTTGATGTATGGTAAGGTGGTTAGGGTTTCTGGCCGAGTTTGGTCTGCTTGTCGTGGTTTGTTCTTGAGGAATCTGTGGACTGTATTTTTTTTGAGTATCCGTTCTTCTTGAATACATTGTGTAGGTGGTTCTCCTCTGTTTTCCGAAGTTAGTCTGTGCTGCAGTGCGTGGTGGCTCATTGGAATAGTGCTCTGATGCAGCTTCGTTTGTGTGTTGGGATGGTTGCTGGTGTAGTTAAGTATTTGGTCAGTGTTTGTCAGTTTTCGGTATATGCAGGTTTGTAGTTCTCAGTTGTCCCTTCTTTCCACTGTGACGTCCAGGAATGCGAGTTTGTTGTCGGTTTCTTCCTCCTTGGTGAACTTTATGCCTGTGAGGGTGTTGTTGATGATGTTAAATGTCTGTTCTATCTTGTTTTGTTTTGTGATCTCAAAGGTGTCATCTACGTAGCGGACCCAGATTTTTGGTTTGATGGTTGGTAGGGCTGTTTGTTCTAGTCTTTACATTACTGCTTCTATGAATCCTGATAGCGGAGACCCCATGGGTGTGCCATTGGTTTGTAGACTGTGTTGTTGAAAGTGAAGTGGGTGGTGAGGCACAGGTCCACTAGCTTCATGATGCTTTCGTTGGTAATGTGATTGATGGTGGTTGGTGTGTGTGTGATGGTCTCTTCTAAAATGTGGTAAGTGTTTCCTTTGCCAGGTCGATGTTGATGGAGGTGAACAGTGCTGTTACGTCGAACGAGATCATTGCTTTGTCTTCCTCTATTTTAGTGTTTTTGATGATTTTTAGGAATTCCTGGGTGGAGTGGATGGAGTGCCATGACTCTTCTACTAGGTATTTCAGTGTTGCATGTAGTTCTTTGGCCAGTCTGCAAGTTGATGTTCTGGGTAGTAAGACTATGGGTCTGAGGAGGGGCTCCTGGTTTATGGATTTTTGGTAGTCCGTAGAATCGTGGGGGTGTTGGTCCCATCGGGTTTCATTTTCTGAAATTCCGTCTTGTTTAATTGTCCAGAATTGTGTAATTTTCTTAGGCGATATGTAATGTTGTTTCCTAGTTGTGGGGTTGGGTCTAGCGCCACCTGTTGGTAGGTGGATCAAGGATACAGAGTCTGGCATTAAATGACACTCATAGAACATAAAATAGGCAATCAGGAGACTTTTGGTGAACAAGTGCAATTTGACATTAATGATATCTTCTATCACTTTGCTCGTGATTTGAAAGTAGACTGATGGTTTTGATTTGTCCTGGGAAGAGGACATTCCTGGGCAACCCTACACTTTCTCAACTAGATGCCAGTAATGTAGCTGCATGAGGAACAGCTTGGCCAGGGACATGGTTAGTTTGAAGAACGCTTATATATGGCTGTAGTTCGAATATTGTAGGACTTCACTACATCAAATGCGCTCAGACTTTTTTGATATCACATAGATGAATCAAATTGGCTGAAGACTGGCTTTGATGAGGAAGTGCTGAGGAGAAAACCAAGATGGACCATTTACTTGACATTTCTGTCTTAAAATGGTTGCCAAGGCTTCAATTTGGTCTTTTATACTCTTGTGTTTTGCACCATCACCACAGAGGATGGGATTATTTATTAAACTTACTGCTCCAATTAAAGTATTTACATACCTACCACCATTCATTACTATATGTGGTTGCATTGCAGTTTTTTGATCTGTTAGAGTTCTGCTTTGCTCTGTCCACAATACTGATTCCATTATTTAGCAGCATGTGATCCTGATTCTAGTTTCACCAGGTTGCAGATTTCAGGGTGCTACTCCTGGTTTGCTCTTCCACACTTATTGAACGAGGATCAGTCAGTCCTCTTGTTTAGTGGTGATGATGACTGAACAAGGGCTACGCCAGGGCACGAGGTTACATAGACTGTAGTCAATGCTGGCTTTTTGATTCCTGATCCCATTACAACCTTGATCCAAATGTGGGAAAAGGAGTTGAATACCAAAGACCATTTGAGTGTGACTGATCATGGGTACATTTGACTTATCCAAGTTGATTTATCCAAAGAGTTGTTTATTTCAGTGCTTCATGGGATTCTCAGTTCAGTTTTGAGATACCAAGTCTGTTCTAAATCTAATGTGATGACAGTTTCACATTACAGAGTGGACAATATCCTCAAGGTGAAGATGGAGCATTGCCTTGCCAAGGACAACAGGACAGCTACAGTAACAGGCATCTGCTTGTGTGACAGATAAATTAGTGAGAAAAAAGTCTTTCCTGCATGGTGGTTACTACAGAAACCACTCCTGGCCTAGTGTAACACCTATGTCCACGGGATTTAACAACTTTAGTGAACAATTAAGTCAGCCGGCTGGTGGTCCATATCCAGAAACTTTTATAACCTTGCTGTCCTCAGTGCCTCTTCAAAGTTCAACATGGAAAGAGTACTGATTGACTAGCTAAGGAGGGTGCAAGATTCTATTCCGCAGGAGGTTTTATTGTTCACTTTTCACCTGATGCCATGAGACTTTCATAACTTCTACAGTCAATATTCAGGCCTCCCTGGGTTACTTCTTCTTGAATCTACAACATTGTGATACCATAGTACATATGATTATTCATTTAGCAGGAATACTGGTGTAGGAGTCTTGGACAATTACCGAAAGATATGATTCTGAAGTGTCAGGTTGTTGCTCGACTGGTCTATAGGATAATGGCTCTTCCAAATTGGGCGCAAATCTCCACATCAGTGAAGTGTTGGCAGGATATACTGGGCTGGGTGTGCTTCTGGCATATCTGCTCACAAACTTGATTGAGGTTTTATGAAGGGGTGACCAAGAAAGGAGGTGAGGGCAGTGCGGTCGATGTTGTCTGCATGGACTTTAGCAAGGAGTTTCACAAGGTACCGCATGGTAGGTTGTTAAGGAAGGTTAAACCGTTCAGGATCCAGGGAGAGCTAGCCAATTGGATACAAAACTGGTTTGACATTAGAAGACAGTGGTTGATGGCAGAGCTGGTTTTTCAGACTGGAGGCCTGTGACCAGCGGTGTCCCACAGGCATCAATGTTGAGTCCACTGTTATTCATCATTTTTAAGTGATTTAGATGAGAATTTAGGAGGTAAGGTTAGTAAGTTTGTCGATGAAACCAAGACTGGTGATATAGTGGACAATGAAGAAGGTTATGTGGGAATCTTGATCACCTGGGCCAGTGGGCTGAGTAATGGCTGATGGAGTTTAATTTAGATAGATGTAAGATATTGCATTTAGATAAAGTAAACCAGGGCAGGACTTACACAGTCAATAGCAGGGCCTTGAGAGCGTTATACAAAAAATACAGATCTAGGGGAACAGGCTCATAGTTCCTTGAAAATGGTGTCACAGTTAGACAGGGTAGTGGAGGCGGCTTTCAACAGGCCAATTTTTATTGGTCAAAACATCAAGTACAGAAGTTGGGATGTCTTGTTGCAGCTGTACAAGACTTTAAAGAGGCCACATTTGAAATTGTGTGGACAGTTTTGCTCACCCTACTTTAAAAAGGGCATTATTAAACTAGAGAGAGTGCAGAAATGATTTATTATGATCCGAGCTGGTCTAGAAGGTTTGAGTTATAAGGAGATGTTGGATAGACTGGGACTGTTTTCACTGGAGTCTAAGAGATTCAGGAGTGACCTTATAGAGGTGTACAAAATAATGGCAGGCATGGATAAAGTAGATAGCTGACAGCTTTTCCCCATGGTAGGGGAGTCTAAAACTAGAGGGCATAGGCTTGAGGGGAGAGATACAAAAGGGTCCAGAGGGGTAAATTTTTTTTTCCACAGATGGTGGTGATTGCATGAAACAGGCTGTCAGAGGTAGTGGTGGAAGCAAGTCCAATTTCATCATTTAAGAAACATTTAGATAGGTCATGGATGGGTTAGATATGGAAGGATACGGACCAAATGCAGGCAAATGGGACTAGTTTAAATTATGATAACTGGGCAGCGTGCGCCAGTTGAGCCTTTGGGCTCAGTTTCCATGCAGAAGACCTCTACGACTCTATATGCTGCCTAGATCATTTGGCAGTGTGCCGAGTTTGATTCTTGCACTTCATGTGGCATTTTCACGTGACTGAATAGCTTGCTCAGTTACTTCAGAAGACACCAAAGAGTCATTGCTATGCATCTGGTGGCACACACAGGCAGAGAAGAATACCAGACTTTCCTCCTTATACAATATTAATGAACCAGATGAGTTTTATGACAATCCAATAGTTTCATGAGAACAGCTTTTTAATTCCAGATTAATTACTGCGGTGATAGATTATTAGAGTAGGTCTTTGCATTATAGCCCAACCAATTAACCAATATAATCATATTTATACACGAGATATATATGGCAGAACAGCATGAAATTTTAAGTTTGAGTGGTTCAATATCACAACTATTTAGAACCAACACCGTTTTTTTTTATTTCTCCCAAATGTTTCTTGTTGTCTCACTTTCAATGTTACATACAAACGTATTTAATTAATGACCATTCACAGATTTGAATGCACAATTGAATGCTATAAAGAGAGGTCTTGTAGCACTGTGGTACGGTTCCTGCTTCTGAGTCAGGAGGTCTTCGTTCACGTATTCACCTGCCCCAGAGGTGGGTTATAACATATCCAAGTTTATTTAAATGACAAAGTCAATGCAGCAAAGATTATTTTAACTTGGATATAGGTTTGTGCCTGTTTTGGGAACAAAAAAAATACAAAGGCATTAGTACCTTGTTTTCCAGATTTGCTTTGCTGAGCTTCAGCTGTTGGGGGCCAACCACTTTGGGACTTGGGGTTGCTATGACAATACTCGTCAGCTGTGCAGTTGGTAACGTTTTGGTGACAGTAGCTGGTTGTCCATTCATAATTCTAGCCTGATGTATGGAATTTGCAGCTGATGGCTGAGAAGTGGGTGTGAATTTTGTCAGCATCACAGGTCGCTGGATTAGTTGCGAAGTCGTAAACACAGGTGCGGGTGCAATAGGAATACTATTTGGCATCACTGGCTTCGGACGAACCTGAGAATTTGGGTTGCAATGAGCAATTTAGCATGTTAGAAAGCAAACCGGTTCTCCTCCCATACCCCAATTTTTCTTTGTTTTCTGAAGCTGACGACTACTAAGGTCCTGTTGTCCAGAACTGGCTGGTCCAGTACCTTCCAAGCAGCAACTCTTCAGGTGTGAACCAAGACAATGTCATCAGGCTACTCAAAACATCATACTGAGTATTACATCCAAGGCCTACCGCAACTCAACTTATTCCATTGTTGGGCTCATCCCCCATGACACACTTGCACTTTCTGAACACAAAGAATGGTGACAGCAAGAACCATAGGTAATTCTGTCCTGCTCTTACAGGAATAAAATGCTGGGATCAACTGTATCACTTTTACAACAGCTCTCGATAAACATAACTAGCCTAGGTAAGACTGCAGATTGAACCAGAGGTCTTTCTACTTAAGATGGCTCAGTGTCAGACTTGTATTTACCAACTATCTTCACAAACTAAATACTGACACTTCCAAAAACTGTCCTGCTTAAATTCCACAAAAATTAAATATACGTAACACTCAATTACGGTTACAGTTTCCTAAACCTTATAACATCTAGAATAAAATTCTTGACAAGTCCAGTATCTCAACATAAGAACATAAAGTATACGTTATGCAGAAAACTAAGTAAAAATGGTTGAATACCTACCATGTATAAAGTATTTTCAAAAATTCAACATTCGTCACCTTTCCCTATTCCTCTTCCGAAGGACTAACTTATTCGGATTATGGTTTCACATATGCCAACAGCCATGTTGTAATTTACCAGGAGATCAAATTTCATTTGTGAACCCATGCAAACATCAGAATGTCTAGCCAAGTGAAGCGTCACAGCTGAACTCTGGTAGCTATAGACATCACTAAGTGATCATCTTTCATCTGGTCACTGTCCTGAAACGTAATTCTTTCAAGTTCCACAGATGTTGGCAAATTTACTGAGTATATCTAGCATCTTCTGTTTCTATTTCATATTAAAGCATCCACAGTATTTTTTTTTCACACTCAATAACACACAGGAGTGAGATTCTTATCTGACATTTCTCTCCTCAGCTCATATACAAAAGATATCCCAAGTTATATTCCCAAGAATAGTAGTAGTATTGAAAACCCTGACCACAAAGCTGAGGCAAGATTAGAAATGCGATTTAATTCTGGATTAAGACCTGCATACCAATCCTTCTTGGTACAAAATTCTTAACAGAATGGTAGATTTAGTCAGCTTTTCATTTGTATGTGAATAAAGATTAAAAACAAAAGAAATTGTGAATTTCTCCTAAACAACACCTTGGAATATGGCCTCTGAAACACAGGTATAAAACAATTCAACTGGTGCAGTGACATACTATAGAATCATACCTATTTAATGTTTCAGTAGACAACTCTGCATTTGTGAAGCCACAAATAATAGCAGCCTTCCCTATAACTCTTATTTACCTGTGGTAAGAGCGTTGGGCGTTGAGTCAGTCTGGGTGGAGGAATGAACTGAGGAACCTTGATTGGTGGGGAACTTGTAGTCTGCACCTGCTGATTTTGAACACATTTATCTCTTACACACTACTTTCATAGAAATCCTTCACATCAAGAATAAACCCCTGGGTACATACACGCTAGTACCACCTGTGTTTGCAACCAAGATTCCAGAAAGTCAATGTGCTTTCTTTTCTGAACTGTAAAACCACAAGCTTTTCACCCAAGCAGGATTTATTTAATTATTACAGATGAAACATACAAAGAAACAAAAGTAAGGACCTCACAATTCAGTAAAGCATGATTCCAGTCTTTAGTCAATAGATTATAGCCCAACACAAGGAACCTAAGCACACAAATTCGAGGCTGGTACTTTTGTTCATTAGTGAAGGCATATTACATAGTGCAATGCCATCTTTCAAATGTCTGCCTGCCTACCCTCCCAGGGTCCATAACAGATCTCATTGGGCTATTCAAAGAATGACGAGGAAGGTTCTCTCCAGTGTTCTGATCAATATTTAACATTTGGTCACTGACAGCTTATATGATCTTTCACACAAATGGCTGCTGCATTTCCAACATTACAAATGTCCAAATTTCAAAGTATGATATTGGCAATGATGTGCTTCAAAATGGTTGGTGGTCATGCAAGGAACAGTATAAATGCATGCTCTTTTATCTATAATTGAACCATCATCCATGTTATGCATTATAGATTACACAAATTTGATCCCAGATGGAATATACTGTGTTCAACTCCGTAACACAGCATTTAAGGAAGGATATGAAAGCTTTGGTGAGGATATAGAAAACATTTTATTCAAATTGTTCCAAGGAACAAGTAATTACAGTGAAGTAAATACACTGAAGAAGCTGGAGTTAATTCTCCTCTGCTGTAAGGATAACATGCGCAGATCTGATAAAAATGCTTAAAATCATGATGGGCTTGGTTAGAGCAACCAAGAATAAACTGTTTGAAATGGCTGAAGGCCAGAGGTAACAGAGAAAAATCTTTTTCAACAATGGTTACGATTTGAAATGCATTATCTGATATGATGGTAGGTACTGATTCAATAGCAGCAGGCAACAAGGAATTATGAAACATTATAGGGTTATAGAGAAAAAAAAAAGCAATATATTAGGTTAAACTAGAAAGACAGGCTGAATGGTCTCTCTCTGTTGTGCAATTCTGAAATGCTTCGGTGACAAATGTGAGCTTCAAAGTTAGGACGAGTCATTTTATAGTCAGTAAGTGATGCACAGCATTAACTGAGATTTAAATTTCATTTTCATCTTTTAAAACAATGTAATTCCATGTCAGCATTTTCTCTGTTACTTGGCTTGTATTGCCTATATTCCTTTTATTCTGATTCAAATGTTTTACTTCTCTCTAGGACTGTTATTATGTGGCATTTTTAAATAGAATTTTATTAAATGGTTTTGAAATTAAATCCTGAAATATATAAGACACTGAAAACAGTGAAGAGTTTAAAAACTACAATAGTCTAAATTTTGCAGTTGTAATGATGGTAAAATGGATTGTATTTCCCTTTATTCTTCTTTGAATGAGACTGTAACTTGCAGCATTTGACATGCATAGATAAATAGAAAAATTCAGAATTCACAAGTTGCTAACAGTGAACATCTTGTTCTTCACATTGCTGAAGTCCTTGCAGATGGAAATCATCCAGAAGTCACTGGCCTAAATTTTGGGGACAGTGGCTAAGCAAAGTCACTTGCCGCTGACTTCAAAGAAAGCTACCCACAAGCAGCGATCTCTATGGCACGGTTTTCCTTTTTTCAAAAGTTGCATGAAATATCAAGGAGATATTTTGCATACAGGAGTTGACAGTTTCAGTGGAGTAATGACAGAAAAGCAAAGAGTTTTGCTACAAAATTAGAGATTCTGAATTGATGTAAACATCCAAAATTTTTTTATTGCTATAAAATCCCTTCATGTTATGCCCTGAATGGGTTGTAACTAATGCTTTAATAAATAATTACTTTTGAAGTACCCCTCTGCTCCTGAAAACTAAACTTACAGTTGCAAAAGGTAAAATTTCTCCATTTCCAGTTAAACACTTTACATTTTTAAAGTAATGCAAAAAATGCCTTTAAGTTCAGCTTCTGACTTAATATCAATCTTTATTTTGCTATTTTATGACTATTGCGATAAAATGCACTTGTTATTTTGGCGTCTTTCAGAATTTATCAAGTGATTGACATCGATGACATCCTTATCATTGCTCGAGATCTACGGGATGCCTAAATTAAATTAATGTTAGGAAAAGTGAAGTCCATGCCACAGATTTCACTGGACCATCTGGACAGCTTTTTCCGGAGGTCAGCAGTGAGTACTTTGATTTCATGGGCATCAAAATCTAAGTCAACAACTTGAATTTGTGACAAACAGTAAAACTGTCATTTTTAACAAAAAGTTCTGTTAATATCAGTGTCTGGGCATTTCCCAATCATTTTGCCACAAAGAATTTGCAGAAAGCTTTTTTTAAAATATTAAATCACAAAATTGGGAAGGATTTCATGCCCTGTTTTATGGATAATCACATTCAACATCAGAAAATAGGTCTAGCAAATTTACATTTTCTGAAGTGGTATCTTATTTTAAAATAAATTGTTCATTTAATCTGGACAATGCACAGATGTTAAATAGCTAAATTGTAAGAAGAAAATATGGGACCAGAGATACATTTTAAAATAAGACAAAGACAAAAGAGTTATCAAAAATAAAGGTTTCAGTCAGCAGACAGGAAAGCAATAGTCGTAATCCCAGCAAGCAGGTTACAGTAATATTAAAAAAACAGATTTTACAGTTCCTAATCCAAAAGAGAGCTGAAAAAATAATTAGCTAACTAGAAACAAAGCTGAAATTGCTGTAAAGTGGAGGCAAGATTTTAATAATAAAAAAAAGTAACTGAAAGAATGCCAACTTTTCATAGTTCACTAATGAGAGTGTCTTTGTTATAATTCACACAATAAACAAAGTTTGAATCAAAGACTTGATTTATATTCAATGTTCCTCTCATATAGCATATATTATCCTCACTTTTTACTATAAAACATACATGTTATATTTCTGTCCTCCTAAGGACAAAATAAAGGATTTCAGTATTGGCTCTGAGTGGGCAGGAAGTGTCTGTACTATGATGCAGAAAACATCATAATCATGAGACAGGCTGGATAGTTCAGCAAGGTCTTTGTTATTTTTGTATGGCTTCACCAGGTCAAATTGATAAGATTACATGGAAGGAACAGAAAGGAGGGCACTGTTTTACTCAATAGTATTTACGTAGTTTCTTTTAGATCACTTGAATTAGTTGTGAATTAGGGTTAACTTTATCCTTTAAAGTATTTGACAAAAATTCCTTTATATCAATGATTGTCGCTGACTACGACAAGGCAATTGTACACTATAGTTTTGCTTCTCTTCAAAAATAAAGACCGTGGGCAAACAAAGGGAAGAGGAAGAGAAATTCCAATTACAATTTGATGAAAAACTCTTTTTAACTTATCTTTCCTCAGTTTGACAGCAATCTCAAATATAATCTGGAAGTCTGCTGTTGTAAAAGTTCCTAAGTGAGCAGTGAGCTTGAACAGTTACAATTCAGGTCCAAGTGAGTACAGCATATAACTATATAACATTCTAGTAACCCAACTGAAGACAGGCAGTAAAGGATGTCTTCTGTGAAAACCAATATTTTGTAGTGTGCAGGTGGGGAGGTGGTGTTTGGGGAAAGAGGGGAATTAGTCTTCTGAGGTTGGGTTTAAGATGATTTGATAGGACAATACTAATAGCAACAGATCCAAAAAACAAATACATCATTGCTAAAGTATAGCCCATCAACCTAAGGTGCATAGAATTAATGCTCAATAATGTATGACTGATTCATAGGTAGTAGAGTACAACAAAGACTGAAGAAACTCATTAAAAGAAAAGATAGCATTTTAAAGTTTTTCTTACCAACTGTACAGTTGATTTTGGCATTATTCGTACAGCATCAGTCCCCAGAGTTGTCAGTTTGTTGGTGATCTGAAGGTTGATGGGTGTGTTTTGAGAGTCTGCATTAACCACTGATTTCTGAGGATTGCTTAGAGCCGTTACCATGGCAATGGTAGGTCTTGGTGTAACGGCCGAGGCAGACATTGCATGCGCTGTTTTTAGTAGAGTAAGTGGAATCTGATTTGTGGTAACAACTGAAGCGTCAGTTATTGCTTTCTGTGAATTAAAGAAAAATATACAAAAATTGTGATTACATTTTATTTGTTATGAAAAAAATCAAGAGATAGACATATGGAAACATTTCAGCTTTATGTATTTACAATCCGTATTTTAAATTAGATGTTTCAGCATTTCTTTTTGCAATGCGAAATAAAACCTAAATAAGAGTAAACATGTTCAGCATGTCAATGCTACAAAAAAAAATTAAGATTATACATAGAACAAGCACCCATGCAATCATTAAGGAACTCATTTTAGAAGAACAAATGTTCAACATCCACGTGTTCAATATCCATTATGTTCAACCTTCCCGAAACTGGCTGCATCCCATTAATTAAATATACTGAAGTTTTCTTCGCAGAAATCACAAGTATTGAAGAACAACTGCATGCAAGCAAGTGCACCAACCAACACAGTTAATCCACTATTTGTAATTGAAGACAGCCAGTCTCGCCAATGTGTAATTATGCCAAATTTCACTTTAATGTGGCATTCAAGGATTAACCTGAAACATGACTGAATAGGAAATGGGCAAAGAGTCAGAGGACCTTCAGACTAAATTATTTATTTAAGCATCAGTACCAACATTTGATGGAACAAAGGAACAACTATGATGGTAGAAGTCATTTTTTTATATTAGCTATTCATCTCTATCTGTACAACTCACAAAGCAGATATATCACTAACTTTTCTGCAATTACTGAAGAACTGTAAAAGTCAGAATGCCACAAGGACATTAAAATCCATACGTTTGGAAGATTTGACATGGGAATTAAGGAGGCATTGAGGGAAACTTCCCTAAGTATTACATGCTAACCAGGATTATCATTCAAATGTACTTCAAGAAAATCCATTAATTGGTCTTTATACAGTTGCATTGTTCAGGTGAATGGGAAAATGTTATTTTAAAATACATGCATGTTGCAGTTATTTTGCAAATTAAACATAAATAATGGTGATAGTTCAGGTGAGCTGAATTTTCAAATTTTTATGTCATGACTCGAAGGAGTCTATTATACCTCAATTTCAGTTCAATTGCTAGATTCTGCTGACCTGCAAGCTTAATTTTGTATGAGTCATACTGCACAGAAACAGACCCTTCTGTCCAACTCATTCAGGCTGATCAAATTTCCCAAACTAAATTTGCCCCATTTGCCTGCATTTGGCCCATTTCCCTCAATAAACTTTTCCTATTCATGTATATATCCAAATGCCTTTTAAATGTTGTGACTGTACCTGCTTCTACCACTTCCTCTGGCAGATCATTCCACATATGAACCACCCCTGCACAAATAAATGGCCTCTCAGGTCCCTTTTAAATCTTTCTCCTCTCACACATATGTCAGTAAGGGTCAATAAGCTTTGCTGGAAAATAAAGTAAGCATGCAAATAATGACGACAGATACATGCTAATACTTTTTCACTAATCATTGATCTCTGTTTATTTACTATGTGATATGTTTCAAAGGATCAAATTACAGCAGTTACACCCAGAAACATGCCATTTAGTCCAAGGATTTATGTTTGACATGTATCTCCATCAACCTTTACCCAACTCCAAAAGAGCCTTTAAATCCCTTCTTCTGTCATGTATATATTTCAATTTCCATTAATGCATCTACTCTAGATGTCTCAACTACATTTTGTGACAAAGAATTCTAATCCACTTCTTTCTATCAACTTCCATAAGAGCTACTCCTCTAGAAGACAATGTCATAATAAATGAGGCAGTCACATTAATATTTCAAATAGGATAAATATAATTATACTTTGAACATTTTTGATATCACTAATGTTTTTTGAATAATCCAATTAGAATGTCGATCACCTACAACTGACTTACAGAAGCACAAGTCCAAATTAATCACAACTGATTGCTTAACAACACCATATGATAAACAGGCAAATGTCAATCTCTTTCCACCAGACAACAGAATGAAAGTCCATCTGCTCAGGTGGATCTGTTCAGGAAAGGGGTACAACTGTTCACTTAATAAACAAAAAACTTGGCATGCCTGTCATAGAAGGATACCCAATGATATCTTTGTTGCCTTGTTTATCTGTATTTAAAATATATTGTTCAGCATGTAAGGGCTAATGGATTAAACCACTAATGGATTTTCAACTGCAGTCATGTACAAAATGAAACAATTGGAATATCTAATTTATAAGAACACAAGAAACAGGAACTGGAATTCACTATTTGGTCCTTTGAGTCTGTTCTGCTGGTGAACAATTTGACCTCACCACCATCTTCTTGCATTTGCTCCCATATTTTTCAATTCCCTCATTACCCCCAAATCTGGTGGCCTCTGTTTTCAATGCGGTCAAACATTAAGCCTCAAAACAATTCTTACGATTCACCCACTATAATTCAAGATATTTCTCCTAATCTTAGCCTTAAAAGACTGACCTCTCAAAACACTGATAATGTCTTCCAGATTGTCTAGTCAGAATAAATACTTATATTTATTGAGTTTTGAGAAGATTTGTAGCTCAGGTTGAGGTTCTGGATGTAGGTTTGCTTGCTGAGCTGGAAGGTTCATTTTCAGATATTTCATAACATTACTAGGTAACATCTTCAATGAGCCCCCGGACGAAGCACCGCTGACGATTCCTGATTTCTCTTTATATGTTGGGTTTCTTTGGGTTGGCGATGCCATTTCCTGTTCTTTTTCTCAGGGGGTGGTAAATCGGGTCCAAGTCAAGGTGTTTGTTGATAGAGTTCTGTTGGAATGCCAAGCTTCGAGAAATTCTCATGCGTGTCTGTGTTTGGCTTGTCCTAGGATGGATGCATTGTCCCAGTCCAAGTGGTGTCCTTCCTCATCTGTACGTGAGGATACTAGTGAGAGTGGGTCATGTCATTTTGTGGCTAGTTGATGTTCATGTATCCTGGTGGCTAGTCTTCTGCCTGTTTGTCCAATGTAGTGTTTGTTAGAGTCTTTGCAATGCATTTTGTAAGTCCAATAGTGCACAAAACCCACTCACCAGCCAGGCTTCAAAAACTGTTTCTAAAAGTAATTTCTGTGTTTACAGAAATACTTCAAAGTTAGTTAATGATTCTGGATGCAAAGAAACCCACAGGTTACTAACTTAACAACCAGAAACTCAAACTCTCACCAAATACATTGAAAATTACACACGTAAATCCCAGTTTATATCACACTACCCACACCTCTGAAGAATGGAAATGTATTTTAAAGAGGCATTTCATTATTCATGAAAATTTTTATCACTAAGTCTATGACATCTCACCACCAACTGCATGTTAACATTAAAGATACACTAAATTACACAGCAATAATTTTTACATGTCTCTGGCATGTGTGCCCTCAATAAAGCAATCTCAGCGATTTTCATTTACCAAGTGTATGAATGATTTTCAAATTATAGGTATTTTTCAATCAGCTTGTCAGAGAGGTTACTCGACATCTCTGGAGCAGGTGGAAGTTGAATTAAATTCCATTGAAATGGTTAAGTTCTTGTCCCAAAGATATTCTTAAAGTAAAATCAATGGATTATGATCTATATAAATAAGTTTTGTTTGCATTACTGGCGATGTATTTGTCAAAATGGTTCTAGGGTAAAACTCAATATCTCTTTTCCAATATATTTGGCATGCAGTCACTTCCTCCAAGAATAATTGATAAGCTGTTCAATTCAACTTGCCATCTTACAACAAAACAGCCCACACTAATATAACCGGTTTTAACAGCAAGTTTGAATTACTTTGGAAATTCAGCATGGGCAAAAATAGTGCTGTTATTAGTACAGCTTTTAAATTTTCAAGGCAATTTGATTCTTGTGTCCATTTAAATTTCTTGCCTTTTTCCAACAAGTTTGTTAGGTGTGCAATGACAGCACTGAAGTTCAGAGTGAACCTATGGAAGTAAACATTCACACCTACAGGGTATAAAATTTCACATTTCATCTTAGACATGTGGAAATCAAAAGTAGCCTGTACGTTTGCTTCTCTGGGTGAACCTTGGCTTACGGTCCCACAATATGCCCCAAAAAAGTCACCTTGGTCTTGGAAAATTCACTCCTATCCAAATATATGAACAATTAGCTTTTTGTAACTGATCAAACAGTTCAGTCAAATGGTGTAGATGTTCCCCCAGATTTATGCACAAAATAAATAAGTCATCGACATAAGCAGTACAGTATACCAAGTCCTTCAATTAATTCAATGGTCAAAAATTGAAACTTTGTCGGCACATTTTGCATTAAAAACTGCATGACTTTGCACTTATAAAAGTCCAGCTGGCATACAAAAGTTGAGACTTCTTTAGTTCCCTTTTCCTCTTAAAGGAACTTGCCAGTATCCCAGGGGAGCTCCAGTTTCTTGACTTGGTTCAATAATGTCTGACAAGCTCTTTCCTCAACTGAGCTGATCTCTCTGGCTTAGGTCTAACAGGTGTTGCTTTGTAGGTACTGCATGCTCCACACCAACAGTATAAACAGTCAAATCTGTTTTCCCTGGCCTATCCTTACAAGTTGATTTATAATTCTGTATTAGCATTCAGAAACCACCAATGGTTTTATGAAAGATCAGATATGACTTTTTAAATGTACATTCATATTTTTAAACTTGATTGTTGAGAAGTTAATCTGAAATGAGCATTTAAAAGTTATGATATGGAGGAGCTAGTGTTGGACTGGGGTGGATAAAGTTAAAAAGCTGTGATTTTTAACTTTGTCCATTTCAGATTAATTCTCCCATTGATCAGACGTTTCTATTTCTTTCCCTACTTCCTTCATTAACACAAACTCCACTGTTCCCGCCCAACTATCATTCCTATCCCAATATCAACATATTAACATGACACATCCAATGATTCTTCCTCCTGCCTGGAGTAGTCACCTCATACCAAACATACTCAAGTAATATTCAAATTTTTTTGATTAAAGTTAAATTTATGGAGTCAACTATTACATGGATACTACTTTTGATTGGCTGAAATTCATGCCCAATAAAATTGATACTGTATCATTAGAAGAAGCCCAACTGATGAAAAAACAAGTTAAGGTAATTTTGAAAACCTGGAGTGAAGTGCCACGGCCAGCAGACTTGGACGGCTAGCACATGGACTCATACATGTTATTCTGTTATAAGAGCGTAAGAACTAGGAGCAGGAGTAGGCCATCTGGCCCTTTGAGCCTACTCCATCATTCAATAAGATCATGGCTGATCTGTTCGTGGACTCAGCGCCACCCACCCGCCCGCCCTCTCACCGTAAACTTTAATTCCTGTATTGTTCAACTTTCTGGGTGAAAAGTTCCTTCTCAATTCAGTCCTAAATCTGCTCCCCCTCATTGAGGCTATGCTTTCTTGTCCTAGTTTCACCCTCCAGTGAAAACATCCTCTCTACTTCTACCTTATCTATTCCTTTCATTAATTTTATATGTTTCCATAAGATCCTCCCTCATTCTTCTAAATTCCAATGAATATAATCCCAATTGACTCAGTCTCTCCTCATATGCCAACCCCCTTAACTCCGGAAGCAACCTAATGAACCTCCTCTGTACCCCCTCCAGTGCCAGTACGTCATTTCTCAAGTGAGGAGATCAAATCAACGCACAGTACTCTAGATGTAGCCTCATCAGCATCCTGTACAGCTACAACATAACCTTTTAAACTCAATCTCTTTAGCAATTAAGGATAAAATTCCATTTGCCTTTTTAATTACCTGTTGCACCTGCAGACCAACCTTCTGTGATTCATGCACAAGGACACCCTGGTCCTACTGCACAGCAGCACGCTGCAATTTCTGACCACTCAAGTAATCGTCGTTTTTACTGTTACTCCTACCAAAATGGATGACTTTCATTTATTGACACTGTACTCCGTCTGCCAGACGTTTGTCCAATCACCTAATCTATCTTTGTCTCTTTTTGACAAGTTTCACAGTCCTCTGCAAACTTTGCTCAACCATCCATCTTAGTGTCATCCGCAAACTTAAACACACAACACGTGGCCGCCAACTCCAAATCATCTATGTAAATTGTAAATAGATGTGGTCCAACACTGATCTCGGAGGCACACCACTAGTCACGGATTGCCAACCAGAAGAACATTCGTTTATTCCCACACTCTGCTTCCTGTTGGTTAACTAATTTTGTATCCATTCTAATACATTCCTCATAATGCCTTGCATCTTTACCTTATGCAGCTGCCTTTTATGCAGCACCTTGTCAAATGTCTTTTGGAAATCTGGATACACCACATCTACTGAATCCCCGTTGTTCACCGTGTTCATGATTACTTCATAGAATTCCAAAAGATTAGGTAAGCATGATCTACCCTTCATTAACCCATGCTGTATCTGCCTAACGGGACAATTTCTATCTAGATGCCTGGCTATTTCTTCTTTGATAACAGACTCAGGCATTTTCCCCACTATAGAAGTTAAGCTATAATTCTATAATTATAATTCTATAATTCCTCATGTTTTGTTTGCCTCCTTTTTTAAGCAGTGGCATCACATTTGCTGTTTTCCAATCTGCTGGAACTGCCCTAGATTCCAGTGAATATTGGAAAATTACCGCAAGTGCATTTGCTAATTCTCCCACCATCTCTTTTAGCAGCCTGGAATGCATTCCATCAGGGCCAGGAGCCTTGTCTACCCTTAGCTTGCCCTACACGACCTCTTTCATGATGATTGCCTCCAGACCCTCACCTACCTTCATCTCTGTCAATTACTAGTACGTTATTCATGTCCTCCACTGCGAAGACCAACAAAATACCTATTCAATGACTTGGCCATTTCCCGCATATCCCATTCCTAAATCCCACTTCGCATCCTCTGTTTACTTTAGCCACTCCTTTTATTTTGTTTTATATAGTTAAAGCAAAAGTTTGTCTTTATATTCTGAGCTAGTTTTTTCTAATAATATTACTTTGCTTTACAGCGCTTTTTGTGGTTCTCTGTTGACTGTTAAATCTTTCCAAATCTTCTAGGTTTCTGCTGATCTTGGCCACTTTGTGTGCCTTCTCTTTCAATTTGGTAACCTCCCTTATTTCCTTAGACACCCATGACAGACTACCCCTTTTCCTAGTCCCTCCTTTTCACTGACATTTAGTTTTGCTGAGCACTTTGAATAACGGATTTGAAAGTCCTCCATTGTTCATCAAGTGTCTCACCATAAAGTTTTTACTTTCTGTCTACTTTATCCAACTCTTCTCTTGTTCTATTGTCGTCTCCCTTTCTAAGCACATCCTGGTACTGGATTTTTATCTTTGCACTTTCCATCTATATTCTAAATTCAACCATATTGTGATCGCGCCTTCCAAAAGGATCCTTAAATATGACATCCTTAATTATTCCTGTCTCATTACACAGGACCAGATCTAGGTTAGCTTGCTCCCTTGTCGGTTCCATTACATACTGTTCAAGAAAACTATTGTGGATACTTTCAATGAACTCCTCCTCAGGAGTTCAATCGATATGTAGATTAAAATCCCCCATACCATTTTTACAAGCATTAGCTATTTTTATGTTTATTGCCTACCCCAATGTGATATTATTATTTGGTGGCCTATAGACTACACCCATCAGTGACATTTTCTTCTTAGTATTTCTAATTTCCACCCAAATGGATTCAACCTTATTCTCTACAGAAACTATACACTGCTCTGATTTTGTCCTTAAATATCACAGCTACAGCACCTCCCTTATCTGCCTGTCTGACCTTCCAAATAGCCTAATACCCGGATATTTAGCTTCCAGTCATGGCCATCTTGCAACCATGTCTCTGCAATGGCTATTAAATCACATTCATTTGTGATGATTTGTGCTGTTAACTCACTTACTTTGTTATGAATGCCCTGAGTATTCAGGTAAAGTGCTTTTAAGCTAATTTTTGTACCCTTTTTATGAATTCCAACAATCCAATATATCAGATGAGTTATCCTTCGTTTTTACTTCTTCCATGGTCTGACAGGCAGATAAGGGAGGTGGTGCAGCTGTGATACTTAAGGACAAAATCAGAGCAGTGTATAGTTTCTGTAGAGAATAAGGTTGAATCCATTTGGATGGAAATTAGAAATTCAAAGTTTGTGAATTAGAAATTAGAAATACGAAGAAGAAAATGTCACTGATAGGTTTAGTCTATAGGCCACCAAATAATAATATCACATTGGGGCAGGCAATAAACATAAAAATAGCTAATGCCTGTAAAAATGGTATGGGGGATTTTAATCTACATATTGATTAAACTCTGGAGGAGTCCTTTGAAAGTATCTGCAATAGTTTTCTTGAACAGTATGTAATTAAACAGTCTTGCGAACATGCTAACCTGCTTTCCTTTTTATTCACTACCATACTTCCTGTTGTTTTCCCCTTCTCCCCAACTCACTAGTTTAAAGTCCTAATGACCACCCTATTTATCCTTTTCACTAGAACACTGGCTCCAGATCGATTCAGATGGAGACCATCCCATTGGTACTGATGCCTCCTGCGCCTGCCAATGCCCCATGAAATAAACCCTTCTTTCCCAGACCGCTCCCTTAGCCATGTGTTTACTTCCCTAATTTTCTTATCCCTAAACCAAATTTGTACTGGCTCAGGTAATTATCCGAAGATTAGAATCCTTGAGGACCTGTTTCTTAATTTTGTACCTAGTGCTTGATAATCCCCAAACAGGTCCTCCTTCCTAGCCTTATCTAGGGTTGATTTTTTACAAGATAAATGAAAAATTCTAGATTTTTCAGTCAAAGACAGGAGATAGACTTTTAAATGAGATCAACTATTACTGCAGTAAATACGATAATGGACATCTTGAGTCTCCTAATTTGAAAAAGTCCATTAAACTATGCTTTTAATGCTTCCCCAAAGCGAGGTAACACTACTAACATCTTATGTTGCCCATAACAAAATTTTGTATTTGACCTTTGTGTACTCTAATTCCCAAACATGCATTAGTCAGTTTCTCTCTGAAATTTGGGAGTGTGTTGTTTCTAGGGTTTGGTTAATTAATTTAATTTGAGTGGTCCTCTTGTACTAACATATGGACATGAAGTAAAAAGACAAAATCCAGTGGGCTCATTAGGAACATTGCTAACAGTAAATATTAAAAAAAAATTCTCTTACCTCAATCATTAGACCATTCTTGGCAATAAGCTCCAATCATAATCTTCAAAGTATGGTATCATATTTCTCATGCATTTAGTGACTGAGTCATACGTAGAAGATGGAAATTGTGTAATTCTTAAACTAGTCATAATTTCTTTAATTGTCTGCAGCATTAAATTTGGTTCTTATCCAATTATGCTTTATTTGGTAATTCATTTCTTTTAAAAAAAGTACCAACTCTTCCACCACTTATGCTGTACTTTTTCCTAAAGGTATGGTCCGGAAATCTCGTGGAAACATTCATAGTTATTAAAAGATACTAGTTCTCCTCCTCAGTCTTGAGTAGGGTTCTGACAATCTATTAAGGCCAAGCTAAATGTTGGAATTGAGGGTTGGGTGTTTTTATTCAGCATCCATGATCACAGAATTGATGAAACCAACATGTTCATTTTTGGTTTTTTAGTTCTGCTCTTTGAGGATTGTAACTCGCTTGGCATGATCTTTGTCACAGCTGCCGAGAATTCTTTTTGGGATGATAATGAAATTAATTTGAATTTGCGCCTTTTAAATCACCTCAGGACCTGACTTAAATAGGTCATAACTATTTGCTCATCAAATTGTGTTGCACTCTGAGCTTCTTCGGCTAAAGGCTCATCAAGAACTCAAGTGGAATATACTACTCGTTACCTGCATAGTGGCTAATGACTGCTGGCAAAGTTTGCCGTCTGAACTTGCTTGTGTTGACAGCAACGCAAAACAATTGTGCCCATCCAGGATAATTACAGGTGCTTATCATGTTTATAGCATGAAATAAATCTCTTATGCCTAACTGGCTAACCACAATTGATTTGGCCTTCTGATTGGATCATGCCATGAATCTAGGGAGCCTTATGAAATCTTCTACAGGCTGTCCTCTAATAGCCAGTTGTGAAATAATCTGTTAACTGACTGGCTCCTTGACCTGTTGTTTTATAATTAGTCTTCCTGGTCTATCTTGACTTTAACTAGTTTGACTTCTTCCACCATTTGTAGATGACTGATGTCAAAGCACACATTAATGCTCAAGTGTGAGAATTCTGTGTTGTGACATATGTACACGTTTAACCATTTGGTGCTATTCAAGCTGAAGAATGCTTGTAAGCATATCTTTAATCTTATTGCCTACATAGCACTGTTGTCAGCTGCAGACAGTTTTCAAACATGCGGCCCCTGTATCAAAATTATAACATTTAAAATAACCATCAAGGTAAATATCTTCAACCAAAAAGGCAGAACTGGATCACCTATTTCCCAAGTACTTTAGACCTTTCTTTTATTGCACATTTTTCTATCTCGTTAACCTCTGTATAGCAAGCTTTTTGACTACTTGTTTTTCTATGACTGTGCAATCTGTGCATACTTTCGGAAAATGATCTATTTATGACAGATAAACCATTCCTTTTTAATTGATGTGAAATGCCTATGTGAGAAATTTCCTTGCTTCAAATGCAGTCAAGGATTTTCAGTATCTAGTCTCTATCATATTCATTATATTGGTTTCTCATGTTTGTCTTTTGTGGTTTAAGATTAGATTTCTTACAGTCTGGAAACTGGCCCTTCGACCCAACAAGTCCACACCGACCCTCCGAAGGGCAACCCACCCAGACCCATTCCCCTACACTTACCCCTGACTAATACACCTAACACTACGGGCAATTTAAAATGGCCAATTCACTGAACCTGCACATCTTTGGACACTTAAGAACTGAACGGGAATCCAGTGATCTTGCGTTGCTTCTGGATGTCAGCTTTACTGACCATCTCTATGGCTTTCTCAGAGGCCAAATCTTCTTTAGATGAATAATAGATCTGTAAAAGGTTCATCAGCAATTCCAATAATAATTCTGATGAACCCCAATTTAAACCACCGTGGATACTTTTCTCCATTCATCTGTATAAAACTTTATCAAATTTACCTTTGGATGCTGAACTCTTCTATTAAATCTTGTTCTTTCAAGAATTTTATCTGTTCTAAGGGCTAAAGTAATTATTAAAAGCTTTCAACATTTCAATAGTATCTGCTACTTCATTAAACCTGGACTGTTACAACTTCAGCTATTCTCCAATCTTAAATAAAGATTTATTAACTTGTTCTGCCCCTGATTTAGCATCAAATTCGCAAGCTATTCTGTAATTTAAGAATTGGTTACTCCAGGATGTTCAACTCTGGTTTACATGGCCTATCTTTGAAATTAAATCATTCTGGCAAAATTATTTCTCCTACATGTCTTCCTGAAAGGTTCCCATGCCCCTTATAGATGACTGAGAGGACTCCCTCCGCAACCCCCCTCCCCCATGGCCAAGGCAGAGCATTAACATATTTCTCAGTGGATAAATCTGGCTAATTGTGACCTAATTCACAATTGGTAATAGTCTTGTGATAACACCACTAAGCTATTAATCCAAAGACCCAGATAGTATTCTGGGGTCAGGATTCAAATTGGACCATGGCAGATGGTGGAATTTGAATTCAACAATAATTTGGAATTGGAAGTCCAATGGTTTCCATGATAAAACCATTGCAAATTATTGGGAAACCCATCTGGTTCATTGATGTCTTTTAGGAAAGGAAACTGCTGTCCTTACGTGGTCTGGCCTGCATGCACCTCCAGAATAAACCAATGGACAATAGTGGATGAGCAACAAATGCTGGCTGAGTCAGTGATGTCCAGACCTCATGAATGAATTAAAAAAAAAATCAGCAATTCCCATTTCCTTAACAGCTTTACTGAATGATTCCTGGTGCTCATGATTTTAATACTAATGCTTGGTATAATAAATCTGATGATTTGCATTGTGAGACTAACAATATGTCTGCAGTTTCATTAAATGCTTCTCACTTTTACCATAATTTTAATAAAGGACCACCTGTCTTTTCTGCAATTCAATGACTTCTCTTAACTCTTTATTTTAGACCAAAATTGATTCGGCTTCAAATTTGCTCACTTAATTCAAGTTTTTGGAACATCCTCTGTCTCAGACCTTGGACTAAGTTGCCCCGTAGCCCTGGATTGTCCTTATTCTGGCCATGCTCTATAGTGACAATGCTCAAACTGAACTGTGAGTACCTTTCTTGATTTCTGTCTTGCCATGTTGTAACTCTGCACTGCTTTTTAAATTTTTCCTTCAACTCTTCAGGATCTTTAACTTTACTCTCGAACCTTCTGAGGTTTGCTGGTTCTGCCTCGACTCTGGACTGTTACTACAGATCATTGACACCCAATGCAATCTGCAATTGTCTTGGAATGACTATTTCAGCTCCATTAAAATCCTACCACTCCCGCTACAGCTTGTTTCATACCCAGTCTGATACGTTTTTGCATCCGCTTGTAGATTAAATCTTGTTGAAGTTTGCAGCAACATTTTCTTCCGTAGGATACTTGAATTGTCTACTCTTCCTGCTGTTGGCCACCCGCACAGATAGGATTCCTAAGCCGTGTCTGAAGAAATCTTCAGGCCTCCAACGTTACCAGCATGTGACAGGAAGCTAAAATAGATTCTGCACCAATGACGTAAAAATTTGAGAGCCACACTTGCACATTGAATGTGTACTGGTTGCAGAATTTCTTTGCATGTTTGGTTCTCTCAGGAGGTTTGAGTTGAACTAGGAGAAATTTCCTGATTCTTTGCTTCTTTCAAACATCTCAATAAAGCAAGAGATCAAATCCATCCAGATTTATGTCAAGTAACTCATTGATAAATGGTTAACTGTCACTTGACAGCAGTTGCAATTTGTGTTTGGAAGATAAATTAGTTTGGTCAAAAAATATTTCTCCTCCTCAGTGGAATTTGTTTAAGTAATTTAAACCTAATTAAGATATATTTGAATGATAAGAAGCTCTCTAATTGATTGCTGTTCATAGCAAACCAATCTTCCTTTTAATTTTGGTAGAAAATTCAATTTAAAACATCTTTACATTAACATTTTGGGCTTCAAGGTCAATTCATTATTGTAAATAGTTGAAAACACTACAATGAATATCAGAACATATGGAAATCTGTGTTGGCTAAAGTTTTGTGCAGTCAGCAAATGCATATATGGAGCCCTACTGCATTAAGATAGAAACATAGCGTTGTCATTGAAGCAAGGCTAATACTAAGTCTGACAATCCCTGACTACAGAGTGTGGTGCATATAACCTAGGCTGATTCTAGTGCAGAGCTTAAAAATGTGTTGCTGGAAAAGCGCAGGTCAGGCAGCATCAAAGGAGAAGGGTCCTGGTTGATTCTAGTGCAGTACTAAAGACTGTTGGCAGTCTTTTGAAGAAGACATTAAAAATCAATGTGAGATGAGCATAAAGAATCTTAAAAGAATAGTTGAAAAGAAAAATCATGAACATTCTTCTGGAAGTCTGACCAATATCCCTCGCTTACCAATATCCATACAAGACCAATTAAAAACAAACTTTGATAACATAGAAAGCAGAAGAATAAAACTTACCAACTCAAAAAGTTTCAGTACATTGACGTTTTGATTAAAACATTACAGAAAATTTTAAAATACTTGATCATAGCTATCATGGCCAAGTTGTCAATCACATACCTATTTGAAATGTATCATGGACTTCCAGTAGAGGGAGTTCTAATATCGTTCTAAACATAGCAGAACCACAGTTTCAGTTTCTGTTGCTAGCAGAGAGCCACAGTAATACTTACTTCAAACAGGAAGCTTAAATTACAGGAAGTGACCTACCGCCAGCAACAAAGTTCTAGTAATATGATCATTGACAGTAGCTTATTGGTTTCCACATCCCACATGCAGAGCCCCAAAATTAATAGTATTGTTTTAACAATGATTTCTTGGTTTCAGACCCTGAATGGTTAAGTCTTCGCTAATTATTTTGTTTTTAAAAATAACTTGCAAACCAGAAAATATAAACATTAGACAATTTGTTATTCCCAATAAAAGGAGCCGTAACTCAGGTTTTTGTTCATAGCTATAAAACAGGACCAGCGTAGGCTTTACTCTTCCTCCCAACACATTTCACAGAAACAACATGAGCAATAGATTGAAAATGCATTTCTTCTATTCTTTTGGAAAAATGCCACCTAAATTCACTATGACAAATTGGTAACAGCTTGAGCTGAAACTTTTTGTTAAAAAGCCAGTCACAGCAAACAAAATAAAATCAGATCATTACAAATTGTTTGAAATCTATGTTTTGACTTATGATCAGGACAGATAATCAATTACCATATAAAAAGTACAAATATGGAAAGAGATCGGTTAAAGGGTTTTTAGTGTTTCTTTTTAATAAGGTTATGGGAAGAAATATTTTCCTTTACTCTGGTTCTCTTGTCCTATGTTAACTCTACCTTGAGCCAACAAAGACTCCAAGAGTTCCAAATTGACACCAACATTACTCCTGACTCAACTCTCCGTCTATTGGAAATCTTGCTTTTTGTGGGAGATATTTCCTTAGGATTAGCATACCTAATCCAGCAATTAAGTGAATCTCATTCATTTACAAACCAGAAAGAATTATTACTTGCTCAAAGTGCAGATTGATGAGACCTCCACAGCAGCGTAGAGAATTCTTGCTACTTTACCAGAGAATATTGTTCCTCACCACTGTGAATGGTAGATCAGTGCATGTGATTAAACCAGGCTATAAATTACACTTACTCACCAAATAACAAACAATGCTGTGAATGGTTAAGATGATAAATGAGCAATAGTCAGACCAAACAGAAATTGCAAATTTCATTCGTGTCTTAGAAGTGCTAGAAGCAACACAATACTTTTCTTCTACTATTGCTTAGGATAAAACTGTCCTTCGATTAATGATTAATTATTTAATGCATGGATTCCTCTGATTACCCTCAAATTGAGTGCAGCTTTTTTGCACTACAGCTAAGACACAGACTTAGACTGTTTTGAAATATTGAAATAAAATGAAATTAAAAATCATTTCCCTCAACTAACAAGATTCAAAATAACATTTGCTCACTTCCCCCTTCCCCCACCCCCAAAATACAGTTGCTCAAAACAGCGAGAAATCTCTGCATTAACACTTCAAAACCACTTTCTATTGGATATTTGGAATTCACAGCATTCACAAATGAGAACATGCACAGTGAACTGAAAGGGTTTAGTTTCAAATAATGAATGATGTGGCATTGGTCTCAATCCAAGAGCAATAGACATCTCAGTGCAAAAGTATTTCAATTCAGAATTAGTTTACAATGATGAGGTACTAAGCAGGCAAACCTGAAAACCATGTCTTTAATACAACAGGCCATAACATATTCTCTGGAACTTACATTAATGACTGATATTTATTAAAGTGTGGGCTGTGACCAGTTGGTAATAATCCAAAACACAATTAACAGAAATCCATATTTTTGTGAGCAAGTACTCATCTTTGAGCAACAATGTAGATAGGAATACATTTATGACAAAAGACATTTCTTGCAACACACTGAGCAGTCTCATACACTCACTGAAACACAACAGAAAAACTATTTAAAAAACATAGTTGTAGATTATGCTAGTGAAATTTTACAATCAGATCAGTGTAATCTACCTCATTTACTCCTTTTCAACAATTTGCAACCGTTTACTATAGAAATAACTACCAGAATTCATGTACCAGCTAATTTATTTGTAAATGGCATGAAACATTTTACTTATTGACAAGAGTATCTTACTCCTCTAATAGGAGTTGAATGAGGGGCTTCTTGCAAAATCACAGGATAATTAAGATTAAGACAGCTCTTAAGCCAATAATTTTAACCTTTGCAATATCAACGATACCATCTTTTTCAGCTTATCCAGAAGACACATATGAAAAGCTTTTACTTTTATAGTGTTCGGGGATTTTAAAATTTGTGGTAACCATCTTCTTGAACCATCACAGCCCATGTTGTGTGTGTACAGACATGGTGATATTAGGGAGGGCTTCTGTGGTTTGGAGGACAACTTGCAAGTAGTCATTTTCCTATACCTCTGCTTTCTTTGTTCTTCTAGCTCGGGGAAGACATGTCTTTGGAAAGTGAATTCAAGTTGATGCAGCACATCTATGCACGGCACATACTTTTGCCTCTGTGCATCAGTGGTGGATAGAGTTTAAGATAGCGAATGAGATTTGGCCAAGTGGTCAACTTTGTCCCGGAGAGTATCAACGGCACCAAAAGTGCAGTGGTAGCATCCATTCCTCTGAGCTACAAAGATCATAACTGTGCAGTCAATACTGTAAATATACTTTGAATTTGGACAACGCAAAGTGGCGTGAAATTATTTCCTCATGGCCACTTTCTTTCTTTAAAATTAGGTGCTAACTAAAAATCACAACTTGCTCACTGACTGCACCTAAAATTAAAGAATATGTGCTTGTATTTATATGATGCAGAACAATAACCTAGTGAAAGTTAGATACGCATGTTGCATTGGATGCGGCTCACAGAATCGTAGAAGTTCATAGAATCCAGAATGTCATTCCAATAAGTCCACACCGACTGAAGAGCATTCACCCGGACTCACTACCCTATCCCTGTAAACCTGCATTCCCCATGTCTAATGCACTTAACCTACATACCCCTGGTCTTTATGGGGAATTTAGCACGGCCAATTCACTGAACCTGCACAACTTTGAATTGTGGGAGGAGACTGGTGGACCTGGAGGAAACCCACACAGACACGGGGAGAATATGCAAACTCCACACAGACAGTTAGTTGCCTGAGGCTGGAATCGAACCTGGATCCCTCATGCGGTGAGGCAGCAGTGCTAACCACTGAGCTACTGTGCCACCCCTCTCAGTACTACCTCTCAATTGAAGAAGTAGATATATATTAGCATTACCAAATGTCTACAAGTTCACACTGTCAGTATTGTAAAGCAGCAGGGGGTTAAACCCTCCAGCCGAATCAATTTTACCAATATTTTGCTCAGCACAAGAAACCATTTCCATATTGAAGTTAGAAAGCAATTGTTGTTTCAAATACATTCAGAACCAAGTTTAACGTTATTCTAATTTCAGCTTTTGCATCAAAATAACTATCTCCAGATTTGGCCAGCTGCAATGATGTCATATGAAATGAAATTGACAACAATCCAGAACTTAATGTATTGGGCATATAGCACAAAATGATTCATTGTTTGGCACAAACTAGCATGTTGTCTTGAACCCACCAGGATAGCTGGTGTGCAAGTTGAAATTATTCACACAGGTTAATTAACAGCTGCTTCTATGAAATTGGATTGAAGAATATTGCTAGGACTGAATACTTATATTTGGCTTTATAGTTGAGATAGTGTGTTCCTGATGTTCCTGGCATTTGGGCAACCCAAGACAGAAGGCTTTCTGACAAGGCAAATGTGCTATGATATAATGGTCCCATCACAAGCAATCTTTGCTTGGAGCTGGAGGTAGAACAGCCAAGCAAGATCAAGCTATCAAGCTAAACCTGCTACCTCAAGGAGGACAAGATAGATATAGAATGTAGGGAAATAGATGGTGACATCTTGAAAAATATTCATATTACAGAGGTGGTGGTGCTGGATGTCTTGAAATGCATAAAAGTCAATAAAACCCCAGGACCTGATCAGGTGTACCTGAGAAGTCTATGGGAAGCCAGAAAAGTGATTGCTGGGCCCTTGCTGTGGCATCATCGATAGCCACAGATGAGGTACCGGAAGACTGGAGGTTACCTAACCTATTGCCACTATTTAGGAAAGGTGGTAAGTAAACGTTAAGGAACTATAGACTGGTGAGGCTGGCATTGGTGGTGGGCAAGTGGTTGGAAGGAATCCTGAGGGACATTTGGAAAGGCAAGGACTGATTACAGATAGTTAGCAATGATTTTGTGTGGGGGAAATCATGTCTCACAAACTTGATTGACTTTTTAGAAGAATGAAGAGGGTAGAGCAGTGCATGTGACCTATATGGACTTCATTAAGGTGTTCAACAAGGATCCTCATGGTAGACTGGTTAACAAGGTTAGATCTCATGGAGTATGGGGAAACCAGCCATTTTGTTATAGAACTGCCTCGAAGGTAGAAGACAGAGGTGGTGGTGAAGGGTTGCTTTTCAGACTGGAGGCCTGTGACCAGTGCCACAAGGATCGGTGCTGGGTCCACTACTTTGTCATTTATATGAATGATTTGGATTTGAACATCAAAAGGTATAGAACATAGAATAATACACCACAGAACAGGCCCTTCGGCCATTGATATTGCACCGACCTGTGAACTAATCTAAGCCCATCCCCCTACACTATGCCATCATCATCCATGTGCTTATCTAAGGATTGTTTAAATCTCCTAATGTGGCTGAGTAAACCACAATGCCAGGCAGGCCACTCCACGCCCTTACCACTCTCTGAGTAAAGAACCTACCTCTGACATCTGTCTTAAATCTATCACCCCTCAATCTGTAGTTAGTAAGTTTGCAAATGACACCAACATTGGAGGTGCAGTGGACAGCAAAGAAGGTTACCTCAGTACAATGGGATTTTGATCAGATGGGCCAATGGGCTGAGGAGTGGCAAATGTAGTTTAATTTAGATAAATGTGAGGTGCTACATTAACAAAAGGCAAATCTGGTTCTGGGGAGTGCTGCTGAAGGTTCATAGTTCCTTGAAAATGGAGTCAGAGATAGCTAGGATAGCAAAGGCGGTGTTTAGTACACTTCCCCTTATTCGTCAGAGCACTGAGTATAGGAGTTGAGAGGTCATATTGCGGCTGTGTATGACATTGGTTAGACCACTTTTGGAATATTGTGTGCAATTCCAGTCTCCTTCCAATCAGAAGGATGTTGTGAAACTTGAAAGGGTTCAGAAAAGATTTACAAGGATGTTGCCAGGGTTGGAGGATTTGAGCTACAGGGAGAGGCTGAATAGGCTGTCACGGTTTTCCCTGTAGCGTCAAAGGCTGAGGGGTCTCCTTATAGAGGTTTATAAAATCTTAAGGGCATGGATAGGACAAATACACAAGGTTTTTTCCCTGGGCTGGGAGGAGTCCAGAACTAGAGGGCATAGGTTTAAGGTGAGAGGGGAAAGATTTAAAAGGGACCTAAGGGGCAACATCTTCACGCAGAGGGTAGTGCATATGGAATGAGCTGCCAGAGGAAGTGGAGGAGGCTGATACAATTACAGCATTTAAAAGGCATCCAGAAGAGTATATGAACAGGAAGGGTTCAGAGGGTTATGGGTCAGGTGCTGGCAAATGGAACTTGATTAGGTTAGGATATCTAGTTGGCATGGACGAGTCGGACTGAAGGATATCTTTCCATGCTGTACATCTCTATGTCTCGAGGAAATGTGGAGGTGGTCTTGAAGGTATGAGAGTTCCAAAGTGGGCTGATTAGGAGGCTCTCAGCTCTCTGAAAATTTGGCCCTGTTTCATAAAAGGATGCTGTCTAGTTGTCATCTCAACCCACCTCTCCAACTGTACATTGTAGGTACATGGCTGGAGGTACGTGAAGATGCAATAAATTAAAACTTCTAACAATCTAGCACAGTTTTCACCCATACACAGTTGATACTAAAAATACAAATACTCATTCATAAAGCATATTCCAAACCTTTAATTCCTTCAAGTGCACAGTTTCTTATAAAAAAATTCTTATAAACTCAGTAACTATAAAGGCAGCTTATCCTTTAATAATCTCAAAGTTGTCAATCAAAACATACCCCACCCCACTATAATTGTTTTTGGAGTTTTTGAGATTCACAATAATATTAGCTGTAATAACAGCCCTCAGAAAACATCTGATTATGTGATTTATACCATAAATTGCTACCCTTTCAGGAGACTGGATTCCACAATACAAGTGCAAGCAACTCAAAGTATAGGCAATCACCAACAGGTGCTACCTTCATGATTCCTTGATACACTGACAGAACACCACAGCCATTAAGTTTCAAACAGATTATGATGGACATTTTGTGTGATTTAAAAAACTCTCCAAATGCAAAATTCAAGTAATTCTGACAACTATTCAGTCAGTTTAGTCATTTTGATGAATTTGCAGATTCAAGCTATCCCCAATTTGTGAAGTGAACCAAGAGCAATGCTACAAATTGCTGTAGCTCAAGCAGTTTGAATGAAACAAGGCCTAGATTTGTATTTTCTGCTGTCTGTCCAAATCCAGCCACTTCATTATTCTGTGCGGTAGGAAATTTAAGAGACCAAATTATAAAGCAGTATTGAAAGATGGTGAAATACAACTATTTGAGACACATACAAAAGCATTACAGAATGTACTTTAAAAAAACATTTTGTATAACATTTCAGAACAGCATGTACTAAATCCTTGCAGCAGATGCACAATTCACGTCACTGTAATTTTCAACAGATTGTATTTGAAAGAGGATAGAGTGCAATTGCTTGTTTAATTGACCAAATTAACGGTTTATAACTTGCAGGTACATAATTTCAATTCAATATTTTTGAGCTTTTAAAAATGTAATTCTTAAATTTTTACTAACAATCAATTCTTGAAGAATAAACTAACCAGGAGTTTTATTACAATCACTAAAATTACATCCTCCTCCACCATCAAAATCAGCAGTTCATCAAAAAAACTTCCTGTTGAAATTAACAAATTAGAAAGGGAAGCTTCTAGCAAGAGACACTCCTCTTTGAACAGCTCCATTTACCCACCCTGTTTCAAAATAATTATTCGTGTTTCACTGATAAACTGCACAAAACTGAAATATTTCTCTAATAACAGAGAACATTTGTCGTCATGTTTTAACAGTTCTGTATAACAGGCTTACTTAAAAACATTTTAACTTTAATGTCAGCATTTCTCAGTTTATAACTTGGGATTTTCCCCGTTAACTGTACAACAGTTCGAAGGGCAGAATGGCCTACTCCTGCACATATTGTCTAACACTCAAGTGCATGATCAAGGTTTAAATAAATAACTTCTGTAGCAATGATAGATTTGGTTCATATTGTTAAATGATAAGAACTTGTACTCGCTTGCCAAATTAAAAAAAAAATCATGAAGCAGGCAAGTCTGTAATATTTTTAAGAACCAAATGAATAAACTTAATATGACACAAAACGAAATGATAAAGAGCATCCATGTGGCAAGTTTCACCTCCTATTAGCTGATGCTATTAACATTAAAATAATCTGCCTACTTCTGCAAACAGGTATGGAGACAATAAAAAATTGAGACACAATGGCTGTGGGTTGATTTCTCTAGATGTCTTGAAATCTTATTAGTAAAAATATCAAACTCAAATTGTAATACTGTACACAAAATTAAAAATCTAACCATTGGTTTTCTTTATATTTGAAAAAGTTTGCTTCTTATTCAGAAATATTAGACATCCAAGGGACCAGTGAAAATTGAGGAATTAAAATAAATTAATATCAGCGAAGAGGTAAGCATTTGTAAAGTTATTTGAATTATAGGTTGATAAATCACGTAGACCAGATGCGCTTCACTCCAAAGTGCTGAAAGGGTGACCATAGCATTGGTGGTTATCTTTCAAAATTCTAAAGATTCCGTAATGGTTCCTGTGGACTGTAAGGTAGCAGATGAAACCCCCACTGTATATGAAGGGATGAAGAGGGTGAAAGAGAAACTACAGGATTGTTAGTTTGTCACCAGTAGTAGCTAAAATGTTAGAATCTATTATAAAAGATAAGACAACTGGACACCTAGAAAAGAATAGTGAAATTATGCTGAGCCAACAAGTTTTAAAGGGTTCATGTTCAACGATACTTTAGTGAGGATATTACCTGAAGCATTGATACTTCAAAGTAAAGCAACAGGAGTCCTGCTGTAGTTGTATGCAGCCATGGTGAGACCTCACCTAGAGTCTTGTGTACAGTATTGGAACTCTTATCTAAGGAAAGACATACTTGTCAAGAAAGGGAATGCAATGGAAGATCACGAGGTGGAATGGAGGAATTGTTTCAGGAGATTGAAGAGACTCAATCTACACTCTACAAGAGTTTAGAAGAATGAGGGGTGACCTTAAACAAATCCTGAAAAGTAAATGACAAGCCAGATTTAGACAACGTGTCCTCTGGCTTGTGGGTTTAAAATCGCAGCTATAATTTCAGTTGAGGAGGCCATTTAAAACATTTAGGAGGAATTTCTTCACACAGATGTTAGAATCTATTTTAAAAGATAAGACAATTGGACACCTAGAAAAGAATAGTAAAATTATGCTGTGCCAACAAGTTTTAAAGGGTTTCTTTGGAATTCTTTACTAAAGAGGGCTAATGAGCATCGATGGAATAAGTGAATGCTTGTGTACATGGTGTCAATCAAGCAGACTCTTGGTCCTGAATGGTGTCATACCAGAATGCTGTTGGAGATTCACGCATCTAAGTGAGTGGGGAGTATCTCCTCACACTCCTGATTTGTACACTGTCGAAAGTGCACAGGCTTTGGGGAACACTGAGCACGTTCAAGATCAGAAATTGATAAATTTCTGGAGACTAATGACATCAAAAAATATGGAGATAGTGAAAAGGGCAGAGATAGATGATCAGTTATAATTTAGTTGAATTGTGGATCAGACTGTTGAGGCTGAATGGCCTACTCCTGTTCTGATGTTTCTCTCAATTCCCCTGCAATGTCTATTTCAGACTTCATTATTTCTCTTAAGTGCTTTCCCAAGTAGTCTTTGTGAATACATGTAAACAGAGTACAATACTATCAAGCTATTCAACCATTTGAAGAAAATAAATGGACACCACAATCAGCACTAATCATGCATTTACCAGGCATCCATTCATGCAAATTGTACAGCTGGAAGTTTACCTGACTTTTCTCCTGCTCACAGACAGGACTGCTGATGCCAACTGTCATACCTCATTTTCTGCTCTGGCTAACGTTAGCTATTTCAGCATATATAGAAGAATGAGCCTGAAATTTTCCTTAATTATATGGTTCGTCAGCATGTCACATTGTAGATATTTTTAATCACGATGCCTACTTAGTGCCAAATGGGGGAAATCTAACAAATGTATTTCTCTAAAACATTGTAACTTCTATTATGTATGGTAATTCACTTTCTTCACATTTTCAAGATAATGCTTGATGTACAAGAAACATCATCTCTATTCTCATTATGAAATGAGAAAGAAATAATGACTACTTTTGCTGCAAAAGAACATTTAGGCAAAATGACCAGAGCACAATCTGAGTTTCCAATAAGTATGAAAGTATGTAGTTCAGTGTGAAACTAGGGTCTCTAAAGAAGGGAAGTTATGAAAGTTGGAGGATGGTGACAGCTGTGATCGATTAGCAAAACACACAAAAGTTTGATGCCAGATAAGCAATGGCTGCTAGCTTTATTCCATTCACTTGTGGGATGACAGCATTGCTGACTAGGCATTTATTACCTGTTCCTGGTTACCGTTGAGATGGTGGTACTGAGCTGCCTTCTTGAACTGCTGCAGTCCATTTGCTATTGGTAGACCCACAATGCTGTCGGGAGGGAATTCCAGGATTTTGATCCAGTGACAGTGAAGAAATAGTGATATATTTCCAAATCAGGATGGTGAGTAGTTTGTTGGGGAACTTGCCTGGAACTGGTGTTCCCATGTTTCTGCTGCCATTCAAGATGGTAGTGATTGTGGATTTTAAGCCACCTTCTTGATCTAATACTATCTTTCATTTCCTTTGCTAACTGGCAATCTCACTTTCCCTGTTGGGTATTTTGACTTTAAAGAAATGCATTTATTTTAAAACAAACATTAATTCTTTATAAATTAAAAGAAACCTGACCATGGATTTGGAAGATGCTGTCCAAGGATCTGAAGTTCTGTTTTACATCTTATAGATGGTACACACTGCAGCTAAATGAGCATCAGTGGAATAAGTGAATGTTTGTGTACATGGTGTCAATCAAGCAGATTCTTTGTCCTGAATGGTATCATACCAGAATGCTGTTGCAGCTTCACGCATCTAAGCAAGTGGGGAGTATTTCATCACACTCCTGATGTGTGCACTGTGGACAGTGGACAGACTTTGGGGAGTCAGGAGGTGAGTTGTTTGCTGCAGTATTTCTGGCCTTGGACCTGCTCTTGTAGCTGCTGTATTTACATGGCTAGATCAGTTCAGTTTTTGGTCAATGGTAACCCAAATTATGTTGATAATGGAGAATTCAGTGATGGGAAAATTTTTTTGTGACATGTTACTTGCCACTTTTCAGCCCAAGCCCAGAAACTGTCCAGATCTTGCTGTATCTGGATATCTGAAGAGTTGCGAATGGTGCTGAATATTGTACAGTGAACATTCCTATTTTCTGACCTTATCAAGGTGGGAAGGTCTTGATGAAGCAGCTGAAAATGGCTGGGCCGAGGACAGTACTCTGAGGAACTTCTGCAGAAATATCCTGGAGCTGAGATGATTGACCAATAAACGCAATCACCTTTTGTGTCAGCTATGACACCAACCAGGAAAGAGGTTGAATACCCTCCTCCAAACACCCATTGGCTCCAGTTTCATTATGGGTCCTTGATGTCAAGTGCAGTCACTCTCATCTCACCTCTTTTGTCCGCATTTGAAGTAACTTTGCACCAAAGTCAGATGTCGTTAATAATTTATAAGAATTAATGTTTGTTTTAAAGAAATGCATTTCTCTTCAGTTAAAAATACTCAACAGGGAACGCAAGATTGCCAGTAAGCAAAGGAAATTAAAGATAGTATGAGATCAAGAAGGTGGCTTATAGAATTGGCAAAAGTTGCAGTCTGAGGACTGAGAGAATGGAATAACATGGAAAGTAACAAGAAACAAACATGATTTGCAAAACTTTCACAAACTAAGTCACAAGCAATATCCCTGAAATAATTATGATCTCAAGGCCTGGACTTTATGTGGAACTGAAATAGGTTCGGATTTGATAACATTTAAGTGCAACTAAAAGTTTGACTTAAAGGCATGAGATTTCATGGTACCTGGAATCTATGTTGAGGACTCTCAAGGTAACCTCTTCCTTACTGTATAGCACTGTCACTATTTCCTGTGCTTCTAACCAGATAGTGATGGCTGGTCAGTGTTCGCAAGGTATGATTCCACGAATATGACAAGTTGTTTCTTTATTTGTACGTGGACAGCTCTCCCAATTTTGGCATAAGCCTCCGGATAGTGGTAAGAACGACTCTGAAGGGTCGACTGAACTGTGCTCGCCACTGCCATTTCTAATGTCAAGATTGGTGCCGAGTGGCCTAACTGGTTTCATTACTTCTTTTAGACATTGTACGGCCTGTACAACTGAGTGGCATACTATATCATTTCAGAGAGCACTGAAGAGTCAATCATATCGCCATGTGTCTGGAGTCACACGTAAGTCAGATCAGGTAAGGTTATCGCATTGCCAGATAGGTTTTTGCAATGATTGAAAGTGGTAATTATAGTTGCCATCATGCCAGCTTTTAATTCCAGATTTCAGAATTCAAATGTCACCATTTGCCTTGGCAGCACTCAAAACTATGTCCCCTCTGGTGTCCTCGATACTGGGGAAAGGAAACCGTCTGGGTGATAGCTTTGTGGAACACTTATATTCTGATTGTAAGAATGATCTTGAACTTCCAGTTGCCGACGACTTTCACGTTCATGAGCCAATGTTTCTATCTCAGGCCTGCTGCAGTGCTCCAATGAAGCTCAAAGCAAGCTGGAGGCACAACATCTTATCAACTGCTTAAACATCTGAACAGCCTTTCGGAGTGAACATCAAGTTGTACAATTTCAGAGCATGAACACCCTGTTCCTTTTCCATTGCCTACTTCCACAATCCCAGGTCTTGTCACAAAGTGAGTTCCTTCCAAAACTGGTGACCCATCATCACCTATCTAGCTTGTCTTCCACCCTGGCTTGCTATCAACAATCCCTTTGCCTGGCTACTCTTTATTCCTCTCTCTCTGGCCCACCTCTCCACCCAATCCTTTCTCATCCCAGCCCCCAGCATAAATAACACCTGCTCCTAGCTGATTCTAATTCTGTAGAGTCACAGGACTCAAAATGTTATGTTTTCTCTCCACAGATGCTGTCTGACCTAATGAGCTTCCCCAACAATTTCAGTTTTTCTTTGCTTCAGATCTCCAGCATACACAGCTCTGTGTTTTATTCCCAACATTAGCCTGGGGTTCTAGTACTATACTATTGTCTCCCCTCCAACATTACAACCTATCATTTTAAAGCTGACGAGGTAACATCTAATGCCATAGCCCAAGAAACTGGCTGAAAAAAATCAGAAAGGTTCATGAAATTGTAGCCTATTAATCATGATTCAAAACATTCTGGCTCAAGTTTTTCTATGCAGCTTACTCTTTCAAGTGCCATTCCACTTGCAAGTTCTCTGAGGGATAGAACATTTTTGTTCTGTATGACATTTTCAAGTCTTTTTCCTTTTTTAAAGGAATAAGGAAGTGTGCCAGCAATGGATCCTGGCTAACTGCAACTTTAATTATGTTGAGAGATTTAAACACTGACTGCAGTGCAGGAAACTAACAACTGATGAAGGGCTTATGCGAGAAACATCGATTCTCCTCCTCCTCAGATGCTGTCTGAACTGCTGTGCTTTTCCAGCACCACACTTTTCGACTACTAACACAGTTAGCCAACGTGTCCACACTTGATGCTTACACGTGAGCAATTCCAGCAGGAATATTACCAGAACTGTTGCTATACTAACTTTATCCTCCTGTCATGGGGTGCTGCGGCTAACGATGAAGTCCTTGTTGCTTTCTAACCAAAGATCAGTTAGTTCAGGAGCATGGAAGGTGCCAGAATGGCTAAATTTGTTGAACCACTGGAGAACAGTGGGACTTTCATCAGATGGGCCAATGGACCAAGTAGTGCCAAATGTAGTTTAATTCAGATAAATGGGAGATATTGCATTTTGGTGATGCAAACTATGGCAGGATTGATACATTATTAGTAGAAGGGCTTAGTGGAGTGCTGTCAAACAAAGAGGCCTAAGGGTGCATAGTTTCTTGAAAGTGGAGTCGCAGATAGAAAGGATCGTGAAGGTGGCGTTTGGCCTACTTGCCTTCACTGGTCAATGCAATGAGTTTGGGAGTTGGGATGTCATGTTGCGACTGTACAGAACACTGGTGAGGCCACTTTTGAAAGAAAGAATTCAAGTCTGGCCTCTCTGTTATAGGGAAGATGTTGTGAAACTTGAAAAGGTTCAGAAAAAGAGTTACAAGGATGTTGCTCGAATTGGAAAAGGCCAAATACGCTAGGGTTTTTTAACCTCTGGAATGCTGGAGGCTGAGGAATGACCTTAGAGACATTTATAAATCATGTGGGGCAAGGATAGGATGATTTGCCAAAGTCTGTTTCCCAGAGTGGGGGCATTGAAAACTAGAGGGTATAAGTGAGGGGGGAAAGAGAGATTTAAAAAGCACTCAAGGGGCAATGTTTTCATGCAGAGGGTGGGGGGTATAAGGAATGAGCTGCAAGAGGTGGCGGCGGCAGTGGATATAATTACATTTTTTAAACATCTGAATATGTACATGAATAGGAAGGATTGAGGGGGATATGGGCCATATGCTGGAAAATGAGATTAGATCAGTTTAGGATATCTAGTTGGCATGGACAAGTTAGGCAAAGAGTCTGTTTCTGTGCTGTATAACTCTGACTCTATAACAGCACTACTGAGTTTGATAACTAAGCATCTTGCATTCTAACCGGTTTAAAACAAATGTTCATCATTTTTAATACAGTACTCTGTCCTCAATGTTGTTAAAGCTGTATGGCTATAGAACTTGACATTTTCATATACAATAAAAATTATTCATCATAAACCAATTTTTTTTACTGCTAATCTTGCAATTACATCAAAGTAGCAGATATCTCAAATGACCTTTTTGAATGTCAGCACATTTTATCGAACATATAATCAAAATTATTACGTTAATGTCATGACTAAATGACATTAGCATAATGCTGGCAATACTTATTGCCACAGAAATTGTATACTATATTTCTCTTACCATTAGGGGAACATACCATGGCAGGAAAATGACTACTCGTAACTAGATTTACACAAAAAACCACTTCTATTTTAGTAGTATAATCGCTGGTGTATTATTTGTAAAATCATGAAGTTTAGTGCTTGCTGGTAAAGTAATAGTGATTTTATTAAACATGCTGTTGGCAGTGTGGACATCATTCACAAATTTCGGATGTGAGTTGCAAATTGTAATAATTTGAAAGAGACTGGAGATAAGGGAGCTGAAAGAAGCCCAGATCTGCAATGGATGTATTAGATAGTGGATCAAGCTTAACAGGCCAGAAAGTCTAGTCCAAGCTCTGGTATATTTTGATTTCTTCTCCATTTTTACTGTCTCTCACCTTAACTTACATATTGCTGTAGGTGCTATTGTTTTCTTCAGTGCTCTGTCACCAAATGCACTTCCAGTAATTTGTAGTATAGCTTTTTGAGTAAAGGATGATGGAAAAAAAAATCTAAAATTGTGACAACCCACCAATCTTTATTGTTAGTTATAATATTACACGGATAATGGAAATAATTACAATTTCTGTGCAACACAATTTTGGTTCACAATGTATATTTGATTAACCAACTTAGAAGCAGGAGCAAGAGAGAGTAGAGATATTTCAATTGAATGGGAGCTGGATAATAATTACTTAGAATTTCATATGTGCACAAAAATGTTAGAAAAAGGCTGAGGCCAATGCAGCCAATTAACAATCCTGCTCCAGCATCATACTTCATACATTTAGCATATTAATAGATAATTTATTACCTTACAGTAGCACATCATAAATACTTGATCCCTTCGGAATGAAAAATTTAAAGTGTAGCAACTTGCTGTACTTAGGAGTAATTAACTCAGAAACTAACCTTCTAATATCTTAAAATGACTGAGGTTTAAATGATCGCAAAATAACGTTTTAAATGTCATCCTTGCAAAATATGGGCTATTAACATTTCTAAAAGTAAAAGAGAATTGAAAAGCAAATACTCAACAGGTACTAGGTTGAAGAATGAAAACAAAGTCACTAAAAGTTCAAAAACAATATTCCAAGATTGAAAAGAACAAAGTATTAACTTGGTGTTTATCATAGGATCATTATCTTCTGAAAAACATTCCAGGATTAAGATCCTACGTTTTAGCCAAATTTTAGAACCGTTTCTACTGTTATCATTTTTAAGCTAGAGTCCAATTGCAGAAATGTTTGAACAGTGGCAATCTGTACAAGTTTGAGTTAATTTTATAAACTGGTTTTGAGCACATTCCAAACAAGTCACAGGAGAAGTTTCACAAGGGACGGAATTTTTTTTTGTAAAAGAGTTCAATAAAAAAAACCAAGTTCAGCCAAATTCTGTAACACGTGCATTTTGTGCTCAAAATTCCACTCGGAGTATTGTAGGAGGCACAAACAGGAACAGAAATCCTTATGCTACTGAAAAATTTCATATAATCTCAACTGTTCTCCACTCACCCACCCACACCACTCCATGTGCATTGTCTAACCATGTACATTTGATACCAACTACATTAAAATGACAAAGGGAATTTTCTGATTCCAATGTTTTTCTGTTTACAATGCAGACATGGTTATTAGATACTGTGCAGCCCTCTGCTTCTTCGTTGAGACAAAGGCCAAATAAAAAGAACCATCAACATCCGTTTTTAGGCTACCAGGAAGCAAAGTGAGCAAATTTACTGCTAGATTCCTGCTCACTTTTGCCGGAAAGAGGTTGCTGCTTTGGGAACCTGTGTGGATATGGGCAAAGGCAAGTGTGACTGAGAACAAAAGCTGGCCTGCCCCAGCACAATTCCATGCAAGCTAAAAAAATGCAATAGCTTGGACATGTACTTTCTCTAACCTAGTAAACGAGGGGGAAAAAATTGCAGGAAGGGGGAAAACGTAAAGCCCTAATCATTGGAGATTCAATGATTTGGGCAATGAAACCCTCACAGCACATTGTCTGCCCAGGACTAAGCTCAAGAAAATCTTTCATGGCTTGAAAGGGTACTAGTGATGATGGGGAGAATCCAGTCTTTGCAAACCATGTTGGGGCCGATGACACAGAAGTCATCTAATTTGGAGAGAATCAGGAACTGAAAATGAAAACAGGATCCTCTGGATTATTACCTGAGCCACATGAAAACTGTCATGGGGTAATCGAGTTAGGAAGGTAAATACATGGTATGGGAAAGGTGGTTTCCATTTTCTAAGTCGTTGACACTATTTCCGCCAGAAACAGAAACCATACTGTTTGATAGTTTCACTTCAACAAGGCTGGAACAAGGGTTGACTGAACGAGGTAAGTAGGATGATCACAAGGGCTTGGACAGAACAGCATGGAAAAATTAATATATAGAAAAACACCTTTCACACACATCAATCAAGGCAATGGTCAGCATTTAACCTACAGGCTCTCATGGATAAAAGCAATGGTTGATCCCTTTAGAACTGAGATGAGGAGGAATTTCTTCAGCCAGACGGTAGTGAAATTGTGGAACCTGTTGCCACAAAAGGCTATGGAGGCCAAGTCGTTGAATGGACTGAAAATGGAGACAGAAAGGTTCTTGATTGGCAAAGGTTGTGGAGAGAAGGCAGGAGAATGGAGTTGAGAAACATATCAGCTATGATTGAATGGAGGAGCAGACTTAATGGATAAAATGGCCTAATTCTTTTCTTAATGGCCTTGTCTAAAAGCTTGCGAATTGCGAGTGATTTTTGAGAAGATTTGTAGCTCAAGTTGATGATAAGTATGTAAGTTAGCTCACTGAGCTGGAAGGTTTATTTTCAGACCCTTTGTCACCATACTAGGCATCATCATCAGCAAGAGTCTCCAGTGAAGTGCTGGTGGTATGTCCCATCTCTCTATTTATGGGTCTTGGTTTCTTAAGGTGGGTGACGTCATTTCTGAGTGTTTTTTTCCCCAAGGGAAGGTAGATAGGATCTAAATGTGTATGTTTATTGATGGAATTCTGGTTAGAATGCCATGCCTTTAAGAATTCTTGTGCATGTCTTTCTTTTGCCTGTCGTAGAATGTGTGTTGTGCCAGTCAAAGTGGTGTCCTTCTTTGTCTATGTATGGATGGAAACTAGTGATAGTGGGTTATGTCCTTTGGTGGCAAGTTGGTGTTAGTGTATCCTGGTGGCAACTTTCCTGCTTTTTGTCCAATGTACTTTTTTTTTTAAAAACAGTTCTTGCACGGTATCCTTAAATGACGTAGGTGTACTGGTAGCATCTAATGGATCCTTTAGGTTCGTTAGTCGCTGTTTAAGTGTGTTGGTAGGTTTGTGGACTACCATGATGCCAAGGGGTCTGAGTAGTCTGGAAGTCATTTCTGATAAGTCTTTGATGTAAGGTAATGTGGCTAGTTTTTGGTTGCACTGTGTCTGCTTGTCTAGGTTTGTTTCTGAGGAATTGATGGATTATGTTTATTGGGTATCCGTTTTTCTTGAAAACTTTGTAAAAATATTTTACTTCTGCTTTTTGTAGTTCTTGGGTACTGCAGTGTGATGTAGCTCATTGAAATAATGTCTAGTGAATTTTATGCCTGTCAGGATATTGTTGATGGTGTTTCCTCGAAGTTGTTCCACTTTGCGATGACTAAGGTGTCATCCACTTAGTAGACCCAAAGTTTGGGTTGGATAGATGTGAAGGCAGTGAATTGTTTTCATGACTACCAGGGGAAGACAAATCTGAAATAATGAAGCTGAAATAACCGTGCAAAAACAATTACTAAAACATACAGTCCAGATTATATTTTAGAGTGAGAAATGCTATGCACAGAAAGTATTCAAACCTATTTATAATGAGCCAAGGCTAGAATATTTACTCCTGGTAATATTATCTGTTAGAAAAATGTATGCAAAAAGTTCGTTCATTCATGACCGCCTGCACTGGATAAAGTTATGATATTTACTGAAAAGCTGCTTCACTACCACAGATTCCAGTTCCATGCCTGTATATTTCCCTTAAGAGCAAGGTGGTTGTTCCATGACTGTCTTGTCTCAATTATTGTTGAATACATTACCAGCAGAGCAACAGAATGAATTATAATAATCATAATTTAAGTCTTATTTTGTACTATGATGCACAGGGTTACTACCAAATATTTTGGATGCAGGGCACCCTATTTACTTAGTTTTAATAGCTAGAAGTTTGTGATCAACTGAAAATCCATTGAAGCCAATGTGCAAGAGTTACACGCAATAACAGAGAATTTTCCACCTGATATCACGAAGATGGCCATCATCGGCAACAAGATCACACATCATATTGCCCTTAAACCCAGCAATCTACTACAAGTAACAAATGAGTTGAAAAGTTCAGTATGCATTTATGCCGTAGACATCAAGAACTCTCATCTTTGACAACATGTATGGGTTCTAGTTTCTATTCATTTTGACTGATTCAAAATTGCAACTTCTTTCTCTCCAAGGTTCTACAACATTTTGAGTAATGTTTAAGTTGCGACTTCCCTTCAAAATGACATTGCTGCAATACAGAGTTTTAAACCATTTATCTTGAAACTGTTACAACACAGCTCCAAATGGGGGCTTCAGTACAATAATGCTTGGAAATTCCAAGGATTAGGAAAATCCACCAGGTTCACATTCTGAGTTCTTACTGTGGCAGACTAAACAAAAGTAAAAGAATGCAGTTAAAACGAACAGAAAACATGTTAGAAAATACTTGGCCTACTGACAGATGCACCCTTTACCCTCTCCTATTTGGCAGATCCAAGGTCTGTTCAACGTCTAATTGAATCTCTCAATAGCTTTGAAGTGGAAGGACTTAATAAAACAACAGTTGGGTTAATGATCAACTGACATCCATCCATATCACTCAAGGTTGATTTTCTATCCACAATAAAAAGATCTGCACTGGCTGTACCAACAACAGTACACAGAATTCCAACACGGAAACAGTCTCTTTCAGCTCTACAATCATCCTCCGACATTTCCGCCACCTCTAAAAAGACCCCACCACCAGGGATATATTTCCCTCCCCACCCCTTTCCGCCTTCCGCAAAGACCGTTCACTCCGTGACTACCTGGTCAGGTCCACACCCCCCTACGACCCACCCTCCCATTCTGGCACTTTCCCCTGCCACCGCAGGAACTATAAAACCTGTGCCCACACCTCCTCCCTCACCTCTATCCAAGGCCCTAAAGGAGCCTTCCACATTCATCAAAGTTTCACCTGCACATCCACCAATAGCATTTATTGTATCCATTGCTCCCGATGTGGTCTCCTCTACATTGGGGAGACTGGGTGCCTCCTAGCAGAGCGCTTTAGGGAACATCTCCGAGACACCCGCACCAATCAACCAAACCGCCCCTTGGCCCAACATTTCAACTCTGCCTCCCACTCTGCCGAGGACATGGAGGTCCTGGGCCTCCTTCACCGCCGCTCCCTCACCACCAGACGCCTGGAGGAAGAACGCCTCATCTTCCGCCTCGCAACACTTCAACCCCAGGGCATCAATGTGGACTTCAACAGCTTCCTCATTTCCCCTTCCCCCACCTCATCCTAGTTTCAAACTTCCAGCTCAGCACTGTCTCCTTGACTTGTCCGACTGCCTATCTCCTTTTCCACCTATCCACTCCACCCTCTCCTCCTTGACCTATCACCTTCATCTCCTCCCCCACTCACCCATTGTACTCTATGCTACTCTCTCCCCACCCCACCCTCCTCTAGCTTATCTCTCCATGCTTCAGGCTCACTGCCTTTATTCCTGATGAAGGGCTTTTGCCCGAAACGTCGATTTCGCTGCTTGTTGGATGTTGCCTGAACTGCTGTGCTCTTCCAAGACCACTAATCCAGTAAGTCCACGTTAATGCTTATCCTCTAGAAGAGCTCACAGTTGAATCGAACTTGCCTAAACTGTTTTCATGTTTTATTTTGCTTTCCTTCAACCATCCAACTACTTAACGGTTTTTGGTGATTAACATGGTCTTAATTTACCATTTCCAGTATGGAGTACAGAGATTCAAAATAACAGGTACATAAAGTTTCTCTTGCCCTCTCCTAAACCTCAAATTTAATTTCAAAATCTATGCCTTTGCTTTAAATTCATCATCCACTGGAAACATTTTACCTCTTTCAACTTTGCCCCATCCCATAACTTCTAACATCTCTAGCCCAGTCTTCAAATTGTCACATTGGTAGGAAAAATTTTTTTAAAAAGGACAGTATTACTTAATTGCTTCTAATTTATATGTTGATGTTACCTTTTCAGTTCTAATATAAATAAACCCTTAAGATAGGGAGAGCAAAGTGCAACAAAATTATGATTCTAATAATTGTTTTGAAGTCTTTTCTACTCCCACGCCCATCAGCAGGACTCTTGTGCAATTCTCAACCTGCCAATTCAGTGATATGGTAACAATTAAAACAAATATACGATTGTGAGTGAATGAAAGAAAATTGTTGAAGAGTGTGGTGCTTGAAAAGCACAGCATTTGCAGTCCTCACTTTCTCCTGCAGAAAAAACACCCAAAGCTAGCCGTTAACAACCATTAACAGTTGTAAGGCTGTTACAAAAGCCATAAGTCTTGGGGTGCATGGAGAGAACAAAAAGGTACATTTCCTTTCATATGTATTTTTAGGCTCACCAAGTCTAGAAAATAAAACATCTAGCTTTGATACCTCTCATCATGTGAATGGACAAGTCCCAGAAAGGTTTCATAGGAGGACTGCTAAACTAATTCTAAGTTGAAAGGACATTAGCTATCAAGATAGACAAAGAACGGAAACATTTTACAGAAAAAATATAGATATCAAGGATTACATGATTGGGATCTTGAAAATGGAAATGTTAGATTCTGTCCACATGGATAAGTGAAAATGGTAGACCAAGATCAGAGAGCACCGGTAAAAGCATATTTTTTATTCCTTAATGTGGACATTGCTAGCAAGGCCAGTTAATCTCGTAAATCCCTAACTGGCCTAGTATTTTATTAAGCCATTTCAGAGGATGGCTAAGAGTTAATGACATTGGTACAGGTTTGGAATTACATGGAGACCAGACAAGATAGCAGATTTTATTCTTTAGAGAATATCGATGAACCAGATAGGTTTTTACAACAAAAGATGATTTTATGACCACCATTAGACTAGTTTTTAATTCCAGGCTTATTCATTGAATTTAAATTCCTTCAATTGTTGTGGTGGGAGTTGAATCCAACTCTCCAGCGTATTAGCTTATGACATTACCATGACTCTATCATCTCCCAACAATATAAATAGAAGTTACTGTTTAAATGAAGTAATTTGGAAAAATAGATTGTTAACCACTGGGCATTATTTCGGGATTTGTTAAGTAAATGAAGTTAATTGTTTTGTTTAAGTACAGATGGTCGTTGTGTCCTGAACAATATGACCAAAAATAGCAGAAAAAGTGAAATATATGATAGGCTATCAATGGACAGTGGATAAATATTGGGGTTGACTGAAGTAAATAGCTCTTTTGGAGAGCTAGCACAGGTGTGAATTGCCAAACTGACCACTCAATGATGTGATCAGAGTAGCAGGTTCCGTCACCTAGTGGAGCTGAATCTGAAAACAAAGTCAAATCCAAGAGGTTGCAAATTAGGAATGGCTAATGGAAGGATGCATCTCGGATGTCCATAGAAATATCAGGTGGAAATCATAAAGAAAGACTGATTAACCTGATGAGGTTTAACTAATTACCAAGTTCACTGTGCAGTTTTGCAGCAACATATCTTACAAGATACAGTTTTTTTCAGCAGCATACCCTACCAAAAAAAGCCTACATATAAACATGAAGATTTTCCTTATTTAACTGTAAGTCAGCGCACTTAGTGCATAGAATTGCAAATTTACAGATGTTAAATTAACTACGAGGAAAACTTTGTGGTTTGGGGAAGTCAAATAAAATTGCGTTAAATACATTTCTTTCCCCCAGTGAGTGCCATGTCTACACTGGAATATGCACGATTTTACGACAATGGCTGGCTGAGGGACATCCAAGGTACTAGGGCCTAATGAAGAACAGAACAACAGATTGCATTTTCTTTCAAAGTAATAAGGCCAAAAACATTCTGTAGACTTGTTTTAAAATTATAAGTATAAATGGAATTGGTTTTATTTCTCATTTTGTAATTAATTCTGGTTGCCTATAAGTGGAGTGGCTAGAAATGGTACCTATCTACTTGAACAAGGAACACATGTTTCAAATCCAACCTCAGATTAATTTTACTGATAGTTATCTGGTCAGTGAGTGGCTGTATACTTTTGTTTAAACAACATTATGACATTAAAATAAGACTAGTCTAATAAATACTGAAATTGTTTTTTCCTGTCAAATGCTACCCACATCTCTATACTTGTGAATTATTTTACTCAAATTCAACCTCAAACAGGATCATATCCACCTGACTTGGGACTATCGTGTGCCAGATACTTTAGTAACTAAAGGCTAATGGTTCTCAATATACGACAGCTCTTACAGGTAAGTTTAATAAAATTATTTATAGCTCCATGTTTAACAATGGACGAGTGTTTTCATACAGTAACCTACATAAACAAAAATATATTCTTACATCTCCTGTTACTGGACTTACATATTTAAATCCCTTCAAATGCAACCAGGTTGTTTAAAACTATCCCCAACATCTTTTACTATTGAAATTTTGCAATGTTTGAACTTGCAAAACAATACTGTTTTCCAAAAAGAAATTCCAGTAGTGAATACAAGTTGTCTGAGTGTGGTAAATAGATATTTTCACCAAGGTATCTGCTAAAAATAAAAGCATTCTTGAAATATTTAAGGAAACAATCCAACACAATGTGGAGTTACTCAAAATCAATATCAAAGGTTTGAGTCCTATTATTGCCCAAATTTGTTGGGCTGTGGAGGAAACCCCTGCACTTGTTCAAATAAACAAGGCCCTTTAGTGAAGGGAGGAAAAGTGTCACTAGGTCTAAAGATAGTTCCAGAAGTGACCCTCTTAAATATCACAAAATGTTTTTACTTTTTAACTGCATGCTGGTCAGAAAAGTGTCAGTAACAGTTGCAGATGTGCACCCAGCCCATGCACAACTCCTCTTAATGCCTTTTGTTGATGAGCATCACAAGTTAGTGATCTTTACATAGACTGGCTATTTACACCTGAATATAGATCAAGCAATTGAAGATTACTGTCTACCAATTTACCAATGATTCCAACGTAAAGTAAGTTTGTTTTTAATTCATTAATGTGGCAGTTCGTCATTGAAACAATTCACATGCTCTTTAACAACGGAATACAAGTTTACTATACAAAAACAAATGAACCAAGCTCCCTCTTTATATTTGTTGCAGATAGAAAGATCAGAGAAATTATACTCTTATCTCAACTGCAGTTTTTCCTTAACTGCTTCCTTCCAGTTTCTCATTATTAAACAATAAGACCATAAGACATAGTAACAGAATTAGGCCATTCACTCCATTGAGTCTACTCCAACATTCAATCATGGCTGTTATGTTTCTCAAATTCATTCTCTTGCCTTCGCACCATAACCCTTGTTCCTCTTACTTATCAAGAACCTTTCTGTCTCTGTTTTAAATACACTCTAACTTTGCTTCCACAGCCTTTTGAAGCAATGAGGTCAATAGATTCACTGCCCTCTGGCTGAAGAAATACTTCATCTCAGTTCTAAAGAGTTGGACCTTCATTCTGGGTCTGTGCCCTTGGGTCCTATTCTCTCTTACTAGTCCACTCCACCCAGGCCTCTCCGTATTCTATAAGTTCCAATTTGATTCCCCCCATATCCTACTAAGTTCCATCAAGTACAGACCCAGAGTCCTCAACCACTCCTCATCTGACAAGCCCTTCATCCCAGAATCATTCATTTGAACCTCCTGTGGATCCCCATCAAATGCCAGCACATCCTTCCCTAGTTATGGGGCCTAAAACTGCTCACAATATTCCAAATGCGGTCTGGCCACACTTTTATACAGCATCAGCCATGGATCCCTACTCTTGTATTCTCGTTCTCTTGAAATGAATGCCAACATTGCATTTGCCTTCTGAACTGTAAACTGAACCCACACATCAACCTTAAGAAATTCCTGAACTAGGACTCCCAAGTCCCTTTGCACTTTGGATTTCCAAAGTTTTTCCTCAGATAGAAGTTGTCTATGTCTCTATTCTTCCTACCAAAGTGCATAACTTCACACTTTCCCACATTGTATTCCATTTGCCACTACTTTGCACACTGTACTACCATAGCCAAGTCCTTCTGCAGTCTCCCCGATTCTTCAACCCTTTCTGCCCCTCCGTCTTTGTGTCATCTGCAAACTTAGCAACAAGGCCCTCAGTTCCTTCATCCAAATCATTAATGTGTAATGTCGCAACACTAATCAGTTGACTGGCATCCTGAAAAAGTCCTCTTCATTCCCAAAGTCTGCCTTCTGCCAGTCAATCCTCGAGACACAATTTTGTAATTGGAGTCTGATGGCATAAATCTTTCAGGTTCAACAAACTAACAATTTCTATCTCAAAATCTACTGGCTTAGAAAACTTCACACACTAGGAGAAACAAAACACTGCTACTTGAATATCTGTTTTTCTCTCAACTGAATGAAAACCTTTAGTAATAATCATATTTTATACATCCCTTCTATCACAGTTCACAAATGTGAGACAGTAGAGGAGTGCATGTGGCATGTACACGTCACCTCTCCACAGCCTTGAACATGTCATGTCAGAATATTACAAAATTTTGTCCCTTTCATTTTCTCTACCAAATATCTTTGCATACCTTTATAATACATTTTCATTTCAAGAAAGTATCCCAGTTTATCTGGCTGCTTTTCACAGCTTAACTTTTAAAACATCATAGAGGAGTCTGGTTACTCTTCTGTGCGATTTTAGGCTCCAAATGATTTTACAACCAACATACTATGTAGGATTACATGGCATGCTCTAATCATAGCTTTGGTCTGACCAAGTCTTCATTAAAACTTCACTGAATGGTTAGAAAACATCTGCCAGGAACACACTCAATTTCAGTGGGATCACTCACAAGCAATTCGACCATTTGACTTTTTGGAAATGACCTCAATGTTACATAACTACCTGTACAAGATCCCAGGGTGGGAGAAGAGTATGGTGTGCCTAAAAGTAAAAACCTCCTTTCACCTAAACTAAATATACTCAAACTACTTGGATGATTTCAGCCTCTAAAGGCAAAACAAGTTAAGGCTCATTTAAAGTTGAGATGATATTCCAGCAAGCTATAATCCACGAGGAATACTTATCATACTTTTGAGTTCTTTGCCTTAACGAAGGCCCCCCACAGCATTTCCATTAAAAACTGACTGCTCATTTCCCACTTCAGATAAGTAACAATAAAAGGGTTTTCTAACAGTGAGCACGAATTAGCAAATTGTTTATTGTTTAGTCTCTGGGAGAACAAACAATTTTTCATCATTAGTCATCTTTTAACTGGATGCCTTCCTTCTCAACTCTCAAAAATACAATTTGTTTTTAAAAAGCCAGCATGAAAATAAACATTGTGAATGATCCCAATGGAAAAATTGTCAAAAGCCCTGAAAGAATTTTCAACTTAACTGTTCTAGCAATCACCACCCTTTTTTCAACATAATTAACAAGCCAGTAATCATTTCTCGGAATCTTTCAATTCCCACCCCAACAAATTGTATTCCATAAATCTCGTTTTTAAAAAATACGCTGAGACTCTGCCTCTACCACCCTTTTAGCCAAGAATTTATAGATCCCAAATATTTATATGTAATCTACATGAGATTTTACATTTACAAAATAATCAAGTCTTTCTTGTAATTTAATGTGAATAATTAAATAAATTTTCCTGGGAGTTAACAGCTGGGATTTATTGTCCTCAATTACTAGAAAACCTGGCTTTGGAAAAGATTAGGAGTTCTTTTGCTGACAATTGCATTGCAATCCTTTCTGACCTTGATTTGTGTTTCAAAAACCTAGGTTGTCAGGGAGGAGGAAGAGAAACCTCCAAATCTTGCAGTAAAGCTGCAAGTTTCTCTATTTCTTGGTTGAAGTAACTGGGAATCTGATAAAATATCCATGTCTTAGCATTTTGCCTCACTTGTCAACCCCCAAGACAATGAACTATGAACACTTCCCAAACGCTTGGAACCATCTTGAAGTGAAGCTTTCTTGAAAATCTTCTAACAGTCTATGGCTGACACGAACTGGATTTTATCAACAAGAAACTCACTGGACTGGGAATGTAACAAATTCTATCTTTTGTTTTTCAGACTGTTGTATCCTTTTCAGTGTCTTGGTTCAATGACATCATGTGTGTGGGCTTTTGTTTGTTTGTTTGTTGGATGGAATTTAAACAGTTTACATTAGATTCTTTACAGTATGGAAACAGGCCCTTCGGCTCAGTAAGTCCACACTCACCCTCCGAGGAGTAACCCACCCAGACCCGTTCCCCTTATTTATCCCTGCATTTCTAATGCACCTAACACTATGGTCAATTTAGCATGGCCTATTCACCTGACTTGCACATCTTTCAGTTGTAGGAAGAAACTGGACTACCCGGAGGAAACTCATGCAGTCACAAGGAGAATGTGCAAACTCCACACAGGCAGTCGACCGAGGCAGGGATCAAACCCAGGTCCCTGATGCTGAGGTAGCAGTGCGAACCACTGAGCCATCATGCCATTCTCATTCTAATTCAGGATCACAGATTAGATGCTTTTAGTGAGATAAGGATTTTATGAAGATGCTGGAAAATCTGATTTTGGAAGAGAATTGTCTAGCAACTTTTTCAGATCACAACTTTGGTTTCAAAAACCTAGGCAGTCAAAAGGGAAAAAAATCCCCTCCAAAGATTGCCACATATTTTTAGAATTGTTTACTATTTTATAGTAAACAGATTATTTTTGAATTCATTAAAGTAGCATGACAAACGTCTCTTTATGGTTGTAGTACAAAAAGAGAAACAATTGGTCATGTTGGTGGTGGAATCAAACTATTTGTCCTATTGATGCAATTTTGAGTAGTTGGGTGTGATCGCCAGAGCATTTGACCAGAGTTGTATGACTTCCAGTAATACTCAAAAGGAGGAAAGAATCAGAATTCCTAGTGTGGAAACAAGCCATTCGGCCCAACAGGTGCACAATGACCCTTTGAAGAACAACCCATTCATGCAGCCCTTTTATAATAGTACCCCTCATATCTCTACTAGTTTTTTTCCTACCGAAATGAATCATTTCGTATTTATCTACCATTTAAATTAGATTTCATTTGCTACTTAATAAAAACCAAATGAACTGCAGATGCTGTGAATCAGGCAAAAATCAAAATTCTGGAAAAGCTCAGCAGGTCTGGCAGCTTCTATGGAGAGGAATCAGAGTTAACATTTCAGGAAGCTGCCTGACTTGCTGTAAATCTGAGAAATTGCTGGAAAAGCTCAGCAGACAGGCAGTTTAAAGTTAGGAGAACAAGTTGAGAGAGTGGCTAGCAAAGCATATAGGATTCTTGGCTTGAGAAATAGGGGGTTATATTACAAATTAATCAGTTATAATCTGGGATGAGTGTGGCCAAACACAAAAGGGCTAATAATGTTGTGATAATGAATTGTGTAATTACAGTAATTTTTAATGATCTGTGATGAATGAAATGCCTCTCACTTCAAACAGATGGAATTATGGTCAAGGAGTAGCAAGACATTTTTATCAAAACCACTAGAGACCTCAACACTTCAAAATTCAATGCTATTAGTGCATGTAATACAACATGAAATCCATACTAACAAAAGAATATGACTTGCTGGAATTTGTACATATGGAACAAAGGAAAGCATCGTATTCTGGTAGTGCTATGGAAACTATTTTCAAAAATAAAAGTAAAAGCAAAATAATGCAGATGCTGAAAATCTGAAACAAACAAATACTGGAGAAACTCAGCAAGTCTAGCAGCATTTGTGGACAGAAACAGTTAACGCTTTGAATCCTACATGACTTCTTCAGGACTGAGAGGTTTGGAACCAGGTGTTTTTAGTACTTTCAAAGAGGCAGAGAAGGGACAAATGGAACAGGTGTTGTGGAGACTCAGTGTAAAAGACAAAGGGGTTGTTAAATGGCACAGGATAATCTTTGGAATGTGGAGACTCGAGTGGTGGAAATGAAGACAAAGGGAACCCTATCAGTGTTCAGGGGAGGAGGAGGAGAATGGGTGTGGACAGAAATGCGTCAGATGGGTTGAACATGGTCAAGGTCTCGGTCAACTACTGTGAAGTACATTTCCCTTTGGACTTTGGAGACTGTTAGGATGGAATTTATCCTTTAAACGTACAGACCATCAGGAAGGAGAAGCAGAGTAAATCAATTAAAGGTAGGTGGCATTAAAAGCAATGGTGACATGAAGAAAAACATTTTGATGTGAATGGTTAGGATCTGGAATGCATGGCTTCAACATGTTAGGGGCACAAATTAACTGAGGCCCTCAAAATACAATTAACTAATTATATGAAGAGAAAAAGCTTGTTATGTGGAAAAGGTGAGGACTTTGGACTAACTTTTGTCTATAGCCATTTCACAGAAACGGCACAACAGAATTGCCAAAAGGCTTCTTTGTGTGCTGTAACCACCTCATGATTCAATAAATCTAAAACTGTCCATGTAGTCAGCAAGGTGAGATTTCTGCATTACAATTATCATTTATTCAAAACTTTCACACATTCATTCTTTGGCTGCTGTTAACTGGTCTCCTATGCATATGAGGTACTGATCTGTAATTATCAAAGAGAGCTTTGTCGTTCCCTTGTACTGTGGAAACCATACTATACAGTTTGCTGACATATTGGAGTCTCCTCAATATAGCAGTAATTCACAACCTTCCTCCATCTCATTTAATACTCCAGTGCCAGAGACCCGGTTTCAATTCCAGCCTGGAGCATGTGGAGTTTGCACATTCTCTCCATGAGGGTTTCCTACCACAGTGTGCAGGTTAGGTGGACTGGCCATGCTAAATTGCCAGTCCATAGGGTCCAGGGATGTGCAGGCTATGTTGATTAACGGTGGGAAATGCAAGGTTACAGGGAGAGGGTAGGGGGTTGGATCTGAGTGAGATGCTCTTCCGAGGGTCGGTGTGGACTCAGTGGGCTAAATGGCCTGCTTCCACACTTTAGTTGATGACAAAATCATAGAGCCATAATGATTATCAAATGCAATCGTCAATTTTTAAGTTCTTCATGTCATGTATCTATGTATTCCTGAAATGGACCTTTCTCACCATAGCAAGTTAATGAGTAGCAAGCATCTTCCTCTGCTCAATAAGTATTGACAGACATGAGATTTCTGCCTCTGAGCAGACTGCCACACTCATGGTTCTCTCCTGTTATGGAATATGCCCATAATAGGCCACGAAGAGCAACATTGGCAAGCGCTGCCTACTTCATCCTCTCTACTCGCATTACTATAATACTAGACAATTTACTTTTATTATCTTTTTCAGCCTCTGTGTACATTCTCAGTTGCTTTGTAACACCGAAGATTCCTTCTGTACATTTTTCCTGAGCCTTTCCCTGTTCTCAACATGTCACCTATTTTTCCTTATTTTTCTCTATTTTCCTGCTCATAAGATTTTAAAAAGATTGATTGGACACAGTGGTTCATAATCTTGGTGTCATGCTCATCTTATGTTTTTGAAAAATGTCACTTGTATCTAGCAGATTCATTCTTGAATAGCACCAACACTATCAAATCGCACTAAATTGAGTGTCAATGTCTACTCAAAACAAATTTTAGTTTATGAAGATGATTGCAAATTCTGTCATATGGGCAGTTTATTTCTCCTACAAACACTAGCATGCATAGAAACCTAATCTACATGACCCATGGGAAGGATGAAGAAAGAAAAATACAAGGCAAAAACCAGCAAATTTATCACAAAACTTTGATGTATCAACTACACAATTTCTAAATTTGAGGTTCACACAAAATCCCATTTCAATACTCAAAAACAATTCAAAACCAGTAATTTCGAGTCATAGAGCAATGCAGAATGGTCCAACTCGTTCACATTGACCAAGTTTCCCAAACTAAACTTGTCCCATTTGCCTGCATTTGGCCCATAGTCCTCTAAACCTTTCCTGTTCATGCACTTATTTAAATATCTTTTAAATGTTGTAACTGTACCTGCATCTACCATTTTCACTGGCAGCTCATTCTACACACTTTCCAGAAGTGAATCAGGTAATTAATGAAAAAGTATCTGTGCCAATTTAAATGAGTCAAATGGCTGGTTTCTGGTTCTTTAAATTAGGTAAGATTTTCCAAACAAAATAAAAATACATTTGTTACTTTAAAACAGATCTTTTCCAACCTTGTTCCAAATGTTTCTTTGCTGACCCTGACCATAAATCTGTATGAAAAGATCATTTTCATTTGCCCCACCAATCTCTTATCAATTTCAATGTTTATACTTAGTAAGGGAATCAATGATTTCCAGACTCAAAACCGTCTATTTATGGTGAATAAAGATGCATTACATAACTGAAAAGATCTTACATGCTGAACATAGATACAGCTCTCCTGCATGGACTATATCCATCTCATGTATTACATTCTCTCTCAAATTCCTTATCGATTTATTAATGACTCATATTTATGATCTGTAGGTTTGGATACTCCTTGGGAAGAGGAGAAATCTGAATATACCCTTTCAACTCCATAATTTAAACCATTTGAGTGTTTTCTTTTCTGAGCAGTTCTAACTGTCAAGGACATTGTACCTTCCCAGATCTGGTATTATTCTTGCACATCATCCAATGCGTCTCCATTTTTTTGGCAATAATGAACATCAACACCATCTATATTATTTTACATGTATGTGGTTTAACCAGGGTTACATGCAGCTTAATCTATTATCACGGGCAGAACCTGAGAATTAGAGTACTATCCAGTCTCTTCGAAGAACACAGGGAATCCTAAGGTGGAAAGAAAATATTCTTTAAAAATAAAAAGAGTATACAATACATTCCAACAGCTTTTGCAGAATATCCAAGACCACACTTAGGGACCATTAAAATTCTCAATATAGTCTTTGGGAATTGAAGTCAACATAAATATGGAATAAGGCACTTATGTTACTGATCAAACAGGTTTGAACCAACTCAAACAAGATTTAGTATTGGAGTCTCTTAGTCAAACAGCATGGCTGTTTTTTTTATTTTAAAGGTGTTGAAATTAGCTGTGGCAGCCAAGTATATAATTTCACTGGCTAATATACAGTATATCAAATTAGTATTTTGTTTACAGCTGCTCTGAAAGTATCCCAAGAGCTTTCATATCGACCTTTGTTCAAATCAAATCAAATAAATAAATCCTAAAAACACAGGCTTAAGACTCCAACCAAAAGACATTGGCCTAATCGTTGCTTTAATTCCACTATCTACAAAATACAATTTTTTTCAAAACAATAAAAGTAGAAAAAATTTCCAATATAACAAATGTGTGCCGGAACCTAATCAACATGATTTAAAAAACAATGGGGATAACAAGGAAAGAACATGGCAAAATTAAATATAAATGGATTTTAAATAATGAAAACTGTGCAAGTGCCCATCTGTTTAAGAGAAAACCAAATAAAGTACTAAAGCTGGGTAAACTACAAAGTTATGCTCGCTTTACTTCAACAATCATGCTCAAATCTCCTTTGTTCATTCTATTGCAACTGAAGTAAAATAATTGGCTCACAAATCTTGTGCTTGAGAAAAATCCTTAATGTTGAATAGTAACAACGAAATTGAGACATGTTGAAAATAAAATGCCTACTTTATCCTATGACAAAACAAGTGAGCAACCCAATACTCCTCAATTACAGTGCACGGGTGAAACTTTGGAGTTTATTATTGTTTAAATAATAATCTGTTGTCCAGCTTTTTAAAAGTCCTAAGAATTAAATTATCATTTTCAAAGGAAAAAGATACTCAAACATGAACATTTTGAAAAAAAAAGTTATCAAATTTATTTCAAACGCTCCTCAGTAAAAAATATATCTTTTCAGCAGGGTTTTTACATTAATTATTCATAGAATAGTGCCACTTCTTGTTCATTCCTAATTGCTAAAGAAGATGCCAATGAGATGTCTGCCGAAGCAAATTCAGTCAATCTGCTCATAAAAGTTTTGCTTCATGAAATAAGCATAATTGATGTTAATAAGGTTTACCATACCAATCACAGTATTTCAACAGTTATTACACTTCAAAAATCACTTCAGTGGCTGTATACCCCTTCAGGATGCCACAGGTTGGGAACGTTGCAACATAAATGCAACTTCTTTCTGGTCAGAAGCAGCAAAACTGGCGAAGGAAAAAACAGGCAGGGAAAGCCAAGAGTTCCAACAGAATGCTCAGGAAAATTGTCTACAACAGTGTATTTCCAGTTCAATGAGAAAATAGGTACTTCTAGACATGGTGCACAGAAATGACGCGGCTTAAGTGGAACAAATATCAGTGAGATAACATTGAGGACCGTGTTATCAGTATTTAAGGTAACCATGGAAAAGAAAAATGAACAGAGGAAGAATAATTAATTGAGAGAGCGCCAAATTATTTTGGGGAAGGAAAGATCTGGACTGAATTAGAGAAAAGTTGGCAGGTAAAATGAAGCTGTAAAATGGGCTGCCTTTAAAGAGAATCAAAGTATATTATGCCTTGAAAAGGAAAGGTCGGGCAAACAAAGTTAGGGCCTCCTAGAGAAATAGAAGCTAAGATAAAGAAGAAAAATTACACTTACGACGCTCATTCAGTGGATGCGAACTCCGCTGGCTGGGCCTGCATTTATTGCTCAGTTATTAGTTATTACATTTGAGAATCAAGCTGAACATAGAAAATTTAGAGGGGAGGTGAAAAGGCAAATCAGACAGGCAAAGAGTATGTGAAAATTGACTTGCAACCAAAAGGGAATGCTGAAGTTTTCTTGAGGCATATTAAGAAGAGTAGCACTAATTACAGACTGAAAAGGGGAGTGAGAAGGCATAGATGAGTTATCAAGTGAATACTTTGCAATTGTCATGACCAAGAATGGGACTAGTTCAGATTTGAAACCTGGTCTGTATGGACAAGTTGGACTGAAGGACAGTTTCCATGTTGTATGACAAAGAAAGATGTTACCCATGCAACAGTAAAAGAGATGGCAATTCAGACAGTACAGGGTTTTATAATTGATATTATGATGGCAATGGACAGGCTATTTGCACTCAAAGTTGAGAGGGCATCAGGAGTGGATGAGATGCTACTCACAGATGTGACAGTAGAAACTGCAGATGCACTGGGCATAACTTTTCATTCTTTGTTAGACTTGGAGTGGTTCAAGAGGATTCGAGAATACAGATATTGCATAATTATCCAAAAACGTTGAAAGGTAAGCCAGCAATCAGTTTAACTTTTGTGGTGAGCAAGCTTCCAGAAACAATAATCGGGACAAAAATGAATGGTCACATAGACAAATGCAGATCAAGGAAAGCAGGGATTTCTTAAGTGAAAATAATGTTTAATGAATTAGTTGCAGCTTTTTCAAGGAGGTAGTTGAACTGGTTAAGCGTAGCATCATGGAGATATTTGGCACAGAAAAATGCCCTAACCACCTAAATATTCTAATTCCATTTTCCTGCGCTTGGTCATGGTATGGCTAATGATAGGAATGCTGTTAATGTGTTGTTTGTTATTTAAAAGCATCACACAATGGACTAGAAAAAGAAAAGCTGTAGTTGATGGAATAAAAACAAACAGTAACAGCATCGATTTTTTCTGAGCTAGAAAATATTTGGATTGGAGTACCCCAGTGATCAGTGCTGGGACCCATGCTTTCCTGGTGTATATATATCAGTAATAGTCACATCGATGTACAGAGCAAAATTTCAAAGTCTGTGAAATATATCAAACGTGAAAGTATTACGAACATTGAAGAGCAAACAAGAGACATAGATGAGGACCCCGCGGAGAAGAGGCAGGTGAAGTTCAATGAGGAGATGTGAAGTGATTACATTTAGAAGGAATGACAGTGAAAGGGTTCAATTATAAAGCCAGTGCAAGAGGAAAGATCCTTGGTGAATAAGTACACAAGCCATTGAGGATAGCAAGACAGACAGAGGAGGTTAAAGCAATGTACACACACATTCTTATTAAACCTATTAACTGCAAGAGCAAGGAGGTTTTGTTGAAGTTGTTTAGAGCCGTAGAGATGTACAGCACGGAAAAAGACCCTTTGGTCCAACGCATCCATGCAGACCTGATATCCCAACCTAATCTAGTCAGACTTGCCAGCACTGGGCCCATATCCCTCCAAACCCTTCCTTTCAGAGACCCATCCAGATGTCTTTTAAATGTTGCAATTGTACCAGCCTCCCTTACATCCTCTAGCAGCTCATTCCATACACGTACTACTGTGTGAAAAAGTTGCCCCTTGGGTCCCTTTTATATCTTTCCCCTCTCACCCTAAACCTATGCCCTCTAGTTCTGGACTCCCCCAGTCCAGGGAAAAGACCTTGTCTGTTTACCCTATCCATGCCCCTCAATTTTGTAAACCTGTATAAGGTCACCTCTTAGCCTCCAACGCTCCAGGGAAAACAGAATCTTCAATCTTTCCCTATTGCTCAACTCCTCCAACCCTGGCAACATCCTTGTAAATCTTTTCTGAGCCCTTTCAACTTTCACAACATCCTTCCAATAGGAAGGAGACTCGAATTGCACGCAATATTCCAACTTTGCCTAAACAACGTCCAGTACATCAGCAAAATGACCTCTCAACTCCTGTACTCAATACTCTGACCAATAAAGGAAAGCATACCAAACGCCTTCTTCATTATCCTGTCTACCTGCGACTCCACTTTCAAGGAGCTATGAACGTGCAATCCAAGGTCTCTTTGTTCAGCAACACTCCCTAGGACCTTACCATTAAATGTATCAGTCCTGCTAAGATTTGCTTTTCCAAAATGCAGCACCTCCCATTTATCTAAATTAAATTCCATCTGCTACGCCTCAGCCCATTAGCCAATCTGATCAAGATCCTGTTGCAATCGGAGATGACCTTCTTCACTGTCCACTACACCTCCATTTTGGTGTAATCTGCAAACTTGCTAACTATACCTCTTATACTCACATCCAAATCATTGATAGAAATCACAAAAGGTAGTGGACTCAGCACCGATCCTTGTGGCACTCCACTGGTCACAGGGCTCCAGTCTGAAAAACAACCCTCCACCACCACCACGCTCTGTCTTCTACCTTCCAGTCAGTTCTGTATCCAAATGGCTAATTCTCCCTGTATTACGTGAGATCTCACCTTGCTAACTAGTCTCCCATGGAGATCCTTGTCGAATGCCTTACTGAAGTCCATATAGATCACATCCAATGCTCTGTCCTCATCAATCCTCTTTGTTACTTCTTCAAAATATTCAATCAAGTGAGACATGATTTGTCATGCACAATGCCATAGTGACTATCCCTAATCAGCCCTTGCCTTTCCAAACACGTGTAAATCCTGTCCCTCAGGATTCTCTCTTAACAACTTGCTCACCAAAGAGGTCAAGCTCACTGGTCTATAGTTCCTTGATCTGTCCTTTCCACCTTTCTTAAATAGTGGAACCACGTTAGCCGTCCTCAGGCACCTCACCTGTGACTATTGATAATACAAATAACTTAGCACTTCCCTAGCTTCCCACAGAGTTCTAGCGTACACCTGATCAGGTCCTGGGGGTTTATCCACCTTTATGCGTTTCAAGACATCTAGCACTTCCTCTATGTAATGTGAACATTTTTCAAGATGTTACCATCTATTTCCCTCCATTTGATATCTTCCATGTCATTCTTCACAGTAAACACTGATGCAAAATACTCATTTACTATCTCCCCTATCTCGCGCGGCTCCACACATACGCAGCTGCCACCTTGCTGATCTTTGAAGGGCCCTATTCTCTCACTAGTTACCCTTTTGTCCTTAACATAGTGAAGGCGGCATTTGGTATGCTTTCCCTTATTGGTCAGAGGATTGAATACAGGAGTTAGGAGGTTGCTGCTGTACAGGACATTGGTTAGGGCACTTTTGGAATTCTGGCCTTCTTCCTATCAGAAGGATGTTGCGAAACTAGAAAGGTCTCAGAAAAGATTGACAAGGATGTTGCCAGGGTTGGAGGATTTGAGTTATTGGGAGAGGTTCAATAGGCTGGTGCTGTTTTCCTTGGAGTGTCAAAGGCTGAGGGATGGCCTTATAGAGGTTTATAAAATCATGAGGGGCATGGATAGGATAAATAGACAAACTCTTTTCCCTGTGGTGCAGGAGTGCAGAATTAGAGGGCATAGGTTTAGGATGAGGAGGGGGAAAAAGAGATATAAAAGAGACCTAAGGGACAACTTTTTCACGCAGAGGATGGTATGTGTATGGAATGAGCTGCCAGAGGAAGTGGTGGAGGCTGGTACAATTGCAACATTGTAAAGGCATCTGGATGGGTCACTGAAAAGGAAGGGTTTGGAGGGATATGGCAAGTGTGACTAGATTAGTTGGGATATCAAGTCTGCATGGATGAGTTGGACCAAAGGGTCTGTTTCCGTGCTGTACATCTCTATGACTCTAAGATATGGGGAGAAAAGTGCTCCCACTAGTGAAAAAGTAGACAAGGCAATTGTTTTGGGAACCTAAACAAATTGTTGGAAAAGATCAGCAAGTTTGGCAGCACCATATCTGTGGAGGGAAAATCAGAATTAAGATGTACATTCTCTAATTAAAATATTAAGCAGTCATTCACATTCGGAGGTAAGAGTTCAAAGGAAAAGAGGGTACATATCTTACAATTACATTACCAATTTGCCCATCTGCCTTATCAGATTAAAAATCCAAACAAATGATGCAGGATTAAGTGAAAACGAGTAGACTATATATATATATATTATATAGGATTAGTGGTGCTGGAAGAGCACAGCAGTTCAGGCAGCATCCAAGTAGCTTCGAAATCGACATTTCAGGCAAAAGCCCTTCATCAGGAATAAAGGTAATGAGCCTGAAGCCCTAAGATTAAGTCAGTAATAAGTGTGATATAAAGATATGAGAAGCAGTGTCATGGTTCACAGTGAGTCACCCATTAGCAAGAGACGGATTGAGTTGTAGCAATAGACATGAAGGAATTGGATAAGGGAAGACACATTTTTGCTATGTACTGGTAAACATAGCAATTAGATTTAATTAGTCGACAATGATAAATAGTAAAGATGTCTAAGGCCCAATTCTATAGTAAGAGTTCTGAAAGCTGTCATGGCCCCAAAAATAATTGCAAACTTGCAAAAGAATTCAGATCATAGAATTTTGCAGTAACCCAGGAGATAGGTAGGTGAACATTGTGAGCAGAAATAGTCACTTTACAAGAAAAAGTGCCATAGAACAGATTGAGAATACAAGATATAGAAACTCATGATTGAGAAGTTTTATGGGTTCAAACAAGTTAGAAGTTCAGGTTGCCAAATTAAATGAGTTGGGGAGCTGGAAAGAATTTGGTGCATACACAGAAGTACCAGATAGGAGTCAGCCAGCCTCATACAGACATATGTGTATATACACAGAAAAAGTGCTCCCTGGTAGGAAATAAAACGCTAATGTGACTAGTAGTTTGAGATTTTAGGAGAAACTTAGTGAGCAAGATGTTATAGTGGATTCCCCCTACACAGAAAAGGCGATTTTGAAGATCTTACCTATTTTAACAAAATATTTCTTGGAATTAAGTCAATTGATTTTTATGGAGTTTAAAAAAATTCAAAAAATATTTTTGAAACCTAAAGGTGATAATGACATAAAGCTATGAAAATTAAAGAGTGTGTTTATAGGTTGAATCATGCAGCGAAAATGGTAATACTTGATTAGGATGACAGCACTAAAAGTAGGCCGCATTCAGCTTAAAGTAGACCTAGCCATGTTCCATTGACATCACAGATGTAAAGAGAGAGTGAGTGTCTGTCAGGCACGTTTATGACACACAGAGATGATTTACGGTGGGCAGATTAAATGGTATTTGAGCAATGTGTGGGAATTATGAACAGCATCTCAATAAACTGGGAAAGGTAATTTTAGATCCCATGAAGAAACAGACCAGTTCAGAAGTTTGATTGGACAGCTACACTTTGTGCACTTAAACTAGACCAGATGAAAGTTATGATGCAGAGGAACTAGCTATTATAATGAAACATGCTATTATTGAGGAGGTGTTGAAAGCAAATGAATTAGGAAATCAATTAAATTCAAAGAAAATTGCAGAGTTTCTGGTTATGGCTCAGCTACACCATAGCTCAAAGTCATACAGCATAGAAACAGCCCCTTCGGTCCAATCAATCCATGACGAATATAATCCCAAACTAAACCCGTCCCACCTGTCTGCTCCTGGCCCATATCTCTATTCATGTACTTATTCAAATATCGTAATTGCATCCACATCCACCATTTCCTCAGGAAGTTCATTCCACATGTAAACCACCCTCTGTTAAAAAAAAATTCCCTTCATGTCTTGTTTTAAATCTCTCTTATCTTAAAAATATTTCCCTAGGATTTCAAGGGGAGCATAACAACTACCATTAACTCTATCTATACCCTTCATTTTTTTAGAAATTTCTATCAGGTCACCTCACACCCTCCTACACTCCAGTGAAAAAATTCCAGCCTGTCCAGCCTTACTTTGTAACTGAAACCTTCCATACCCAGCAACATCTTGGTAAATCTCTTCTGAGCCCTCTCCAGCTTAATATCCTTCCTTTAACAGAGACCAGAAATGGAGATGGTATCCAAAAGAGGCCTCACCAATATCCTGTATAACCACCACATGACATTCCAACTCCAATACTCAAAAGGTCTGAGCAATGAAGGCAAGCATGCCAAATGCCTTTTTAAACCACTCTGTCCACGTGTAACACAAACTTCAAAGAACTTGGTCCCTCTGTTCTTCAACACGGCCCAAGGCCCGACCATTAATTGTACAAGCCCTATCCTGGTTTGTTGCATCAAAATGCAATACCTCACATTTATCAAAAGTTTAATGGACAGTACTGTAACCTGTATTATACAGATACAACTCCATCTGACATTTTTCAGCAAGTGACCTAACAGATCAAGATCCCTTTTTAATCTTAGAAAACCTTCACTCATTCATTCCTGATAAAGGGCTTTTGCCCAAAACGTTGATTTTTCTGCTCCTCGGATGCTGCCTGACCTGCTGTGCTTTTCCAGCACCACTCTAATCTAGACTCTGATTTCCAGCACCTGCAGTCCTCACTTTTGCCTAAACCTTCTTCACTGTCTACTATGCTGCCAAATTTGATGTAATCTGCAAACTTACTAGCCATGCCTTCTATATTCTTATCCAAGTCATTTATTTAAATGACAAACAAAATAGGACCCTGAGCTGGTCCCTGTGGAACACCACTGGTAGGAGACCTCCAGTCTGAAAAGCAACCCTCCATCACCCCTCTATCTCCTGCCACTAAGAAAATTATGTATCTAACCGGCAAGTTCACCGTGAATCCCATGTGACCTAACTTTACTAATTAGTCTACCATGCGGAACATTGATGGCTTTACTGAAGTCCAAGAATAAATGTATGGGAAATGAGAGCAAACGGTAATTGAACTAGCCATACAACTAGAAGATACTTCAAAAGGGAAACATTTCTCAAAATCCCCAAGGGTGTTGATGTTTGACCAGGAAGATGACTGTTGAAGGTGGACACACAATTGCATAATACTCTTAACCATCACGTACATAAATTACACGTTTTATGATCGTAGGGATAATTGAATTCCTGCCAAGAGACAGTCACATAAATACACATGGCTGATAATGTATCAACATTACAGAGATCCAGAAGGTGCATGACATAAATAACAGTGACGAGGAGTGCCATAAATTGGCAGAGCATAAAAAAATTTCACCAGCCATGGATCCAGCTACCAACCAAAAAAGGCCAAACCTAGTTATAGGATATGAATCTGCAGTGTGTGCAACATCACAAGGAACAAGGAATATGATCACACAGCAACATCACAAATGCCTCTGAACTTGAAAACAAATCAAGGAGTTAACAGACCAGTACTGCAAGTATACAAATCAGGCTGAACAAAAGTCAATTTATATTATTTGCAGAATATCAAGAGGGAAAAATGGAAAAGGAACCACTTCGCTTGGTTCAATAACTTGACACACAAGGCAGAATTTTTTAAGACTCATGACCAGTGCCAACATATGTGTAAAAAGGCCATACTACAAAGTTCTGGCTATTTCTACTCATTAATAATGAACATTTCAAAAAGGAATGGGCACAGATAACACTGTTCCAAGTTTAATGAGTCATCGAGATGTACAGCATGGAAACAGATCCTTCGGGCCAACACGCCCATGCCAACCAGATATCCCAACCCAATCTAGTCCCACCTGCCAGCACCCAGCCCATATCCCTCCATATCCTTCCTATTCATATACCCATCCAAATGCCTCAAATGTTGCAATTGTACCAGCCTCCACCACATCCTCTGGCAGCTCATTCCATACACGTACTACCCTCTGCGCGAAAAAGTTGCCCCTTCAGTCTCCTTTATATCTTTCCCCTCTCGCCCTAAACCCAAGCCCTCTAGTTCTGGACTCCCTGACCCAAGGGAAAAGATTTTGTTTATTTATCCTATCCATGCCCCTCATAATTTTGTAAATCTCTATAAGGCCACCCCTCAGCCTCCGACCCTTTGGGGAAAACAGCCCCAGCCTGTTCAGCCTCTCCCTGTAGCTCAGATCCTCCAACCCTGGCAACATCCTTGTAAATCTTTTCTGAACCCTTTCAAGTTTCACAACATCTTTCCAATAGGAAGGACACCAGAATTGCATGCAATATTCCAACAGTGGCCTAACCAATGTCCTGTACAGCCGCAATATGACCTCCCAAGCTCCCGTACTCAATACTCTGACTAATAAAAGAAAGCACACCAAACGCCTTCTTCACTTTCCTATCTACCTGCGACTCCACTTTCAAGGAGCTAAAAACCTGCACTCCAAGGTCACTTTGTTCAGCAACACTCCCTCGCACCTTACCATTAAGTGTCTAAGCCCTGCTAAGATTTGCTTTCCCAAAATGCAGCACCTCGCAGTTATCTCAATTAAACTCCATCTGCCACTTTCAGCCCATTGGCCGACCTGGTCAAGATCCTGTTGTAATCTGAGCTAACCCTCCTCGCTGTCCACTGCACCTCCAATTTTAGTGTCATCTGCAAACTGTACCTATTATGCTTGCAACCAAATCATTTATGTAAATGACAAAAAGTAGAGGACCCAGCACTGATCCTTGTGGCACTCCACTGGTCACAGGCCTCCAGTCTGAAAAACAACCCTCCATCACCACCCTCTTTCTTCTACCTTTGAGCCAGTTTTGTATCCAAGTGGCTAGTTCTCCCTGTATTCCATGAGATCTAACCTTACTAACCACTCTCCCATGGGGAAACCTTGTCGAACGCCTTATTGAAGTCCACATAGTTTACATCTACTGCTCTGCCCTCATCAATCTTCTTTGTTACTTCTTCAAAAAACTTCATCAAGTTTGAGAGATATGATTTCCCACGCACAAAGCCATGTTGACTATCTCTAATCAGTCCTTGCCTTTCCAAATGCATATATATCCTGTCCCTCAGGATTCCCTCCAACAACTTGCCCACCACCGACGTCAGGCTCACAGGGTAAGGATACTTGATTAATCATGTTAGCTTACAAACCTGGGTGCTCCAATACTTACTAGGTACTTTTGTTGTATATTACATTGATAGAATACTCTTGGGTACCCAAAGAGCTTCTATCTGACATGGTGATCACACATTTTGACAAGATACACAAAGATCTTTTATGCAGCTCATAACAATAGACTGTAACCAGCTTTAAATGTATATATCTGATGCTTTAGTAAGCCAAGCTAAAATGTCTAAGGAAAGATAAAACATTATTTTAGTGTGCATACCAAAAGGTATCACAAGAATCTACAGGATTCAGATTACTATACAAATCAATAATAGTCCTTGGACTTTTAGAGAAGACAGAATTGTAAGGAGGGTGAAATAGGTGCTAAATTTAACAATTAACCCAAATAAGTTGGCTAAATTTACACAAAATAATCTTGTGCAGGGTTTAGATTATTAGAAAAACTGACACAACCATCAAGCTCAATATTGGGATTACCTTATTGGTCAGTGCAGATATTGCTATCGAGGGGTGTAACAAGTTACAGGTTCAACAAACAGTTCCATATATAATAATGAAGACGACAATAAGGTTATCTTCAAGAATAAAACTATAATGAGAATTTGATGCGCCAGTAGATTTGCTTCAGTGCCGAAATATCCTCCAATTCTATTACCTGTGGACTGGTCAGCTGTGGTAGTAGTTGTGGTACAGTCTGTTGTTGCTGCTGTGGTGGTACCTGCTGTTGTTGCATTGGCAGTCTGCCTTCATGGTGTTCTTGTTTCACCATCAAATCTTTTCTCAACTGTTCAACGACTTTTTTCTGAAACAAAAAGATAGAATCAGCATTTTAGAAATGTAAAACACTTCATTCATGTTAGTTTGCTATGTCTGCCTATTTGGACTTCCTTGAAGAATGCTGATCAAACAGAAAGTACAGAAAACAAAAAGAGCCAAAACCTCATTCATACAGAAGTCTACAAAGGACTTGGAATACTCAAGATATAGGAGCAAAAATGCGCCATTCGGCCAAGTTAAGTAGCAAAGTATAAGTATTTATATTTTGGACAGTGATTGCAAATCAGTTGCCCATTCTGCACTGTGCCTGATATTTTAGCCTTCACTGGTTATAAATACTACTGATCCAACACTCAGCATAAAGCAATGAAAAGCCTGGTGGTGCAAACAATGCATTATGTTTAATGCTGTTTGAATGAATTAAGGCCAAATGGCCTTACTCATTTGTTATCTGGTGATCTTATAAACAAACAAAAGGATTCACCTGAACAGAAAAACAAATTAACGCTACGCTTTTCACACTGCTGCCAAGAGATCTTGATGAAGCTTTTTGTCTTAAATTGATCAGGAAATTTTACAAGAATACAAATTCAAGACAAAAAACAGTAACTAGACTGTTGAAATACTGACACTAACTTCTCAACTAATCAGTACTCTTGTCATACAGTATAAATTTTGGATTTTCCTTGTGAAGTTGTATTTTGCAAAATGTCTTAATGAGTGCAAGACGAAAGATTTTTGACAAATACATATTTATCAGTGATGCTCTCATTCTTTACTACCAAACAATTACCAGTACCATCCCCTATATGCTTCTCAGCACCTAATCGATTAGCATCAAGACTGATTATTTATCTATCTGTTGCTCAGCCAATAGGCTAAGATCTAAGTGATGGGAGCACATCCAGAGTGGATTTTGTTTCGAAAAAACACAGATGAAAAAACTACATGAATTATCAAGCTAATTCAAAGTGTATCTTGATCTTTTATACTTATTGTCTCAGTAAACAGGTACAAAACCACATAAACCAAAGTGTGTAGCTTTCATTTGTGATCCTTGCTGCTTTAGCTGATCATAGCTGCTGTGACAAAGCAAACTACCTTTTCATCCATGAGCTAAGGCGAATCAAATTGAAGGCAGGCATCCTATTCTTGTTGAGGACGCAATGATCCTTGACCAATTATACATATAAACGTATCCATTAAAGAATTAAATTATGTTTTGCTAGCACCTTCAAAAACCTTTGAAACAACTTCACAGATATAAATTGATGAGGTATAATGAGGGGGACTGGGTGTGGAAAAAGATGCCTTGCAAGGATATCAATTTTAAATTAGAGGTATGGGGTGCCTTTTTCAATATATGTCAGTGAGGACAGTGGCAACATAAGAACAATACTTGGTGCGAGATTGAAAATAGGCGGTGGAGTTTTGGATTAGCTAAAATTGATGGTTTGAAGGACAAGAGTCCAGCCAGAAAGATACTAGAATGCACACAGATACAATCTACAGTACAGAGAGGACGTTCAGTCCAGTCCAGTCCAATTCCAGTGTTTGTTTCTCATGACTTTGCATCTAATCCTATGCTATCAATATTTATTTCTTCTTCATGCGTTTATCAAACTTCCTTTTCCTTTGGTTATTTATCCTAAATACACTTTACGGAAAAAAGTTTCATATTCTAACTAAACTCAGGGTAATGATAATTTGCGAGTTACCAACTTACATTTACAATTATTTTAGACTCCCCAAAAGTGAAAATACTTTGTGAATTTCCATTCATCATACTGACAATTGTGTTCCAGCCAAGGTTCACATCCTTTTGAGACAAGTACTGTGCAATACCATCTCTCCAGCTACAAATAAACCTCACTGCTTGGGTTGTTAAATGAGTTGTTAAATGTGTGACATTGTTTTGACAAATGTGTATAAATGTACTTCAGGATCCTCCTCTCAACTGCCCCATTTTGGTCTCTTATTGAAACAGTTCATGATCTCCTAATCTTACTACAAAAATGCATGCCCTCACAATATATTCAGTTACAATCACACAGATCTTGCGGGTTAATGAATATTTCTTATTTCATCACACGTCTTCAGTACCAATTAAAGAAAGAATCATTTAACCCCATCACAAATTATGAAGTCATACATATGATTCCTGATTCAATTCACCAGTTGCTAACAACAATTGTCCCAAAATTATTCCCAGTGGAACAACACTTCCCATATTTTACTGGTTTGAGTAGCTACCTATGTTCTGTTTGTTGTTTCGTAGCTAGCTTGTCACACATTTTAAAAATTGTCCTGCATTTCACATGCTCTGACTTTTGTTCTAAATCTATTATTATGGTAACTTACAGGTAACAAATGTAGTTTAAGATCTTAGCAGCAATTTCATAAAACTGATTGTCCACAGTCAGATAGCTTCATGCTGTTTAAGGAGAAAATGAGGACTGTAGATGCTGGAGATCAGAGCTGAAAATGTGTGCTGGAAAAGCGCAGCAGGTCAGGCAGCATCCAAGGAACAGGAGAATCGACGTTTCGGGAAGAAGGGCTGATGCCCAAAACCTCGATTCTCCTGTTCCTTGAATGCTGCCTGACCTGCTGTGCTTTTCCAGCAACACATTTTCAGCTCATGCTGTTTAAGGACTACACTTATCAAATATCCACTTGGACGAAGGTGGTGTGTACAGATGGTATGTTCATACATGTATTATGTAAAGTACTCAAAATTGCTTTGGAGTGACAGTACTTTACAGAAAGTCTTAACTTTGAAGACTGGAGAGTTGCAAAATGGGTACCAGGCAATGAATAAAGAGAAACTGAGGACTGCAGATGCAGGAGATCAGAGTCAAAGAACGTGGTGCTGGAAAAGCACAGCTGGTCAAGCAGCATCCGAGGAGCCGAAGAATCAATGATTCTGGCATAAGCCCTTCATCAGCCACAAATGCAAGTGAGATAGGAAGTGGAATAATTACAAGGACTGGTTTCAAATACAACATCCGGCTATGCAATATTAGCTTTAAAAAAAGCAGTTAATCACATAAGCTGACGTACAACAATACTTGGCAATTTCTGCTGTTGTGAGCACCAGTGTGTTATTGTTCTGAAAGACAATATTTTCAGAATGTGAACAGTAAAAGCAATCAGCCTCAACTGAGTTGTCTCTTTTGAAATATGCTTCAAAGCTTTCTATTCGGATATAAGTTTCTGTAACTATTGGAAAGCACAAGTACAAGTATACAAGGACTAAAGAATCTATTTTAAAATAAAACTACTTACATGCAAAGATGTAAACTTCACTTTTTTTTAAAGAAAATGATGAGCCACCAACAAAATCTAGTTTATATACTGGTTGCTATTCTGGATCGTTCTCAAAAACAACTTGGCTACCAACTTTGCAGTGAAACTGACAGAATCCTGGAAGGCAGTAACTTGCCACTTTTAAGAGTGTGGTAATAGTACATGTATGTGTTGTGTGTAGGAGGGATAAAACAAAGTAAGGGAAACAATATGATGCAACCTTGTAAAGAACATAAATTGGCACATCTAATTAATGAGTTTAAATTCACCATGGTTTGGCATTCGAATACAAACTGAATAGGTCATAAGTTCAGTAAGAGGCCTATGCTGTTCTGTCTCAAAAGAAACAACTGTTGTAGACACACTAGAATTATACTGTGCGCTGCTAGGCTTTGATAGTGGAAGGAAGGAAATTGGACTGAATTAGTAGTTACTTTTGATCACCATTTTGGGATGTATTAATTTATAAGCATTTAATGCAGCAGAATTCAGCATTGTCCTCTTGATTGAGCAATCTGTCAATATTCAACCTAAGTTTATACACAATCTTTTGGACAAGAGTATTAATACTTATCAAAGAGGAACTTGGCATCAATCAATAACTTTAAAAAAGAAACTGGGATTGGGGAAAGGGAGGTTGTTACACTTTCATAGCAGTTCATCTCCAAACACCAAAAAACTGAATGATTTAATCCTATTTCTAGAAGATCTTTATGCACACCCTTTCTTTCACATGATGCATACCATTAGTGTGCAGCACCTTTTTAGACCAAACTTGCCACAATTCACTTCGATAATACTCTCAACAATGATTCTTTTGTGTATATTTATAATGCAAAGCTATCACATGCATATCAGAAATTTAAATAGCAACATAATATTAGAAAAATATTCACCTATCTTGCTTTACACAACACATTATGTAATGTTTCATTGAATAACAAACTCGAAGCAAAATAAAACTTCTCCATAAGATTTCAGTCTTACCACCATCTACTCATTATTCTAACTGATACTGTTATAGATCAAACATTCATATTTATCATGTATTTTGAACTTTAAGTATGACAGATAACGAAATAAATAGGACACAAGGCAAATGAAAGTGATCCAGTGTCAAAATATAAATTGCAGAAACAGAAAAATTCAACATGTACAAACCTACTTGCTAAATAAAGTTACCCAACCAAAACACAGCATTCTACATGCATTCACATACATCTGCAAACATTACACAAAACACTGCACGTTTACATAGCAGCAATATACAATAAAACAGTCCAGAAGTAACACACTGGGTGCGAACAGCAACTGAATGAAAGAATTATAAGGTTCAGTGAAAACTGACAGGAGTTGGTGGGGGAAGGGAAATACACAAAAGATTTGCACCTGCTCAAGGTCTTATCCACAAAACTAGCGATGAACAAATCAATTAAATCTCAAGTGAAGGTACTTTCTTAGAGTTCTTGAAAATTACTGTATAACAATTTTATACTCTTCCATCTCTACACAGTGAAGTCCAGTTATCTCTACTGAAAAAAAACTCCCTGTAACCGCAAGGGAAAGTATAGTGGGAGCAAAGGAAGCCTGAGCTAGTGCCATATGGTTGAAACAAAGAAATAGCCAATCACAAAAGGACTGCTGAAATTGAAAGATAATTATGAACTACGCATCACAATCCTATGGGAACAATAAAGGAGGCCCAGGAAAAGGGATCTTTTCAACTTCATATACACCTAAGATCTCCATTTTAACACTAGCAATTAAAAATACAATTGTGTTTCAAACTACCAGATACTATGAGGAGCAACTCCCTACTCTAATCAAATCTTACAAGCTCATCATATGCTGTATCAGAGATCAGCTAGCCAAACCTGCAGGGACCTTGGCCTAGCAGCACAGCTACTGTTTGCAACCCTCAAATAACCTGGACCAGCTGCTTCCCACTTCCTTTTGATTACACCACTAAGAACAGCTGGTGCACATTTATCACTCAAACAAATGCAAAGTTCAGAAACCTAAAATGCACTTTCACTGAAAGAAAATCAGTGTTATGTAACAGAATACAGGTGATGAGACAGAAAAACTATTAAAGTGAACTCTTTCTTTGTTTAAAAGAACGTCAATAATAATTATTTGCAATGCATCGGTTAAATCTTATGGGACACTGATTAGATCTGAACCATCACATTTTACAAAGAATATTAAATTCTGCAAAATAATTAATATGCTAACAAAAACTTAAATTCACACAGAATTAGATTTTACTGCAGGTAAGTGTGTTTATTTTGAAAGTCAACCATGGGTTATACTATACTCTGAATAACTTCTTTCAAATTAATTGATCCAGGGTTGACTAAGCTACTACTAAAACTTACAAAAGGAAAATGTTCTAATCTTACGATTCCTGAACTCCTCACAAGTGTCAATTTCATTATATTTTCTCAGATATAATTCACTGAAACAAGACCTAACCTATCTTGAAACTCCTTCCCTAGAGTAAACAGAAACTGAAGATAAATTGGCTAATTGATATGATTTTTATCTTCTTTCAAATATATGAATGGAAAATTAATGATTAGATTAGTGATTAGATTAAATTACATTACAGTGTGGAAACAGGCCCTTCGGCCCAACAAGTCCACACCGACCCGCCGAAACGCAACCCACCCATACCCCTACATTTAACCCTTCACTTAACACTCTGGGCAATTTAGCATGGCCAATTCACCTGACCTGCACATCTTTGGACTGTGGGAGGAAACCAGAGCACCCGGAGGAAACCCACGCAGATACGGGGAGAACGTGCAAACTCCACACAGTCAGTCGCCTGAGGCAGGAATTGAACCCGGGTCTCTGGCGCTGTGAGACAGCAGTGCTAACCACTGTGCCACCGTGCCGCCCACAAATGATCTTCAATACTTAATTATATGAATGTGTAAAGTGTATTTGAGAACAAAGTCCTTTAGAGATCAGCTTAATATGTTTACAATTATATTAAATGTTGTTCCCGAAACAAGAAAAACAGCCCAAAATTTTGCCATGTCTTCTAGCAGAAGATTAAAACAGAAAATGCAAGAAAAACTCAAATCTGGCAGTATCTTCAGAGACAAAGTAAAATTGCCATCTCAGACTAACAAACCTTTGTCTAGGATTCGAAAACCAAATATTCTTTTGGACAACAGATAGCACCTAGACTGCAGCATGAAATTTTCAGTTTTCGTTCCAGATTTCCATTATCTTAAGTATTTCACTTTTTGGTTGCCATTTGTTTTAACTTCAAGATTCTGAGTTTTGCTCTTTGATGTTTGATTTGGAACAAATAAGCCAGCAATTAAAAAAATAGTTTCTGAGTTTTGCTATTTACCTTTGGTTTTAAGGGCCAAGTTATTTAGTTCTGTCCCACCAATTACTCAATGCATCAAAAACTGTGATGCTTGTTGTCTCCTCAGCAAACACAGCAAGTAACTAGGAAAGCCGATAGAATATTATATTTTTATTGCGAGGTGAATTGATTGCAAAAGAACATAGGTTATTTATTCTTCGTTTATATAGAGTGAGAGCACATTTGCGATGAATATTAGAGACTTATTTAAGGATGTAAATGTACTGGAAGCAGTTAGGATAAAGGTCTAGTAGACTGATAACTGAAATGGGCAGATTGCCTTGTGTCTCAAGTCCTGGAGTAGAATTCAAACCCTGAGCTTCAGAGGAGGGGATGCCACTCACTGCACGAGATCTTCAAACATTTTTTTTAAATGCACACCATTCAAAATTGCTTTACAGAAGTACAAAGCAAAAATGCACTCAAACAAAGGAGAGACTTTTCCTAATCTTATAGGTGGCGTGGTAATTCAAGATACAAAAAAGGTTAAAAAACAACATTCCAAAAATAGGATGACAACATTGTGGAGTTGATGTTCATCAAAAAAAGAGCGGCAGGGCTAGAAATGGTCAAGAAGCTGAGGCCGTAAAGGGATTTTAAAAGCAATTAGAATTATGAACTTCAGATGTTGAGGTACATTATAGGTTAAAAAGGGTAGGCAGTGTGTGAAAATGAGACTACTCCAGAATATCAGCAGATAGACAAGCACTAGATCACAAGAAAAAAAGGCAAGCTAGAAAAATGTCATTATAGGTGAGAAAACAGATGACAAGCGTACAGATAAGGGCTTCAATGGTATACAAGCTTTGGTTGAGATGAACAATGCATTGATGGATAAGATTTGGAGGTGCCAGTGTTGCAGCACAGAATAGTGGACTGGTATGGACAAAGTTAAAAATCACATAACACCAGGTTATGGTCCAACAGCAAGTGCTTCCAAAAAACCTGTTGGACTATAACCTGGTGTTGTGAGATTTTTAACTTTGATGGAAAAGACGACAATAGTGAAGAGAATGAGAGTCAAGAAGCTCAACTGAGTGTGAAACAGAACATTAAATTACTGTTAGCTTTAGCCTAAAACAATGGACAGGAAGAAAGATGGTCTCAGTAGTGAAGACACAGTCTGTTCCAGAGCTGAAAAACAAAGCTTATGAAAAAAGCTTTGTCTTTCAAATGGAGAAATTACATGCATGTATGTTTGCTGAACAAGCAGTAACTAAATTCATAGACAGCAGAAATGTCTCAGAAGATGTGAGTGAGCTGGGTGCATTCAATGTATATGTGGGAGCTAATCTTTTTAAATAATGCATTTTATGTGGGTGTTGCTGGTTGGCCAACATTTATTGCCCACTCTAAGTGCCTTGAGGATATGGTGGTGTGCTGTCGTCTTAAACAACTGCAATCCTTGGGGTGTCGGGAGACCAACCTTGCTGTCACTAAGGAATTTCCAGGATTTTTACCTAATGACAGCAAAGGAACAGTGAGATGCTTCCAAGTCAGGTGGTGTCTCTCTTAGGGAGGATTTTATAGGTGATGGTATTCCCTTGCTTATGCTACTCTTGTCCTTCTGGTTGTTGAGGTTGCAGGCTTGAAATGGCTGCAAAAGGGAAGGTCTCTTCACATATTACTCAAGTAAAATGCTAATTCAAGTCAGAGGAGATAGGGGAAGCGCTAAATGAATATTTGTTGTCAGTATTCATACTGAAAAAAAGATAAATGTTGTTGAGGACAATATTGAAATACAGCCTACTAGACTAGACAGGATTTGACATTTGCAAGGAGGTGTTAGCAATTCTGGTAAGTGTGAAAATAGATAAGTGCCTTAAGCCAGTTGGGATTTATCCTAGGATTCTCTAGGAAGCCAGGGAGGAGATTGCAGAGCCTTTGATCTTTACTTCGTCATTTTCAACAGGAATAGTGACAGGAGACTGGAGGATAGCAAACGTTGTCCCCTTGTTCAAGTAGAGAGTAGAGACAACTCTAGACCAGTGAGCCTTACTTCAGTTATGGGTGAAGTGTCGGAAAAGGTTATAAGAGATAGGATTAATAATCATCTAGAGAGGAATAAGTTGATTAGGGATAGTCAACATGGTTTTGTGAAGGGTAGGTCGGACCTCATAAACCTTAGAGCTCTTTGAGATTGTGACCGAATAGGTGGATGCGAGTAAAACGGTTGATGTGGTGTATATGGATTTCAGTAAGGTGTTTGATAAAGTTCCCCACGGTAAGCGATTGCACAAAATACAAAGGCAAGGGATTGAGGGTTACTTAGTGGTTTGGATCAGAGAAAGGAGAGAGGGTGGTGGTTGATGGTAAATGTTCATCCTGGAGTTCAGTTACTAGTGGTATACCACAAGAATGTGTTTTGGGGCTACTGCTGATTGCCATTTATATAAATGACCTAGATGAGGGCATAGAAGAGTGAGTTAGTAAATATGCGGATGACAATAAGGTTGGTGGAGTTGTGGATAGTGCTGAAGGACGTTGCAGGTTACAGAGGGACATAGATAAAACTGCAGAGCTGGACTGAGAGGTGGCAAGTGGAGTTTAATGCGGTCAAGTGTGAGGTGATTCCTTTGGAAGGAGCAACAGGAATAAAGAGCACTGGGCTAATGGTAAGATTCTTGGTAGTGTAGATGAGCAGAGAGATCTCGGTGTATATGTGCACAGATCCCTGTAAGGTGCCACCCAAGTTGACAGGATTGTTAAGGTGACATACAGTGTGTTAGCTTTTATTAGTAGAGGGATTGAGTTTCGTAGCCATGAGGTCATGCTGCAGCTGTACAAACCTCTGGTGCGTCCACAATTGGAGTATTGCGTACAGTTCTGATCACTGCATTATAGGAAAGATGTGGAAGGTTTGGATAGGGTTCAGAAGAGATTTACTCTGATGTTTCCTGGTATGAAGGGATGGTCTTATTAAGCAAGGCTGAGGGACTTGAGGCGGTTTTCGTTAGAGGGAAGGTTGAGAGAGGACTTAATTGAGACATGCAAGATAATCAGAGGGTTAGACAGGGTGGACAGAGAGAGCCTTTTTCCTCGCATGGTGATGGCTAGCACAAGGGGACATAGCTTTAAATTGAGGGGTGATAGATATAGGAGAGATGTCAGAGGTAGTTTCTTTACTCAGAGTAGTAGGGGAGACTTGCCATTTAAATGGCCATTGGATTGACATATAGAACAATGCAGTGCAGAACATGCTCTTCGGCCCTCGATGTTCTGCCGACCTGTGAGCTAATCTAAGCTCATCCCGCTACACTATCCCATCATCATCAATGTGCTTATCCAAGGATTGTCTAAATCTCCCTAATGTGGCTGATTTAACGACATTGGCAGGCAGAGCATTCCATGTCCTTACCACTCTGAGTAAAGAACCTGCCTCTGACATCTATCATCCCTCAATTTGTAGTTATGCCCCCTCGTACAAGCTGATGTCATCGTCCTAGGAAAAAACTTTCACCGTCTACCCTATCTAATCTTCTGATCATCTTTTATGTCTCTATCAAATCCCCTGTTAGCCTTCATCTTTCCAATGAGGACAGACCCAAGTCTCTCAGCCTTTTCTCATAAGGCCTTCCCTCCAGATCAGGAAACATCCTGGTAAATCTCCTCTGCACCTTTTCTAATGCTTCCACATTCTTTCCTGTAATGGGGCAACCAGAACTGTACACAATATTCCAAGTGCGGCGCACTAGCATTTTGTATAGTTGCAGCATGACATTACGGTTCCGGAACTCAATTCTTCTACCAATAAAAGCTAACACACCGCATGTCTTAACCTGGGTGGCAACTTTCAGGGATCCATGTACATGGTCTCCAAGATCCCTCTGCACATCCACACTACCAAGAATCTTTCCTTTGACCCAGTATTTTGCCTTGCTGTTATTCTTCCCGAAGTAAATCGCCTCACATTTAGCTGCATTGAACTCCAAGTCCCCTTGCAACCTGTAACATTTTTCCACTGTCCACTACTCCACCGGCTTTAGTGTCATCTGCAAAATATGGATGAAAATGGAATGGTGTAAGATAGATGGGTTTCTGATTGACGTTGCACTGACCTGTGGAACCAAAGGCCGAAGGGCCTGTACTGCACTCTATGTTCGAAGAGTCAGATCAGTACATGAAACAAAACATAGCAACAATATTTGAGCACAAATGATGATAGATCATCTGGGTTGAAAGAAGAAGAAATACTAAATTGAGAAATAGCACAAATCCTCCAGTAGTGGTAATTCAGTTTATAACAAAGTATATCATAATATATTAGGATTATATTTAAAAAGTCATGTGGACATAACATGATGCATGTTACAGAGCATAGTATTGTCACATACATACATGTTCCATAGTTCAAGTTGAGCTTGCACTTGTATAGCATTGTAAAAATACACATTGGTGGTTTCTTATTATAATACAAAAAAATTAGGAATTTAGTACCTGAGCAAATCACTCCTTCAGTTTCACAGGTTCAGTTGCCCACTTTTGTGCTCGTTACAGTCCAGCGACACACATAACAAGTTTATATTACAAGTAAATAAACCACATTTTACGACACTAAGGACTACATTATGTAGGATAAATACCACTGAAAGATTTTAAAAATGTATAATCACAGCTGACGTTACTCAATCCTCAAAGTCCCTTCGGTGCTGCTTTGTCATTTCAATATAGGAGTAGCAAGCTACATTCCACAATGTGTTCAACAACTGCATAACAGTCTGGAGTATTTTATGTACTTAGAGATTTGATAACTTTTAAAAAACTAATCAGATTTGTAATTTTCAATAGTATTTTACTGAATTCACGTAACTGAATAATGAATGGCTGGGATGAAGCAACAGGTCTAAATTGAACTGGGGAGAGGGACAGTGAACCCAACAGCAATGAACTGAGATGTTCAAGAAACTTGTATATGACACCCAAATTCTATTTGGGAACTAGAAACGCATGATTTACTCACTTTATCTCAACATCATTGCACGGGTTTCTTCTGTTGTATGTTATGATTAGATTCTCTACAGTATGGAAACAGGCTCTTCGGCTCAATAAGTCCACACCAACCTTCCGAAGAGTAACCCACCCAGACCTATTCCCCTACCCTATATTTATCCCTGACTAATGCACCTAACATTATGGTCAATTTAGCATGGTCAATTCACGTGACCTGCACATCTTTGGATTGTGAGAGGAAACAGACAGACATGGGGAGAACATGCAAACTTCACACAGTCACGGAGGCTGGAATTAAACCCAGGACCCTGGTGCTGTGAGGCAGCAGTGCTAACCACTGACCGTGTCGCCCCATTATGTTAATGAAAACCTGGATAGATTATGCACCACTAATATTTGTTATGAAATTCATTCTCCGATCATAATATCAAACCTTTGTTGACGATTTTGTTAACACACAAGGCCAAATTAAATCCTACGACATTCCAAACGACTCCATCACCAAAATAATTCACTTTTGACATTGTAAAATAATTATTTTGAAAAAATATTGAATTTATAAGTCACGTATGCAACATTGATATGTTAATCAATACTTCCTATCAACAATCCAAGAAAACCCAAACATATCTTCAGAGGGTCGGTGTGGACTTGTTGGGCTGAAGGGCCTGTTTCCACACTGTAGGTATTCTCTGATCTTCTATAAATAGAAAGCAGGCTCCACCACCTGTGCTTCATCTAGAGGCTCACTGAAGATGTTACCTAGTATGGTGATGAAACTTCGGAAAACAAACCTTGCAGCTCAACGAACAAACCTACATCCAGAGTGACTTAAAAATAACATTGCACTTCACTAAGCTCCCATATTTACCAATGTAAAAAGCTGTGCTGATTTCAGGCAAAGTTAGGTCTTCAAGCAGTTCCAACAATTTGTTAGCATCAAGTTAAAGTGTAATCACCTAAACAAAGTCTGAGTGCAAATGCTAACAAATTGTTTCAGCCACTTCTTTCTGTTGCATTTGTTGAGTGTTAGTTCTCATCTAAAAACTGGCAAAGTAGAATTCCAAAGGTAGCTTGCAGTGAAGAGAAATTAGGCATTGAGCATTGAGGCTGTGGTTACAAAAGTTAGTTCATACTTCGCTGTATAAATCACACAAGAAAACACACAGCATTAACACCAACTAGAAGTAATGGGGACTGTATTTGTCTACTGATCCTGAAGGAATAAATTGTTGGCAATTAATGATGTCTTGGTTGTACCAGTTTCTCTGTATATAATGATCTTTCATTGCCTCTAATCATTAAGAATGCAACTCAGCATACACATGTGCTCCATCATACACCTGTACAAACACGTTTAACTAAGAAAATCCAAATACCTAGTGTGTATGAGTATAAGCTGATCCAGTATAGAATGTAACTCCTTTACCGGCTTTAATTCTACCAGCATAAAGGTAGGTAAGTGCACTACTGGGGTTGTTTCAATGCACATCACGTCACGAAATATAATAAACTTTGTAGATCTGCACCAGATATTAAAATGGAGCTTTTTAAATACCCGTTTTATCCAAATCTGTCACAATCTTATGAAGTATCAGCATTTCCTGTAACCTCCTCCCCTCCAAAGAGGATAACCACTACTTAAATAACTTAAGTTTGTAGACAAAATCCCTTACTAATAGGACCATTCTGGTAAATCTCTACTGGACCTTCAGATCTTTACTAAGGTGTGGAGGCCAGAACTGGATTCAATCCCGTAGTGTGGTATATCCAGGTCTTTGCACCGACAGCACAACTTCGCTGTTTTTAATGCTCAATACCTCAAATTACAATGTCCAAGACCCATACGATCTGCTAAAGACTCCCTCAATATGTCCCACCACGAAGATAGATTATGCACATGACACACACACACACACAAATCAAACCCTCTCTCATATCTCAGTATTAAACTCTATCCGTTGATTGTTTATCAGTTTGCTAACCGAACCAGCCAACTTCAACAGAACACAAAATTAGTTTGCCACATTTCTACACACTTATCACATACACAAAACTGATCCCTGGAGAATATCCCATCTACGATCCTGCAGTTTGAAAACAATTACCATGACTTCTTGTTTTCTGCCATTAAGCCATTTTTTCTCCAATTTTGGCACACACCCTCCTATCCCATGAGCTTCAATTTTGTTCACTAATTTTGGTCCTTTGACTTTAAAATTCATATAATCATTCTCCACATTCTCATCTTTCTGACAGTTCATCAAAGAATTTAATTATCACTCAAACACAATCTGACTTAAAGTATGCTGTTTCTATTTAGGTAACTCAAACGAATCCATAAATCTGTTAAATTCTTCGCTGATTATTACTTCCAAACCGCGACACACCACTCAAGTTACTCTGAATATCTTCACACGAACAAATTTCCACTGCCCAATCCTCTGGAACCTCCCCTAACCAGCGATTTATGCAATCGATGGATAAGCTAATTCATCAGTACAATCTGCCAATCAATTCTCCCTCTACCCTAAACCTCTATCATCTCCACTTGTACAAGTATTTTGTCAGCATCTTCATATTGAATACTCATTAGTACCACCTTTATTGATTATACCGGCCTTGGCTGGAAACTTTAAAAATAACATCCCTATTTTATGTCCCCAATAAGCTCCAACCCATTTCTCACCAACCACTTACACCCATATTTGTATTCTAATAGAGAATCTAGGGTTTCCTTTTATATGAACTGCCTTTCTTTTCTCATATTCTTTCCTTCACCCCTAACTTACTATATATGGCCTGGTTTTCCACTAAAGAAATAAGTTGCCATTCATCATACACCTTCTCTTTGGTGCCATATTTTCTAACTCACTTGTCACTCAAGCAGCCTTGAATTTTGCTACTCCACCTTTCCACATAGTATTTTGTTTTTGTATATGCAGGTCGTTCTGGTATAAACCGGGTTTTGACACCACAATTTGATTATAATGGGATTGATGAATTGCGGATGCATTGTGGATAATACAAACTTTCTATTTAACAGGTATAGTGATCTTCTACAGCATGATTTTCTATAGCAGTTTTCCATAGTGCAAGGTTGCAGGGGTAGGCAAGTGTTGCATTATACTAGAATGCTCTGTATACATTAATCTGTTTATTAGTACAGAGCTTGTTAGGACTATTACAGCGATCTTCAAGACTACCTGAGATCAGAAAAAGTTTCACTGGGCCTCCAATAGTCAGGATCTAAAGTGAAAAAACTAAAAACTTGACAATTATCAACAAATTATAGTCTTCTCTGAATTATAGGAAAGATTCTCATAAGAGTTCTGTTAAACCAGTTATTAAACAGGTTAAACATAAAAACAGAGGAAAGGAAATAAGACAGGCAAAGAGGCAGTACAAAAATTGAGTGACAACTGACATAAAAAGGGAATGTCAAGATCCTCTGTTGGAGGCCAGAACAGGGTTCTAAATCAGTAATCATCAGGAGGATTGGAAGATGTGCCCAGCACCACTGTGACTTCTACCCTCTTTCCCACAGCAGTCTAGGGATACATCTCAGCTAGACTGGAATGCAGTCATAAATTTGTGCAGTAAAATCTGTTTGACTTGGGTCATACTAGGTTTCTTAATGAACTAATAAAAAATATAGTAACTGAGGAATACATGCGTAAATTGTACACTTGACATTTCAGTTATTTTTAAAAATTTAATAGATATATTAGCAAAATTTAAGTATACTGTATTACAAAAAGGGCAGTACTGTAGCAGGATGCAAAGAGATTTCCCATGGTTCAATATCAAGACCACTTGTGTTCTTTACATATATAGAAACTTGGATTTGAGAACAGAATAGAATTCTGAAACTTGTGTTTTACTGCATTTACAAATTTCATAACAAGTCAAAAGGATGCACAGGCTGATTGAAAGGGTGGACAAATAGCAAGTAAAATGCAATACAGAAAACTTAGTGGTGAAACTATTTAGGATGAAGAATGAAGTGAGATAACATAGGCTGAATGATTCATCAAGGAATAGAAAAGCTCCTTCGACACTTTGCTCCAGGTGGTGGTTATGCCACTTAGGACAGCACTTTCTAAATTGGTTCATTAGCAGGACTATGAATGAGGCAGGTATGGCCCTTGCAATTGTCCAAAAAATTGAAGGTTGTTTGGAACGTGTACAGACAAAAGCAAGGTGAGGAGTAAACTAAGCACAACACTGTGGTATAGGAAGCCATTCAAGTGGCAAAATCAGCAGTAATGTAGTGATAATAAAAGAGAATAAAGTCAAGGAAATAGACAGTTTTCTGCAACTAACAGCATATGTTCAGAAGATTGTGCAGCCTGCCTAGTGACAGGGTTTAAGATGTCCGCTCAGAGTTGCAGAAGAATTTTCAGTGCGATTAAATTGTCATGGTTGAAGCGCACATTCCCCATCCATAACATAATCAAGGCTGGGAAAGACGTTCTGCACAGGAAGAATGAGCAGTTTGGGGCTAGAGTACACAGTAAAATCTCAATAATAATGATTTCTAGATTATCATCTGAATCACAAGCAAACTGGTATTGAGTGAATAATTTCAGAGATGACTGAGGCAAGAAAAATAGGTTTCAATTCATGAGGCACTGGCACCAATACTGGGAAAAGTAGGAGCTGCAATACTGGGTTAGGTTTCATCTGATCCGTACTGAGTTCAATGTTCAGTGTGAGTCATATACCTGGTTTGTGGAAGGGTTTTAAAAACAAATAGTGGTTCGGGGGCTCATGAGAAGAGATGTGGTAAATCAAAGGGAAACAAAATAAGTAACAGTTCAGGACTGTTATTCATCTGTGCAATGAATGAACAGAGTGTACAAACCTAAGAGTGAACTTGTAAACAAGGTTAGAGATTGTAAAAATAGTCAAAAGACAGAGCCAAGGGTTCTCTATGTTAATACACACAGCATTGGAAAAAAATGTGAGCATAGACAGAAGCTTGAGAAATGGTGATGGGTGGCTATGTTAATTCAAGATCCATTAGTAGTACATTAATGAGAGTCACACTTAATTATAAAGAGCAATATGTAGAATTAGTTTGGGTAAAAATAAGAAATAGGAAAGTAACAGCATGAGAGATTAGGCACCCTAACAGTGTAACATGAATAAATAAAAGTAGGTACTGCAATAATTATAGAAGACTTTAACCTAAATATAAATTGGATGAAGATGGACAAAGACAGCCTAGAAAACAGATTGTATGCAGGATTATGTCTTAGTGCAGTACGTTCTACGGGCAATCAGGAAGCAGGGGTTATTCTAGACTTGCTAATAAACAATGAAACAGGATCAGCTTTTTATTCATTCACAGAACGAGGGTGCCACTGGCTGGGCCAGCATGTATTACTGATCCCTAATTGCCAAGAGGGCAGTTGAGAGTCAAACACATTGCTATGGGTCTGGAATCACATGTCGGCCAGAACAGTTAAGAATGACAGATTTCCTTCCCTCAAGGACATTAGTGAACCAGACGGGTTTTTCCAATAATCGATAACACTACTTGGCCCCTTAAAGAAGAACACGAGATATACCAGTCTCTAGGGGATGGTGATTGCAACATGGTCGAAGTATATTTTCGATGTGAGGGAGAGATGTGCAGTTTTAAGACTACCGTTTTAATCCTATGAGGAACTAAAGGCAGAGGTAGCTAGAGTGAACTGGGAAACTAGTTTAAAAGATAGACAGTAGAGATGCTGAAGAAGAATTTTAAGAATATATTTAATAACTCTCAGCAAAGATTTACCCCAGTGAGAGAAAATACTGAGAAGAATGCATCATCCAAGGCTAAGTAAGGAAGTTACAAATTGCATAAAGACAGGACCGAAGATTGGTCAGAAAGACCAGCAAAGAATGTTTAAAAAAAGGGAGAAGTATAGAAGAAAGCTAAATGGTAACATTAAAACAGATAAGTGTTTGTCTGAATATTTAAATCAGAAATGTGCAACTAAAACTAGTGCTGGTCCTCTAGTGTGTCTGAGATGACAACAATGGAAAACTAGGAACTATCAGAGGTATTAAACAGATATTTTTTATCAGTTTTCAGTGTTGAAAACTTTTAGAATACTGATTTCAATCTGGTCTCCCTGCTATAGGAAAGATGCTGTTAAACTTGAAACAGTTCAGAAAGAATTTACAAGCACGTTGCTGGGATTGGAGGGTTTGAGCTACAGAGAGAGGCTGAATAGGCTGGAGCTTTTCTCCCTTTAAGTGTTTGAAGCTGAGGAATAACCAGATAGAGGTTTTTAAAATCATAAGGGGCATGAATCAGATGAACAACCAAGGTCTTTTTCCCAGGGTGGGGGGAGCCCAAAACTAGAGGGCAAAAGCTTAAGGAAAGAGGGGTAGGATTTAAAAAGGGACCTGAGTAGCAACCTTTTCACACAGAGATTGGTATGAAATGAACTGCCAGAGGTAGTGGTGGAGGCATTTACAATTACAACAACAACATAAAAGACATCTGATGGGTACACGAATAGGAAGTGTTTAGAAGGATATGGGCCAAATACTGACAAATGGAATATCAGTTTAGGATATTTGGTTGGCTTGACGAGTTGGACTGAAGGGTCTGTTTCTGAGCTATATAACTCGATGACTTCTCAAAGACCTGACAATCGTAACATGGGATGAAAGGGAGAGAGAGTGAGTTTGAACAATCAATAGGGAAAAGGTATAGGAAAATGACTTAAGTCTGGCAAATTTGCTAGACTAAAATGGCATGCATCCAAAGATCTTAAAAGGGTAGCTGCTAAGATCATAAAAACATTGATTATAATCTTTCAAAACTACTTGAATTCATAAAAGGTCCCAAAGGATTGGCAAATAGCTAATGAAACCCCATTAATTGGGATAGGAGGGACTCAAAGCAGAAAAATATAAACCAGTTAGCCTAACATCTATCATAGGGAATTGCTAGATTCCATGATTAATGATACTGCAGAAAAATTCTTAAAGTAAAATGTGATCAGGTAGATCACATGATATTGCAAGAAGGAAACTGGATTAACTAACCTTTTAGAAGTTAGTAAGTAATAAGTAATGCGGATACAGGGGAACCACTGAATGTGCTGTATATGGATTTCCAAAAGGCATTTGGGGTCTTTGGGGGGGGGGGGGGGGGGGGAAGAGGGGGAGAGAGAGAGTGCGAGAGAACAAGAGACAGAGACACACACACGACTTATGATAATTTTATCAGAAAGTCACCACATCTCAGGCAAGGGGAGAGGTTGAGAAGGAGAGTCCTTCATGGTAACCACAGCTGATGCTATACTGTTGGCATAATTATGCCTCATAAATCAACCATCCAGCCAACTGAGCTAACGGATTTCCACTTACAGAATAAATGTTAGCATGAATATAAAAACAATTATCTGACAACAAGCAGAGATTAGGGATAAATGGGTCCATTTCACATTAGTGAGCTGCAACTAGTACAATGCAACAGGAATCAGTGCAAGGACTTCAACTGTTTCTAATCTATGTCAGTGAATTGTACATACATACTTAATACATCATAGTTAAATTTGCTAATGATATCAAGGCAGACAAGGTAAATTGTCAAAGGTAGAGAATCTGCAAAAGGATTATAGATGGATTATTCACATTGGCAAAATGTGAACAGATGGAGTACAATATGGGAAAAGTAAACTTATCCAATTTGACTGGGAGAATAGAGAAGCAGTATATTAATTTAAAGAGAGATATTTCTGAACTCAAAAGTAAAAAAGGATCCAGGTGCCTGGTACACAACTCACAAAAGTTGTTTGTGGGTACAGCAAGTGATTAGGAAAGCAAATGTAATGTTGAATGTTTATTGAAAAGGAAATACAATCTAAGGAATAAAGGGAAATTTTACAGCAGCTGCAAGCCTTGGTGAGATCATATCTAAAGTACTTGAATAACTTATTTGAAGAGGAACATAATTGTTTTAGAAGTTCAGAGAAGGTTCACTTGTCTCATTCTTATATGAAAGCTTGATCGTGTTGGGCATTTCCCATTGGAGTTTAGAAGAATGAGTGACCTTATTGAAGCATCCAAGATCTTGAGGGAACTTGACATGAAGTCTGAAAGAATTTTACCCTTGCAGGACATATTAGCACCAGTAGAAAGTACAAATGTCTCTTTCATCTTGTTTCAGACAATTTCATTTCTTCAAGAATCATTAGCCTGTGGAATGCTTTTTCCCAAAAAGCAGTAACTGCTTGGGCACTGATTTTATTGCCAGCTGAGTTAGACTTCTGATTAATAAAGGAATCAAGGTTTCCACAGGAATGCAGGGTTGCAACCACAACCAGATCAGCGTAACTTCGGTAAATGGTGGAGATGGCTTGAAGGACCATATGGCATACACCTGCTTTTAAGTTATATCCCAATGTTACTGAACTGGGCTTTCAAGATCTGCTCCTTACAACAGAGGATAATAAGAGGACACATGACAGAGGCATTTAGAAGCATGAAAGGTATAGATTAAATAAAGAAAAATGTTTTCCAATAACTAAAGACACAGTAATGAGATTTAAGAAACCATTTTCACAAGACGACTGGTTAGGAATAAAAAGTGTAAAACATGAGTAATAATCAACTGATCTAGCAGCACCTGTTAAGAAAGTAATGTTTCAGGTCAATAATCTTTCGTCAGTGGTCAGGATTTGGAATGTACTGTCCAAAAGGATGGCAGGAACAGTTTGATTAGTTGCTTTAAAGGAAAACAGGATAATGAACATCTGGGAAATAAATTATAAAGATAAGCTGCATTTATTTCAATACAAGAGACTTAACAGGTAAGGCAGATGAACTCAGGGCATGGGACTAGAATATTGTAGTGATTACAGAGATGTGGCTCAGAGATGGACAGGACTGACAGCTTCATGTTCCAGAGTATAGATGCTATAGGAGGGATTGAAAGGGGGCTAGAGAGGAGGGGAAGTGGCATTTTTGATGAGGAATAACATTACGGCTGTACTAAGGGAGGATATCCCTGGAATTACATCCAGAGAAGTTATCTGGGTGGAACTGATTAGGTACATACCTACTAGGGAAGGTGCAAAAGTTGACATACACTTGGGAAATAAGGCAGGGCAGGTGACGGAGGCATCAGTGGGGAGCACTTTGGGGCCAGTACCCATGATTCTATTAGTTTTAAAATATTGATGGAAAAGGATAGACAGGATCTAAAAGATCAAGTTCTAAATTGGAGGAAGGCTAATTTTGATGCTATTAGGCAAGAACTTTCAAGAGTCGACTGGGGACAAATGTTTGCAGGCAATGGAATGCCTGGAAAATGGGAAGCCTTCACAAATGAGATAATGAGCCCAGAGACAGTACATTCCTGTTAGGGTGAAAGGCAAGGTTGGTAGGTGTAGGGAATGCTAAAAGAGAAGAGAAAAATTGAGGTTTCGGTCAAGGAGGACGCAGCATATATCAGGCACAGACAGCAGGGATCAAGTGAATCCTTAGAAAACAAACAGTAAAGGCAGTTGGAGTATACTTAAGAGGGAAATCAAGATGGCAAAAAGGGGACATGATGTAGTTTTGGCAAATAGAATCCAAAGGAATTCTACAAGTATGTTAAAGACAAAAGAGTAACAAGGGAGAGAATAGGGCCCCTGAAAGATTAGCAAGGTCAACAATGTGTGGAATTACAGGAGATGAGGGAGTTACAAACAAGTATTTTGCATCAGTGTTTAGTGTGGAGAAGGATATGGAAATTGAGAACATGGGGAAACAAATAGTGACATCTTGAAAAGTGTCCATGTTACAGAGGTGGTGGTGCTGGACATCTTAAAAATGCATAGAGGTGGGTAAATTCCTAGGGCCCAAATCAGGTGTACCCTAGAATTTTGTCGAAAGCTAGGGAAGTGATTGCTGGGACTTAGCTGAGGTAGTTGTATCATCAATAACCACAGGTGAGGTGCTGGAAGACTGGAGGTTGGCAAACGTGGTGCCACTGTTTAAGAAAGGTGGTAAGAAAAAGCCAGGGAATTACAGACCAGTGAGCCTGACATCGGTGCTGAGCAAGTTGTTGGAGGAAATCCTGAGGAACAGATTTAAATGAATTTAGAAGGGCAAGAACTGAATAGCGATAGTCAGCACGATTTTGTTTGTGGGAAATCATGTCTCACTAACTTGATTGAGCTTTTTGAAGTAACAAAAAGGATTGATGAGGGCAGAGCAGTGAATGTGATCTACATGGACTTCACTAAGGCTTTCGAAAAGATTAATCATGGTAGAATGGTTAGCAAGGTTAGATCACATGAAGTACACAGAAAACTATCCATTTGGATACAGAACAAGTTGAAGGTAGACAACAGCGGGTGGTGGTGGAGGATTGCTTTTCAGACTGGAGGCCTGTGCCCTTGTGGCGTCCCACAAGGATCGATGCTGGGTCCACTGCTTTTCATCATTGATATAAATGATTTGGATGTGAACATAGGAGGTATAGTTAGCAAGTCTGCAGATGACACTAAAATTGGAGGTGTAGTGGACAACGAAGGAGGTTATCTCAGATTACAATGTAACCTTGATCAGATGGGCCAATAGGCTGAGGACTGGCAGATGGAGTTTAATTTAGATAAATGTGGGGTGCTGTATTTTGGAAAGGCAAATCAAGGTAGTACTGATACATTTCATCAAAAAGTCCTCTGGAATGTTGTCGAACAAAGGGACTTTAGAGTGCAGTTTCATAGGTCCTTGAATGTGGAGTTGCAGGTAGAATAGGGTAGTTATTTGGTATGCTTGCATCTATTGGTCAGTGCATTGAGCTTAAGAGTTGGGAGGCTATTGCATGTTGCGGCTGTACAGGACATTGGTTAGGCCACTTTTGGAATACTGTGTGCAATTCTGATCTCCCTGCTATCGGTAAGATTTTGTTACGTTTGAAGGCTTAGAAAAGATTTACAAGGATGTTGCCAGGTTTGATCAATAGGGAGAGGCTGAACAGGCTGGGGCTATTATCCCTGGAACGTCGGAGGCTGAGGGGTGACCTTACAGAGGTTTAGAAAATCATGCGGAGCATGGTTGGGGTGAATTGCCATGGACTTTTCCCTGAGGTGGGGAGTCAAAAAATAGACAGATTAGGTTTAAGATCAGAGGGGCAAGATATAAAATGGACTTAAGGGGCAACCGGTTCACATAGAGGGTGGTGCATGTATAGAATGAGCTGCCAGAGGAAGTGGTGAAGGCTGGTACAATTACAACATTTGAAAGGCATCTGGATGGGTATATGAATAGGAAGGATTGAGGGGGATATGGTCCAAATGCTGACAAATTGGACTAAATTAATTTAGGCTATCTGGATGAATTGGACCAAAGGGTTTGTTTTCATTCTTTACAGCTCTATGACTCTGACATGGAGAGAGAGTAAGAGAATGGTACTAAATTAGCTTAATCAAAAAGAGCAGACGGAATAGCCTCCTACTGCACTGCATATTTCTAGAATTTTAACAATGCAAGGTTCATGTAGATAAATGTCCAAAGATACTTCACAGCAGTGTTATCAAAAAAAAATGGATAGAGAGCTACATAAAGAGATATTGGAAAAGGTGAATAAAACCTTATTCAAGAAATAGGTTTTAAGGAGACGCTTAATGTGGGATAGAATTTAAAAAGTTCAGTAAGGAAACTTCATAGTTGAAGCAGATCACTAATGATTAAGCAATTAAAATATGGGATGTCCAAGAACAACGATCCCCCTAAATTACATGGTCACACGGAGTTTTCATGCAAACCAAACACCATGAAGATGCATTGACATCTGATTCGTGAAGTTGTTGTCATGCATAGGCCTTGGAGGTTCATGCAGCAAAGTAAAAAAATTGGAGGGAACCTAGCTCACAGACCAGTCTGGAGAGTAGAGAGTTCAAGGTGCTGCATTTTGGGAAAGCAAATCTGAGCAGGATTTATACACTTAATGGTAAGGTCCTTGGGAGTGTTGCGGAACAAAGAGACCTTGGAGTGCAGGCTCATAGCTCCTTGAAAGTAGAATCGCAGGTAGACAGGATAATGAAGGTGGTGGTGTTTGATATGTTTTTCTTTATCGGTCAGAATATTGAGTGCAGGAGTTGGGAGGTCAGGTTGCAGCTGTACAGGACATTGGTTAGGCCACTGTTGGAATATTGCGTGCAATTCTAGTCTCCTTCCTATTGGAAAGATGTTGCGAAACTTGAAAGGGTTCAGAAAAGATTTACAAGGATGTTGCCAGGGTTGAAGGGTTTGAGCTATAGGGAGAGGTTGAATAGGCTGGGCTGTTTTCTCTGGAGCTTCGGAGGCTGAGGGGTGACCCTTTAGAGGTTTACAAAATTATGAAGGGCATGGAGAGGATAAATAGACAAAAGTATTTTCCCTGGGGTGGGAGAGTCCAGAACTAGAGAGCATAGGTTTAAGGTGAGAGGAGAAAGATATAAAAGAGACCAAACGAGCAATGTTTTCATGCAGAGGATGGTACGTGTATGGAATGAGCTGCCAGAGGAAGTGGTGGAGGCTAGTACAGTTGCAACATTTAAAAGGCATTTGGATGGATATAGGAATAGGAAGGGTTTGGAGAGATATGGGCTGGGTGCTGGCAGGTGACACTAGATTGGGTTAGGATATCTGGTCGGCATGCATGGGTTAGACTGAAGGATTTGTTTCCGTGCTGTACATCTCTATGACTCTTGGCACTGAACAAAGTTTCAGTCATAGTGGAGGCATGATAATGGAAAATATTTTAAAAGAGCAGTGAGGATCTTCAAAGTTGAGGGGTTGCCAGCCAAGTGCCAATATAGACCAATGAATAGAGATGAGGGTGAACAGGGCCCATTTCAAGTTCAGAGACAGGCTGCAAAGTTTTGAACAATTTAAGAATGTGAAAGACAAGAGTGATGAATATTCTACTGCAAACATGACAAACATAATAGAGTAAGAACATAAATTGCTAAATTTCCATTTGAAAGCAAGATTTAGTTTCTTTTAGTAGAATAATCTTTAAATTAGCTTTCAGATAACTTTGAAGAGAAATATTGACTGCAAGATCAGGAGTCATTCTCTCAAAAACATTAACTTCAAATTTAAACCATCCCCTTTCCTCTATAATTAATTTGTTTGACTTGGTTGAGAAACAGACATGTAAATAGGAATGTAAATTTTCTCTCCTACACCACATCTCTTGGCTGACAAATCCAAGACACAGAAGTCACTGAATGACCAATTCACAGTGCACTGCACTGGCGAAACATTGGTTTAAGTTTGCTCTATCTTCCATGTTGGTGAGGAACAGTCAAATTCTAAGCAAGTGCTTGCCCAGAGTAAAAACAGCAGAGACCTGGCACCAAGTTGTCGAGTGAAGCTCTCAACTTCAAAAAATTCATCAGAAACAACACAGGGAAATAAAAGCAAACATGCACCAAAGTGGATACTTTTCACTGAAGTAGTTTTCTCAGCTGAAATATCACTGACATTCCAAATCCAATAGGTTTACCAGGTAAGATGCTGCAGCACCAAGAGGTTTCCAAAAATGATGAGGATTTCTTCTTAAACCATTCCAAGGTTGAAAACTGAACCCAAAAGTGACAAAAATGGGGTGGCAGTGGCTAGCTCTGCTACCCCACAGTGCCAGGGACCCAGTTCATAGATAGAACATAGAAAAGTACAGCACAGAATAGATCTACGGCCCACGATGTTGCGCAGAAGATTAATCCTAAAGTAAAATAACTTAATTACGCGCCCTTCAATTCACTACTATCCAGGTGCATGTCCAACAGTCACTTAAATACCTAATGACTCTGCTTCCACCACCACTGCTGGCAATGCATTCCATGCATTCACAACTCTGTGTAAAGAACCTACCTCTGATGCCTCCTCTATACTTTCCTCCTAATATCTTCAAACTATGACCCCTCATGCCATTCAATGCTGCTCTGGGGAAAGGTCTCTGGCTATTGACTCTATCCATGCCTCTCATTAACTTGTATACCTCGATCAGGTCACCTCTCTTCCCCCTTTTCTCGAGAGTGAAAAGTCCAAGCTTAATCAACCTCTCTTCAAAAAGCAAGCCTTCCACAGTCCAGGCAACATCCTGGTCAACCTTCTTTGTACCCTCTCCAAAGCCTCTGAATCCTTCCTCTAATAGGGTGACCAGAACTGGACACAATATTCCAAGTGTAGTCTCACCAGGGACTTGTAGAGCTGCAGCAAAACCTCGAACTCAATCCCCCGTGAATGAAAGCCAAAACACCATATGCCTTCCTAACAATCCTATCCATTTGGGTGGCACATGTACGTGCACACCCAGATCCCTCTGTTCCTCCACACTGCCAAGAATCCTGTCTTTAATCCTCTATTCAGCATTCAGATTCGACCTTCCAAAATGCATCACTTCGTATTTATCAAAGTTGAACTCCATCTGCCATTTCTCAGCCCAGCTCTGCACCCTGACTATGTCACGCTGCAGCCTGCAATAGCCCTCGATACTATTAACGACACCTCTAACCTTTGTGTCATCTGAAAATTTACTAACCCACCCCTCAAGCTCCTCATCCAAGTCATTTATAAAGACTACTAAGAGCAGAGACCAAAGAACAGAGCCCTGCGGGACACCACCCAACACTAACCTCCAGCCAGAATACTTTCCATCTACAACCACTCTCTGCCTTCCATAAGCCAACCAATTCTAAATCCAGATAGTCAAACTTCCCTGCATCCCATACCTTCTGACTTTATGAATGAGCCTACCATGGGGAACCTTATCAAATGCCTTGAAGTCCATATACACCACATCTATTGCTCAACCTTCGCCAACCTGTCTTGTCACCTCCTCAAAGAACTCAATAAGATTTGTTAGGCATGACTTGCCCCTCACAAAGCCATGCTGACTGCCTTTAATCACGCAATGCCTTTCCAAAGAGTCATAAATCCTATCCCTCAGAATTTTTCCAAACCTTGCTGACCACAGACATAAGACTGATTGGTCAGTAATTGCCAGGGATTTCCCATTACCTTTCTTGGAAAGAGGAACAACATTCGCCTCCTTACAATCCTCCGGTACGACTCCCATGGAGGGTGAGGAAGCAAAGATCTTCACCAGCGGCTTAGCAAACTCCTTTCTCGCTTCCCGGAGCAGCCTGGGATAAATATGGTCTGGCGCTGGGGACTTATCAATTTTAATGTTCGCCAAAACTTCCAGTACATCAACTTCATCAATCTTGATCTGTTCAAGCCTGTATCCCAGCTCCTCAAAGTTCTCATTCACAACAAGATCCCTTTCCTTAGTAAAAACCAAAAAAAAAACTCATTTATGGCTTCCCCTACCTGCTTAGACGCAACACACAAGTTCCCTAAGCTACCCCTGATCAACCCTACCTTTTCCCTGGTCATTCTCTTATTCCTCACATATGAGCAAAATGCCTTTTGGTTCTCCCTAATCCTTCCTGCCAAGCCCTTCTCGTGCCCCGACTCTCCTCAGTCCATTTCTGAGCTCCTTTCTAGAAGCCCGTCATCCTCTGAAGCTGTGCTAGATCCTTGTTTCCTCCACCTTATGTAAGCTGCCTTCCTCCGTCTGACGAGAAGCTCCTCTGTTCTCTTCATTTAAGGCTCCTTAATCTTACCTCCGAGGGACAAATTCATGCATCACTCACAAGAACTGCTGCTTAAACAGTCTCCACATGTCTGCTGTGCCCTTCCCTTGGAACAATTGCTCCCAGTCTGTATTTTCCAACTCCTGTATGATAGCGTCATAGTTTCCTTTTCCCCGATTAAATATCTTCCCTTGGTAACTGCTCCCTTCCCTCTCCAAGGCTTTGGTAAATGTGAGGCAGTTGTGGTCAATGTCACCAAAACGTGTTCTCCCAAAGCGTGATCTGACACTTGCTCTGGCTCATTGCCGAGCACCAAATCCAAATGACCTCTCCCCTCATCAGCCTGTCTACATACTGAGTAAGGAAACCCTCCTGAATTAACCTGACAAAAATGGGTCCATCCAAACCAGCTGCACTAAGGAGGTTCCAGTCAATATTGGGAAAATTGAAGTCACCCATAATAATTCATTTTTCCAAAATCTGCTGGCTAACAAGTGCTTCAATCTCCCTACTGCTATTAGGGGATCTGTAGAAAACCCCCAATGAGGTGGCTGCTCCCTTGCTGTTCCTAACTTCCACTCATACTGACTCAGTATATTCTCCCCACCAGCAGTATCCAAAACTGTGTCCTTATCGCTGAGATGAACGGCCACAGGGGATCCCTGCTCTATCTGTTGGTTCGCTGTCCTCCTCACGACTGTAACCCATCTGTCTTTATCCTGTGTCTGAGGAGCGGTTGCAATCCCCATACATCGTCTCAATTTCTCCCTCAGCCTCCCGGATGATCTGCTATTCATCCAACACCAGCTCCAGCTCCCTAACTTGGTTTTCAAAGAGCTGGCGTTGGGTGCACTTCCCGCAGATGTGGTCGGCAGAGACATGTGAAAGTGTCTCTCACCTGCCACATTCTGCAGGAACATACAACTGCCCTATCAGCCATACCCTGCTAGTCTGAAATCCCACACAGGACTAAACAAGAGAAAAAAAAAGAAAAAACCTGAAAACTTACGAGGTTATAGTCCCTTAGTAAGGTTAGAGGTTGTCGTGGGAGGGAGGCCCTACGGTATAGGGTCTTGGGTTTAGATCTCAACCACTTAAAAACTTCCTGGCAGCCCTTGCTTGTATTCACCCTCTCTCCTTGTCGGTCTCTTCAATTCCAACTTTGGGGTAACTGTTGGTGGAATTTGCATGTTCTCCCTATGTCTGTGGATTGAGGTACCAGTTTCCTCCCACCACTCAAAGCTGTGCAGGTTAGGTAGATTGGCTACGTTAAATTGCTTCATGGCGCAGGGATGTGCAAGCTACATGGATTAACCATGGAAAATGTGGGGTTACAGGGATATGGTGAGGGGCTGGGTCTGGTTGCGATGTTCTGAGGTGGTTCAGTATGGACTTATGGACCGAATGACCACTTTCTGCACTGTGGGGATTCTGGACCGAATGGCCTCTTTTGGCACTGTAGGGATTCTGCAACTCTGATTACAGCATAGCAGAACAGGTTGACCCCAATAATTAGCCAATATGAAACTGCTTAAAAGGAGAATATTAATTGAAATGTGCTTCAATTTTTATAATATTATTCAAACAGAACCAAGACACCAAAGGAAAAAAATTCCAAATGCTGGAAATGTGAAGTAAAAACAGAAAATACTGGAAATACTTAGCAGCTGAGGCAGTGACCATAGAACTGAAATCAAAGTTAACATTTTAGGTCTAAGATTTTTCACCTAATTTCTTAAAGAGCCATTAAACCACTGGTTTCTAGCTAAAATATGCTTCTATGCAAATCACATTACTTTTCAGCTTTGGGCTTTAGCACAGTTCATTATCAGGGAACCAAAAAGAACAAAGTCTAACCTTGTATATTTGCAGCATTCAGCTGCAGCTTCAGCTAGATAGCAAATTGCAAGCACTAATTCTGGATTTAAAAGCTTTTCAAACAAATGAAGTGGAAGCCCACTGTTGCGCCCATCACAATAGCTAAAATCAATTAAATCACATTGTGAGCCATTAGAGAAACCTTTACTAATCTTCCAAAACATTCCTTTACAGACTAACTATAAGCACAGATATTCATCCAAAGACATATCAAGGTGGTCAACAATTTTAAACTAATAAGCTATACAGTACTCTTCCAAGTTTGTTGAATAACTAACATATAATACATAATTCATATTTCTTGTTGTTCTGAGCAACAATCCATTTCATGAACGCCCATGCCTTTAAGTTCTGTATTAGTCATTATGATCATCTCACATATTGCACGATGGGTTTGTAGCAACTTGAATCAATTCTTAGAGTTGAATTTCAATTTCCATCCAAAATGAAGTTGAAATTGCATTGCTTTATATTAGTTCACATTTCTACTAAAACTAATGTACAAAATCATAACATATTCCATGGAACAACTAAGACAGGTAGTAAAGTATTCCTTGATGTATTGAAGTGATGTAGAATAAACTTATCAGCAACAAAATGTTTTGAACAAAGAACATATCTCAGATAAATTGATTCTCAAATAAATGCAGAATAGTTCAGGAAACCTGTAGTCGTAGTTTTGGTCACAATGTAACTTTGCTCCCCCCTTCAGAACTCTTCATCCTGGCTGCACTCTGCTATTCCCTCACAACACTATCCCCAATTACAGCTAGATTTCTCTTTTCTCCCACTTCTTGAAAGGCTCCCTGTACCACGAAGCTATGGTCAGCTTGCACATCCTCCCTACATTGATTTCGAGGAGTGGGGTGGACAAAATTAAAAATCATAACATTAGGTTCTCGTCCAACAGGTTTATTTGGAAGCACTAGCTTTCAAAGCACTGCTTCTTCATCAGGAGGTTGTGAAGCATCATTTGACAAATTCGTCTTGCTTCACAACCACCTGAAGAAACAGCGCTTCGAAAGAAAGTGCTTCCAAACAAATCTGTTGAACTATAACCTGGCATTGTGTGATTTTTAACAATATCCTTCCTACAGCCCACGCACTCATTCATACAGGGAGCAAGAATCTCAAACCCGTTGGAAAAGCTCAACAGTTAAGCTCCTTCATAACTAACTCCTGGATCCCTCTCCATGAGTTGCTGGTAGTCACATCCTTTTGGCCCCAACCACTGACCAAATTTAAGACAGCTCATCTAAGGGGCGTGACTGCCTCTTGAAACGTAGCATCCAGCTAACTCACCCATTCCCAGATGTGTCACAGTGTTCGAAGTTCAGACTTCAGCTCAGCAACTCTGCCTGAATTCCTCAAGCAACCAACTCTTGCTACAGATGTGGTCACAATGAATCACAATGGGGTCCACCAGCTTCGAGATCTCACAATTAGAACACATCGCCTGGCCCAGCACCTCTTAATTACATTGCTCTTAATTTGACTTTTAAAACTTTCGTAATGCTCTGCAGATTTGCTATTCACCTTAAACCTGAAAGTAACATATCTAGATAGTCAAATTAGTTCAATTCCTGCCTCGGGCAACTGTCTGTGTGGAGTTTGCACATTCTCCCCATATCTGCGTGGGTTTCCTCTGGGTGCTCCAATTTCCTCCCGCAGTCCAAAGATGTGCAGGTTAGGTGTATTGGCCATGCTAAATTGCCCATAGTGTTAGGTGGATTAGTCAGGGGTAAATGTAGGGGAATGGGTCTGGGTGGGTTACTCTTCAGAGGGTCGGTGTGGACTTGTTGGGCTGAAAGGCCTGTTCCCACGCTGTAGGGAATCTAATCTAATCTAGTAGCTATCAACCAATGAACATAGTTTATCTGTGATGTCACTCTTACACTGGGCCCCTGATTCTGAATTTAAACTTATTCCACTAAAAATCCTTACCAAAGGATGCAAAAGGCACCTCTTCCCCTTGGCACCGATTTCCCATGTTGCCACCAAATTTCCTCAAACTATAATCTCACTCAGGCTGTCACTCTATCTGAATGGGATTTCTCCATCCTAACCATAGAGCTTTTTTGATGCAGCCATTTCCTGGCCATGTCAGTAATTTGCCTTCAATTCCATGGGCTTCTACCTTGGTTAGCAGGCTCTTATAGGGGAGTTTATAAAATGTCTTATGGAACACCACATAAACAATGCCCATCGACATCTCCCTGTCACCTCAGCCATCTCTTCAAAAAATTCAATAAGATTTGTCAATCATGATCTACCTGTCATGAATCCATGCTGGTTCTGCCCAATGAACTGAAAATTTTCAAGATGTTCAGGTAACCCATCCTAGAATGTAGATTCCAACAATTTCCAACAAGTAAGGCTAACTAGTGCGTTATTCCTTAGTTTTTCACTTTCGCCCTTTTCAAAAAGCAGAGTTACACGTGCAATTTTCCATTCGAGAGAGGGGTCTCCTAAATCTAGGAAACTCTGAAATATTACAATTAGGGCATGTACAATGTGCTCCTCTACTTCCTTTAACACCGTCAGGTCCTGAGGATTTGTCACTCTTTAGTTCACTCTAATTTCCTCATTAATATTTTACTTATGGTAATTTCACTATTAACTTCCTCTGGATTTCCACACAAATACTGAGGCAAAGTAATTACTCAACATCTTCATTTCTCAGTCATTGAAAATATTCCCACTTTCAGTCTTTAGTGGGCCAGCATCGCTCCTGAACACTCGCATTCCCTTCATGTTACTATAAAATTTCTTACAATTGATTTTGATGCCCCTTGCAAGTTTCCTTTCACAATCCTTCAAGTAGGTCTTATAAGCTACTTTGTGACCCTTTGTGGTCTTCAGACCTTTTCCATCCAGTAGGATCTATGTGTTTGCTTGCATTTTTGTAAGGTTTTAAGTTTTATGTTGTCTCTTATTTCTTTCAGTTACCCATAAACATTTTTTCTGTGAAGTGGAACTTTTCCCTCTCAGGAATATAAATTGGATCTGTATTATGTTAAGTGTTTCGTGAAACTCCCTCCACTGTTCTTCAGCTGTTTCACTCACTAGATTTTCCCAGTTCACTATGGATGGTCTGTTGCATCTCGTTAAAGCCAGCTTTATCCAAATCTAAAATTCTAGTGTTGATACATGCTTTTCACTTTCAAAACTTACATTAAACTTGATCATATTATAATCACTACTTGATAAATGTTCACACACTATTGGATTACTAATTAGACCTGCTCATTACTAAATCCAATTTTCTTTATCTCCTTATTGCATCCAGGGTATATTACTGTAGGAAACTATCCCAGATACACTCCAGAAATTAAACACAATACTCAAAGAAGCTGGAAATCAGAAACAAAAACAAAGTGATGGAAAATCTCAGCAGGTCTGGCAGCATCCGTGGAGAGAAATCAAAGTTAATGCTTTGGGTCCAGTGACTGTACAGAGCAATAGTCATAGAATCACGGAGTAACACAGCGTGCAAAGGGACCCTTTGGTCCAATCCGTCCATGCTGACCATAATCCCAAATTGAACTCATCCCATCTTCCTGTGCTTGGCCCACATCCCTGCATACATTTCTTATTTATGTAGTTATCTAAAATGTCTGAGGGCAAGCGAGAGCGAGAAAACATTATGTGGAGACAGAGCCTAAAGAGAGAGAAACACAGTTGGACAGACTGGGAGGATGAATAATTGCTAATAGTAATGCTAACTCCAGATATTCACTACCCCTCTGACGTGTGCCTGTCTGCCTCTCTCCAAGGTTAAAGTTAAAATCTCTCATTAATACTACTCTTCCTCAGCTATACATTTGCAAATTTCGACATTTATACCACTTAAGCACTTCAGAGCTGCTCTCAGAGAATTTATACACAACATCTCAGATCCTTTCTTCCTCACTTCTACCCATTGACTGAATGATTTCCCCTCATTATATCCACCCTCATCACTGAATGGATTTTGTTTCTAATCAGTAAAGCTACTACCCACTCTGCCATTTTCTTCCTCTGTCCTGCAAACCTTATAGCTTGGTATATTTAGTTCCAAATTCTGACCATCCTGCAGCCATGTCTCAGTAATGGCTACTATATCAACAGCCAATTTGAACTTTTTTTTAGATTAGATTAGATTACTTACAGTGTGGAAACAGGCCCTTCGGCCCAACAAGTCCACACCGCCCCGCCGAAGCGCAACCCACCCATACCCCTACATCTAACCCTTACCTAACACTACGGGCAATTTAGCATGGCCAATTCACCTGACCTGCACATCTTTGGACTGTCGGAGGAAACCGGAGCACCCGGAGGAAACCCACGCAGACACGGGGAGAATGTGCAAACTTCACACAGTCAGTCACCTGAGGCGGGAATTGAACCCAGGTCCCTGGCGCTGTGAGGCAGCACTGCTAACCACTGTGCCACCGTGCCGCCTTTGCACCTGCAACTCATTTAAATTATTGCTTGCAATCTGCATGTTTAGATAAAGAACTCTTATTTGAACTATACACTCTAACGTGCCAATCAGCACTGATGCTTTATTCAGCTGTTTATTACTTCTCTTTTGGTTTAATCAAAATAGTTTGTACAGGCTTTGCCATTATCTGCCACATCTGAAGAAGGATTCCTGACTGTTTCTTTACTACTTAACCTGGTATTTGGTTTTGAAATTGTACTGTGCAGTTACTGCTTTTGCTGTTGAATTCATGTTTTGCTGGACATTGGAGAGTCTCTGGGAAAATTAACGAACAGTGAAATTCACAACGGATCTTGGAGGAACATGTTTGGGAGAGTTCACAGCACAGACAGAGTAGTGAATAATTTTAAGTGTGGCCTTGCTGTCAGCCTGCAGTAGTGAATAGTTGGTTTTTTCTTGATTATATGTTTTATTGAGATATGTCTCTTCATTAAGCTTAAAAATATATAAGCTGTAAGTATTAAGTTAGCCTGGAGCAGTGTTTTGTACAGGAATAAGACAGGGCTATTTTCTGGGTCTGCAGATTGGCAGCAGCAAAAAATAGCTCTTAGTATTGATATGCTCTTCTCGTTAGATGTGTGCGTTTAGGCAGAGTTTACATGTTACTGAGGATTATACTATAAATGCCGTAGGTTGCGAATCCTATCAGATCAAATGGAGAAACAGTTAGAGGCAGTGAAGAATTTACAAGAGCAAGGAGGTATGATGGATGGCAGTTATAGGAAGGAAGGAAGAAAAATCGCAGATACAGTCACATAAATGGGTTAACTCCAGGAAAGGTAAGAGGTAGGCGGATAGTGAAGGAGTCTTCTGTGGTTATGTCCATTTCAAACAAATATGCTGTTTTGGAAAATGGAAGGGATGATGGATTCTCAGGGAAATGTAGCATTAATAGCCAAGTTTCTGGTATTGAGACTGGCCCTAATGCAATGAGGGGTACATTGGGTTCCAAGAGATCAATTGAATTAGGGAACTCTAATCTGAGGCACAGACAGACATTTCCACGGCCAACAGCGAAAAATCAGAATGGTACATGGCGTCCCTAGTGCCAGAATCAAGGATGCTTCAGAGAGGGTGCAGAATGTTCTCAAGGAGATTAGGCCCAGCAGGAGGTCATTATACACATTACAATCAATGACACAGGTAGGGTGTGTGTGGGAAGAGTATGTGTATGTATAATGAGGGAGTGTGTGTATGTGTTGGGGGGGTGTAGGGGTGCATGAGTGTGGCGGGGGAGGGGGGGGGGTTGGTGGTGTGTGGGGGAGGGGGGGGGGTTGGTGGTGTGTGGGGGAGGGGGGGGTTGGTGGTGTGTGGGGGAGGGGGGGGTTGGTGGTGTGTGGGGGAGGGTGGTGGTGTGTTGGGGGGGGTGGGGAGGGTGGTGTGTGGGGGTGGGTGGTGTGCACGGAGGGTGTGTGTGGGGGTGTGTGGTGGGGGAGGGGGGGTTGGTGTGTGGGGGAGGGGGCGGTGGTGTGTGGGGGAGGGGGCGGTGGTGTGTGGGGGCAGTGGTGTGTGGGGGAGGGGGCGGTGGTGTGGGGTGGTGGTGTGCGGGGGAGGGAGGGTGGTGTGCGGGGGAGGGGGGATGGTGTGTGGGGGAGGGGGGAGGGGGGGATGGTGTCGGGGGGAGGGGGGATGGTGTGGGGATGGAGTGGGGAGGGGGGGATGGTGTGGGGATGGAGTGGGGAGGGGGGGATGGTGTGGGGATGGAGTGGGGAGGGGGGATGGTGTGTGTGTGTGTGGGGGGGTGGTGTGTGGGGGAGGGGGGAGATGGTGTGTGGGGGAGGGGGGAGGGGGGAGATGGTGTGTGGGGGAGGGGGGAGAGGGGAGATGGTGTGTGGGGGAGGGGGGAGATGGTGTGTGGGGGAGGGGGGAGGGGGGGATGGTGTGTGGGGGAGGGGGGAGAGGGGAGATGGTGTGTGGGGGAGAGGGGGGTGGTGTGTGGTGTGTGGGGGGGATGGTGTGCGGGGGAGGGGTGGATGGTGTGTGGCGGAGGGGGAGGGGATGGTGTGTGGGGGAGGGGGGGATGGTGTGTGGGGGAGAGGGGGGGAGGGGGGGATGGTGTGTGGGGGAGGGGGAGGTGGGAGGGGAGGGGATGGTGTGTGGGGAAGGGGGGGGAGGGGGGATGGTGTGGGGGGGGGGAGGGGTGAGGGGGGATGGTGTGTGGGGGGAGGGAGGGGTGAGGGGTGAGGGGGGGATGGTGTGTGGGGGAGGGGGGATGGTGTGTGTGGGGGAGGGGGTGGATGGTGTGTGGGGGCGGGGGGAGGGGTGGGATGGTGTGTGTGGGGGAGGGGGATGGTGTGGGGGGTGGCGCGAGGGGGATGGTGTGGGGGGGGGGGAGAAGGGGATGGTGTGTGTGAGGGGGATGGTGTGGGGAGGGGGGAGAAGGGGATGGTGTGTGTGAGGGGGATGGTGGGGGGGGGGCGAGGGGGATGCTGATGGTGTGGTGGGGCGGGCGAGGGGGATGGTGGTGGTGTGGGGGGGGGGGGGGGAGGCGAGGGGGATGGTGATGGTGTGGTGGGGGTCGAGGGGGATGGTGATGGTGTGGGGGGGGCGGGTGGGGGGGGAATGGCGGGGGGGAGGCGAGGGGGATGGTGATGGTGTGGGGGGGCGAGTGGGGGGGGGAGATGGCGTGGGGGGGGGAGATGGCGTAGGGGGGGGGAGATGGCGAGGGGGGAGGAGATGGCGAGGGGGGAGGAATGGCGAGGGGGGAGGAATGGCGAGGGGGGAGGAATGGCGAGGGGGGAGGAATGGCGAGGGGGGAGGAATGGCGAGGGGGGAGGAATGGCGAGGGGGGAGGAATGGCGAGGGGGGAGGAATGGCGAGGGGGGAGGAATGGCGAGGGGGGAGGAATGGCGAGGGGGGAGGAATGGCGAGGGGGGAGGAATGGCGAGGGGGGAGGAATGGCGAGGGGGGAGGAATGGCGAGGGGGGAGGAATGGCGAGGGGGGAGGAATGGCGAGGGGGGAGGAATGGCGAGGGGGGAGGAATGGCGAGGGGGGAGGAATGGCGAGGGGGGAGGAATGGCGAGGGGGGAGGAATGGCGAGGGGGGAGGAATGGCGAGGGGGGAGGAATGGCGAGGGGGGAGGAATGGCGAGGGGGGAGGAATGGCGAGGGGGGAGGAATGGCGAGGGGGGAGGAATGGCGAGGGGGGAGGAATGGCGAGGGGGGAGGAATGGCGAGGGGGGAGGAATGGCGAGGGGGGAGGAATGGCGAGGGGGGAGGAATGGCGAGGGGGGAGGAATGGCGAGGGGGGAGGAATGGCGAGGGGGGAGGAATGGCGAGGGGGGAGGAATGGCGAGGGGGGAGGAATGGCGAGGGGGGAGGAATGGCGAGGGGGGAGGAATGGCGAGGGGGGAGGAATGGCGAGGGGGGAGGAATGGCGAGGGGGGAGGAATGGCGAGGGGGGAGGAATGGCGAGGGGGGAGGAATGGCGAGGGGGGAGGAATGGCGAGGGGGGAGGAATGGCGAGGGGGGAGGAATGGCGAGGGGGGAGGAATGGCGAGGGGGGAGGAATGGCGAGGGGGGAGGAATGGCGAGGGGGGAGGAATGGCGAGGGGGGAGGAATGGCGAGGGGGGAGGAATGGCGAGGGGGGAGGAATGGCGAGGGGGGAGGAATGGCGAGGGGGGAGGAATGGCGAGGGGGGAGGAATGGCGAGGGGGGAGGAATGGCGAGGGGGGAGGAATGGCGAGGGGGGAGGAATGGCGAGGGGGGAGGAATGGCGAGGGGGGAGGAATGGCGAGGGGGGAGGAATGGCGAGGGGGGAGGAATGGCGAGGGGGGAGGAATGGCGAGGGGGGAGGAATGGCGAGGGGGGAGGAATGGCGAGGGGGGAGGAATGGCGAGGGGGGAGGAATGGCGAGGGGGGAGGAATGGCGAGGGGGGAGGAATGGCGAGGGGGGAGGAATGGCGAGGGGGGAGGAATGGCGAGGGGGGAGGAATGGCGAGGGGGGAGGAATGGCGAGGGGGGAGGAATGGCGAGGGGGGAGGAATGGCGAGGGGGGAGGAATGGCGAGGGGGGAGGAATGGCGAGGGGGGAGGAATGGCGAGGGGGGAGGAATGGCGAGGGGTGTGGTGTGGGGGCGTGGGGGGTGTGCGTAGTGGGGGGGGGAGGGGGGTGGTGTGGGGGATGGTGTGTGAGGGGAGGGGGTGGTGTGTGTGGGGGGGAGCGGGGTGTTGTGGGGGGGGGTGGTGTGTGTGGGGGGGGTGGGGGGTGGTGTGGAGGAGGGGGGAGGGGGGGGGAGAGATGTGTGTGGGGAGGTTTAGTGGTGCGCGCGTGGGTGTGAGAGGGGGCGTACGGGTGTGGGCATGAGGCGTGTGGGGGGGGTGTAGAGGTGTGTGCGTGTGGGAGGGATGTGCGCGTTTGGGGGGTTTGTAGGGTTTTGTGTGCGTGCACGCGCGTTTAGGGGTGTAGGGATGTGTGGGGGGGTGGGTTTAGAGGTGTGTATGGGGTGTGCGTGTGGGGGGCTGTCGTGCGCGTGTGGGGGGCTGTCGTGGCATGTGTGGGGGGGGGGGGGCACCTATATAGGAATGCGAGTGCGCGTTGGTGGGGGGGGTGTAGGATTGCATGCGCATGTGGGGGTGTGTAGGATTGTGCGTGGGCTAGGCATACGGATGTGTTCGCGTGGGGGGGTTGCGGGGTGTGGGAGAGTGTGTGGGAGCGGGGTGTAGGAGTGTGTGTGGGGTGCAGGGGAGGTGTGTGGGCATGGAGTTGGGGTGCCGTGACGTGCGCGTGCCGGGGGGAAATGTACCGGGGTGTGTGGGTGGTGTCGGGATGTGCGTGCATGTGGGGGAGGTCTTGGGTTGTGCGTGCGCTTTGGGAAGGAGGGGCATATGGGCGTGTGTGTGGTGGGGGGGCAGCGTGCATAGGGGTGTGAGGGTAGGGTGCAGGTGTGTGTGTGTGTGTGTGTGTGTGTGTGTGTGTGTGTGTGTGTGTGTGTGTGTGTGTGCGCGCACGTGCACGTGTGATTTTTGGGGGGGTGGGGGAAGAGAAGAGGGAGCGGTGTTGCAGGAGTGTGTGTGTGTCTATGTGGCCAGGGCGAGTCAGGAAAAAGATCAAAGATCAATCTGAGATTGGTCCAGTTGAGAAAAGAAGTGAGCCAAACAGTCAGGGCAGGCAAGGACAAAGCAGAGAACAAGGTACAACTGATAATTTCTACTGCATTTATTTCAATGCAAGGGGCCTGACAGGGAAGGCAGCTGAACTCAGGGCATGGTAGGAACATGTGTCTGGGATATCATAGCAATCACAGAAACATGGCTCAGTGATGGATGGGACTGGCAGCTTAATGTTCCAGAATACAAATGCTACAGGAAGGATAGAAAGGGAGACAAGAGAGGAGGAGGGGGTGGTGTTTTTGATCAGGGATAGCATAACGCTGTACTGAGGGAGGACATTCCCAGATATACATCCAGGCAAGTTATTTGGGTGGAACTGAGAAATAAGAAAGGGATGATTGTCTTAATGGAATTGTGTTATAGACCCCCTAATAGTCAGAGGGAAATTGAGAAACAAACTTGTAAGGAGATCTCAGCTATCTGTAAGAATAAGAGGGTGGTTATGGTAGGGGATTTTAACTTTCCCAACATAGACTGGGACTGCCATAGTTTTGAGGGTTTAGATGGAGAGGAACTTGCTAAGCATGTACAAGAAAATTTTCTCATTCAGTATGTGGATGTACCTACTACAGAAGGTGCAAAACTCGACCTACTCTTGGGAAATAATGTAGGGCAGGTGACTAAGGTCTCAGTGGGGGAGCACTTTGCAGCCAGCAACCATAATTCTGACTTCTAAAATTGTGATGGAAAAAGATCGACCAGATCTAAAAGTTGAAGTTCTAAATTGGAGAAAGGCCAATTTTGATGGTATTGGGCAAAAACTTTCAAAAGCTGATTGGAGGCAAATGTTCACAGATAAAGGGACAGCTGGAAAATGGAAAGACTTCAGAAATGAGATCATGAGAGTCCAGAGACAGTATATTCCTGTTAGGGTGAAATGAAAGGCTGGATGACAAGAGAAATTTATGGTTTGGTTAAGAAAAAGTAGTAAACATACATAGACAGGATAGATCGAGTGAATCCTTAGAAGAGTATAAAGAAAGGAGAATATTTAAGAGGGAAATCAGGATGGCAAAACTGGGACATGAGATAGCATTGGCAAATAGAATAAAGGAGAATCCAAAGGGGTCTTACAAATATATTAAGGACAAAAGGGTAACTAGGGAGAGAATAGGACCCCTCAAACATCAGCAAGCTAGCCTTTGTGTGGAGCCACAGAAAATGGGAGAGATACTAAATTAATATTCTGCATCAGTATTTACTGTGGAAAAGGATATGGAAGATATAGACTGTAGGGAAATAGATGGTGACATCTTGCAAAATGTCCAGATTAGAGGAGGAAGTGCTGGATGTGTTGAAATGGTTAAAAGTGGATAAATCCCCAGGGCCTGATCAGGTGTACCCGAGAACTCTGTAGGAAACTAGAGAAGTGATTGCTGGGCCTCTTGCTGAGATATTTGTATCATTGATAGTCACAGGTGAGGTGCCGGAAGACGGGAGGTTGGCAAACGTTGAAGAAGGGTGGTAAAGACAAGCCAGGAAACTATAGACCGGTGAACCTGACCTCAGTGGTGGGCAAGTCGTTGGAGGGAATGCTGAGGGACAGGATGTACACGTATTTGGAAAGGCAAGGACTGATTAGGGATAGTCAACATGGCTTTGTGTGTGGGAAATCATGTCTCACAATCCATTGAGTTTAATGAAGAAGTAACAAAGAAGACTCATGAGGGCAGAGCAGTAGATGTGATTTATGTGGACTTCAGTAAGGCGTTCAACAAGGTTCCCCATGGGAGACTGATTAGCAAGGTTAGATCTCATGGAATACAGGGAGAACTAGCCATTTGGATACAGAACTGGCGCAAAGATAGAAGACAGAGGTTGGAGGTGGAGGACTGGTTTTCAGACTGGAGGCCTGTGACGAGTGGAGTGCCACAAGGATCGGTGCTGGGCCTTCTACTTTTTGTCATTTACATAAATAATTTGGATGCGAGCATAAGAGGTACAGCAAGTTAGTTTGCAAATGACACCAAAATTCGAGGTGTAGTGGACAGCGAAGAGGGTTACCTCAGATTACAACAGGATCTTGACCAGATGGGCCAATGGGCTGAGAAGTGGCAGATGGAGTTCAATTCAGATAAATGCAAGGTGCTGCATTTTGGGAAAGCAAATCTTAGCAGGACTTATACACTTAATGGTAAGGTCCTAGGGAGTGTTGCTGAACAAGGAGAGTTTGGAGTGCAGGTTCATAGCTCCTTGAAAGTGGAGTCCCAGGTAGATAGGATGGTGAAGGCGGCATTTGGTATGCATTCCTTTAGTGGTCAGAGTATTGAATACAGGAGTTGGGAGGTCATGTTGCAGCTGTACAGGACATTGGTTAGGCCACTGTTGGAATACTGCATGCAATTCTGGTCTCCATCCTATCGGAAAGATGTTGTGAAACCTGAAAGGGTTCAGAAAAGATTTACAAGGATGTTGCCAGGGTTTGGATGATCTGAGCTACAGGGAGGGGCTGAACAGGCTGGGGTTGTTTTCCCTGGAGCGTCGGAGACTGAGGGGTGACCTTTGAGGTTTATAAAATTATGAGGGGCATGGATAGGGTAAGTGGACAAAGTTCCTGATGAAGGGCTTTTGCCCGAAACGTCCATTTCGCTGTTCCTTGGATGCTGCCTGAACTGCTGTGCTCTTCCAGCACCACTAATCCAGAATCTGGTTTCCAGCATCTGCAGTCATTGTTTTTACCCCTAAATAAACAAAGTCTTTTCCCTGGGGTTGGCGAGTCCAGAACTAGAGGGTAGTTTAGGGAGAGAGGGGAAAGATATAAAGGAGACCGAAGGGGCAACTTTTTCACGCAGAGTAGTACGTGTATGGAATGAGCTGCCAGAGGATGTGGTGGAGGCTGGTACAATTCCAACATTTAAGAGGCATTTGGATGGGTATATGAATAGGAGGGGTTTGGAGGGATATGGGCCGGGTGCTGGCAGGTGGGACTGGATTGGGTTGGGATATCTGGTCGGCATGGACCAAAGGGTCTGTTTCCATGCTGCACATCTCTATGACTCTATGACATTGGTTCGGCCACTTTTGGAATATTGCATGCAATTGTAGTCTCCTATCAGAAGGATGTTGTGAAACTTGAAAAAGTTCAGAAAATATTTACAAAAATGCTGCCAGCAATGGAGGAGTTGAGCTATAGAGAGGTTGAATAGGCTTGGACTGTTTTCCCTGGAGCATTGGAGGCTGAAGGGTGACCTTATAGAGGTTTTTAAGATCATAAGGGTCACGGATAGGGTAAATAGACAAAGTCTTTTCCCTGGGGTGGGGCAGTCTAGAACTAGAGGGCATAGGTTTAGGGTGAGAGCGGAAAGATATAAAAGAGATCTAAGGGGCAATTCTTTCATACAGCGAGTGATGCGTGTGTGGAATGGGCTGCCAGAGGATGTGGTGGAGGCTGGTACAATTGCAACATTTAACAGGCATCCAGATGGGTACATGGATAGGAAGGGTTTGCAAGGATACAGGCCACGTGCTAGCAGGTGGGACTAGATTGGGTTGGGATATCTGGTCGGCATGGATGAGTTGGACTGAAGGATCTGTTTCCGTGCTGTACATCTCTATGACTACAACACATTTCAACTAGGATATTGGTTCCAGATCAATTTAGGTCGAGCCCATCCCAACAATATAGTTCCTTCTTGTCCCAGTACAGTGTCCTAAGAACTGCAGCTCTTCTTTCCCGAACCACTCATTTTGCCACATGTTTACTTTCCTAATTTTAGCTCCATGCCAATTTGCTCGCAGGTCATGTAATAGTAGAAAGATTACCACTCTAAAGGTCCTATTCTTTAATTTTGTTCTTAATTCCTGATTTTCTACCAACAAGACATCTTGCCTCCATTGTTGATCCCAACATGGACCACAACTGGACCCTCTCCCTCCCACTCCAATATCCTTTCAAGCCGATAAAAGACATAACCTATTCTGCCAAGGGTTCTCCCTATTTAGTTGATCTGTTCATGGTGTAAATACTTTTACATTGCCCGAGGTCACAGACGAAGACTACTTCCTTTTACAACTGCCAGGACTCTTCAAGCATCATGATCAGCCAAAGAAGCACAGTATCTACTGCATCCCAAATCAATTTCTAGAGCAGTTTGAACGTGGCAATACAGCAGCAGCAATAATTAATATAGGCAAGTAAAGCATCATGACCACTGATGTCAAATGAGAGTAAAACTCAACCTTCTTGTAGATGAATTTGAAGAGGTTGAGTGTAATCTAAATGTTGCTCGCTGTGTGAACCAGAATGGCAGAATCAGTGGCAAGTTACTCGTCATGAATGTATTGCAGTTGGTCTTATCTCACTCAACCTTCGTCTTGATTCACGTCCTATTGAGGCTGAAAACCTTCCTGTCAAGTCAAAACTCATATGAACCCTTACGGTAGTCAAAATGAGTTCCATGACCAGACTCAGAAATAATGATGATAAGACTGATACATTCACACATTGTAAGAGTCACAGGACAATAATAAATTTTACTGGGCATCTAAGTCAAGGATAACTTTCCAGAAGGGTTCATATATAATGGAATCAGAGGCCTTTTGCAGATCAATAAATACCATGCTAAGTTTGTATTACTTCAGATATTTTACTTGGGTTTGCCAAATCATGTGTCATTCCTAGAAATCCTCCACCAGCTCTCCCTGGGACAAGCACCTCGACCTCCAGGTGTTGCATTGATGGGTCACTTCAGAATTGCTGAGCACTTCATTAATCTCACCAGCTGACTTTGTCAAAAGGTCACCATCAAATTGCAAATGGATGACTGGAGATTCCACACATCAAAGAAAATACAGTTAATCAGGGAGACCAATAGTGTGTCGACTGATCGAATATTCCTGATAATCAGAGGTCCAAATAAACAACACACACGAAGTAACAAAAACGTAATGCAGGGGTATACACATCATTGTTATATTTTATTTACAGCATAAATCATTTGAATAAAAACACAACCTTATCTTAAATAAAGCATACCAGCAGGCAGCCATCCCACTCACACCCTCAACTGACTACTCGGACATTCACGATAGATCACTGAGTTTGAGAAGTTAACTCAAATTTGAATCAACCATTGTGTTGGAAGGATATTATTAAATTGGAGGGGGTTCAGAAAAGATTTAGAAGGATGATGTCAAGACTGGAGGGCTTGAGTAATAAAGGAAAGGCTGGATAGGCTGGGATGATTTTCACCGGAGCATAGGAGGTTGAGGGGGTGACCTTCTAGAGGTTTGTAATATCAGGAGGGGGATAGAGAAGGCGAACAGCACAAGTCTTTTCCCTAGTGTATGGGAATTCAAAGCTAGAGGGCATAATTTTAAGGTGAGGGTAGAAAGGCTTTAAAGGGAATTGAGGGGCAACATTTTCACATAGATGGTGGTTCGTATGTGAAGTGAACTGCCAGAGGAAGTGGCAGATGCAGTGACCGTTACAACATTTAAAAGACATTTGGACAGGAATACAAATAGGAAAGATAGAGGGATATCAACAAAATGCAGACTAATTAGAATAGTTTACTTTGGGGAAACTTGGTCAGCATGGTCAAGTTGGACCGAAGGGTCTGTTTCTGTGCTGAATGACTGTGACTCCTTGAACTGTTGTTATTTCGTCAGACCATTCAACTGAACAAATATTTACACAGCGGTAAATTTAACTTCATAGCAGCTGGACAGAATAACATAGCAAACTTCACTGTATGAGCTATGTAATTTTTGCCAGTTTATCAAGAGTGTCAGTTCATAAGATGCCACTTTAAATAAAGCTTCTGTGCATATTTTCCTTACAGTAATACATTTGAGCCAAAGGTCATCTCACAACAGAAATCCAGAACTAATGATATTGCCATACTTTGCTTCAAATATACAGAGATCTGTGTCTCAACCATTCTCAATCATAAAACATTCTAAAGAGTTTTCCTTACACTTACGGATTCCACCAAGTACTTCAATTTGAAGCACGCTCAACTTGACAGGCCAAACAAGAGGGAATATTCCATTATGTCTTTCAAAACACTTCAATTTTTAAAAAACATTAAATACACTGTTGGCATTCTCTACTTCAAGTATCCCTAAGTATCTAAAGCTGCCTTTCATTCCAGCAACCTTTTTCATTCTTACCCTCATTCTCTGCCCCCCTCTATGGTTCTAACAATTTTCCTGTGCTGGATGCCTAAAAGTGTTGCTGAATCAATTAGCCTTGTAATGCCTGCTCTTGTACTTTTCCATATTTACAAATAATGCTGAGTTATCAATCTGCAAACGTAGCACAGAAATTATCCATGAGATGAAATACCAAAAGAAATCTAATTCTTTTGGGATACCGATGTACAGAACGTTAGTGCTTAGAAAATGTCCAATTCAATTCTGCTACTCCCCTAAGGTAGATGAATTCTTTTTTAAAAAATTGCATTCCAACTGTGTTCTTGAAATGAAAAGTATAATCTGTGTCCACCACAATTCAAATAAAACCACTGTGCACAAAAGCACTGGGCAGCTAAGTGCAATAGTACTAGCCCACAGACAAAAAGACATGGTGAGTAAAATTTCTTTAATATTTAATTGCATTTCATTAACTCTTTGTATGTGAGTTTCCTTAAGATCTGCTCATCGAGACCACTTAAAATTTATACAGAAATATTACTTCTATCATCTTTCAATCTAATTTCCATTCAGTTTTCCATATCTTTGAAGTGAAGAGCTTACGCCAATTCAAGTTATGAAATCGGTCAAATGCTCACCAATTTATTCCAGCAGTACAAATCTTACAAGATATTTAATTTTCCTAAAGTTTTGCAAAACAGTTCTGTGGTCCTTCCAATGACACAGCAAAATACAACTTTCAGGATAAAATATATCAGTCGTCTGAAATCCAGACTATCCCTCTCCAACAATGGACAAGGCTTTTAAACTAGCACAGTGCTGTCCGTTCCATATGCTTTTTGGCAGATCAACAGTATTATCTAAAGAAAACTACCAACATTTTGTTTGGCAATATTATCAACAACCTAATTCCACTAATTCCAAACATCAAGCAGAAGCAACCATTGTCTAAAACGGCTTATTTAATGCTCAGAATTTGGACACGTACTTGTGTGCTGAAAAATTACATTGGGAGACAAGCACGTCTCAACCTTGTCCTCTGATCCAAGGGTTGCAAGTTTTTGTTCCCAAAGGAAATAGTCCAGTACTTGATTTTAAAAATGCTCATGTTAAGACGATAAGAAAGTGGGAGGAGTAGACCATTCAACCCCTCAAGCCTGCTCCATCATTCAAAACGATCATAGCTAATCTAACTTTCTTCACATCCACTTTCCCGCATTTCCCCATAACCCTCAATTCCTCAACTGATCAAGACTTTATTGATCTCAGCCTAACATTGGGCAAGGACACAGTCCCTACAGCACTTTGTGACAAGGGGTTCCACAGACACTCAACTTGTCAGAGATGAAATTGGTGTCCTTTTATTCCGAGACTATGCACTCTGGTCCCAGATTCTTCCATGAAGTGATACATCCTCTCAGCAGTTACCCTAAGAATCCGATATGTTTGAATGAAATCGCATTCTCCTCAACTTGAGTGTCGCCTCAACCTGTTCAGCCTTTGCTCATAAAACAAATCTTCCATGGTGAAGTTTGTTCCAATGAACCTTCTCTGAACCGCCTCCAATGATATCTTTCCTTAAATAAGGGGACCAAAACTGCTCCAAGTACTCAGTGTACAGTTACACTCAGACTTCCTGACTGTCATACCCCAATCCCCTTGAAATCAGGGCCAACATTCCATTAGCCTTCTTGATTACCTGCTGCACCTGTGTGCTAGCTTTGTGTTTCATGTACATATATCCCAAGTTCCATTGTGTTGCAGCTTTCCACAGATTTTCTCCATTTAAATAATATTTTCTGTTCCTTTGTTCTTCCTTCCAAAATTAACTTTACATTTTCCCACATTCTACTCCACTTGCCAACATTTTGCCTATTTGCCTACCAGTGTGTCTCTACAAACTGTTTGTATCCCTCTGGTAAATTGCTTTTTCACCTATTTTTGAGCCATCTACAAATTTGGCTACAATGCATTCACTTCCTTCCTCCAATGCATTAATATACATTGTAACCAGTTGAGAAGACAGCACAGATTCCTGGGGAATCCTATTAAATCACATATCACCAATCTGAGAAAGAACCCTTCATTCCCACTAACTGTTTCTTGCCCAAGAGTTAAATCTCTATCCATACCAATATATTACCTCCAACACGATGGGGTCTTACCTTATGACTTAATACTTTGTGAGGTACCCTGCCAAACACTTTCTCAAAGTCAAAATACAATACATTTACTGTTACTCATCTATATACATTTGTTAGCACCGCCTCAAAAAATTCTAATAAATTGGTCAGACATAATTTCCTTTTCATGACATCATGTCAACTCTCCTTGATTACATTATGATTTTCCAAATGTTGTGCTATTACTTCCTTAATAATTGATTCCAATACTCTCCAACAATAGATGTTAGGCTAATCAGCTGAAGTTACCTGCTTTTTGCCTCCTTCCCTTTTTCTGTAAGGGTATCATCGTAGCTGTTTGTCAATCCATTGCAGACTCAAATGATTTTTGGAAAATTACAACCAATGTATCCACTATCTCCGTAGCTATCTCTTTTAGGATTCTTGGACATACACCATCAGGGCCAGGTGACTTATCTTCCTTTAGCCCCATTAGTTTGTCTAATACTACATCTCTTATGATGTTACTTAATTATTCCTCCCAATTCTTTAGTATTAACAGGATGTTTAAACTATCTTCCACCATAAAGACGGATAAAAAAATCTGAAAATCCTCTGCTGTTTTCTTGCTCCCAGAAAACACACTCCAGATTCATTTTCTAAGGGGATTATGCCCACTTTGAGCTCTCTCTTCCTTTTTATATACATTATTTAAAGAAACTCTTATCGATGTTTTTTCTATTCCTCACTAGTTTACCTTTGTAGTTTATTTTCTATTATCTTTTTAGTCCTCCTTTGTTGAATTCTGAATTAGCCCAGTGACTGGGCTATCATTGACTTTGGCCTTCTTATATGCTTTCTATTTCCATTTAATACTCGGCCTAACTTCCTTGGTTAATGATTGGTTTATCCCTCAGAATCTTTCCTCCTTTTGTCTCCTTCTCTTACTTACTGTCACTCCTGCTAATCTATCTGCCCAGTATACCTTTGCCAACTCTATACTCATTTCATTGTAAGTTCCTTTAAGTTAAACTGTTTCCAACCCACATTTCTCATTTGAACTCAGTTTTAAATTCTATCATGTTATGATCACTACTTCCAAAAGGACCTTTCACTCTGAAGTAATTTTGTTAAAACTACCTCATTACTCATAACCAATCCAAGATAGCGTGCTCCCTCATTGGCTCCACAGCATGTTCATCTAGGAAACAATTCCTAGTGCACTCCAAGAATTTGTTGTTGTAGCTACCCTTTCCAATTTGACTGACCCAAACATAAGTCACCCACAACTGTTGCTTTATTATGTGCTCTCATTATTTGTTAATTTATATTCTTTCTACAGTGTGGTTATTGTTTGGGGGTGTATGCATTACTTCTACCAATGTCTTCTTTCCCTTGCAGTATTTTTGCCCAAATGGAATCTACAGAGCCTAGATCACCTCTCATTTCATCTCTTATTAATGATGCAAGTCCACCACCTTTTCTACCTCTCTGAAAACTCAAATATTCCTGAAGGTTAAGCTCCCAGTGTTGATCATCTTACCATTTCTGAAATTGCTATGAGATCATATTAATGGCATCAGTTTATTTACCTTGTTCCAAATGCTTTGTATTTTATGATACAAAGCATTGAAGATTGTTCTAATATTGAATTTCCCTACGTTTCTATGGTTTCCTGGCACAATACGTCATTCACACATTTTGTCCTTTCATTTTCTGGTAACAACTAGCCCCATCCCTAATCTGCAACCTTACCTCCTCCTTTAACTTTCATTTTTTTAAAACATTCCATGCAACTAAACTCCCCCCCCCCCCTCCCAACTATTTAGTTTAATGTCCTAACTACAACCTAGTTGCGTTGTTGATCAGGATTCTGGACCCAGCATCATTCAGGTGGATCCTATCCCATCTGAACATCTCCCACCTTTCTCAGTATTGATGCTAAATGTCCCATGAATTTGCTCCCACACCAATTTTGAGCTATGCATTTACCTCTTTAATTTTGTTAACGCTGTGCCAATTGGCACACTATGTGCCCTTGCCCACTAAGCCCACTGCAGGAAGCCAGTTCTAAAAATGGGGACCTGCTTTGGCCATGACTTGGCTCTCCAGAATCAAATTCCTCCAATGGACTTGAATGAGAGCAGGGTTAAAATATTAAATCTGGGATATACATAAGGCATGGATTCATATTGCCATTCAAAACCCAGGACAAAACTATTCCTATGCAGGTTACAACCAAACGATATCGTAAATAAAACTACTTACTCTAATTTTCATTATCCATGTTTGATCTCAAACTATGACCCATTCAACTATCACTCTTGTCTACAACATTACAATCCCTTGATGCATCAAACTTAAAACGCTCATGTTTGCAAAGCAGTTTGTGAACAAAGAATGGACGCAACTATATAAACTCTATTGACAAACATATACTGCAATCTTACCATTTAAGCCAGAGGATTTTATCATCTTTGACAACCTCAGATAAAACATGCTTCCATGGCAATGAATAATCCTCACCCAACAACCGCTTCTGGCCTTGTGTTCCTAGCTTGTCTGCGTTTGACCTTCTGAGCACACCTCCAGTTCACGTCATTCGTTCTACTAATAATTATCAAGCAATGAAACTCTCACGCTAAGCACCTTTGATTAGATTAGATTAGATTAGATTACTTACAGTGTGGAAACAGGCCCTTCGACCCAACAAGTCCACACCGCCCCGCCGAAGCGTAACCCACCCATACCCCTACATCTACATTTACCCCTTACCTAACACTACGGGCAATTTAGCATGGCCAATTCACCTGACCTGCACATTTTTGGACCGTGGGAGGAAACCGGAGCACCCGGAGGAAACCCACGCAGACACGGGGAGAACGTGCAAACTCCACACCTTTGTGAACACTGCACCTCGTTAATTCTGCTCAATGTCAACTATTCCAGTAGGTGACCTTAATTAAGGAAACACACCACACGTAATTGCACTAAACCTACATGTTTGAGTTTTTTTTGATGAACTAACTTGCTGCAGTAATTCTAGCCTCTGAACTGCTGTTGTAGCCAGTGTTTACATGAGGAGTCCAGTTAAGTTTCTGGTTAATGGGAACACCATTGAATGTCAAAGGGGTGGTTGCCCCTTATGGAAGATGGGCATTGCATGGCATTTGCGTGGTGCAAATATCATTTGCCATTTGTCAACCAAAGCCTGGATATTGTCCAGGTCTTGCTGCAATTTCGCATGGGCTGTTTCAATGTCCAGGGAGTCACAAATGGTGCTGAACACTGCAATCACTGCCTAAACATCCCCACTTCTGATCTTATGATAGAAGATCTTGATGAATCATCTGAAGATGGTTGGGTCTAGGACACTACCCTGAGGAACTCCTACATATGTATCTAGAGTTGAGATGACTGACCAACAACTACAACCATCTTCCGATATATCAGCTGTGACTCCAGCGGAGAGTTGCTGTGGCACCCATTGATTCCAGTTTTGCTAGGGCTCTTTAATGCAATGCTTGATCTAATGCTGCCTTGATGTCAAGGGCTATCACACTCAGCTCTTTGTTCTTGTTTGAAACAAGGTTGCAATGAGGTCAGGAGCTGAGTGGCCCTGGCAGAACCCAAACTGAACATCATTGAGCAGGTTATTGCAAAGCAGGTGCTGCTCGATCGCACTGTTAACGGCATCTTTCGTCATTTTACTGATGATATAGAGTAGACTGATGGGATGTTAATTGGCCAGGTTGGATTTGTACGTGTGCGCTGTACATATCTGTGCAATTTTCCACATGGTCAGGTACATGCCACCATTGTAACTATACTGCAAGAGCTTGGCTAGGGGAGCGGCAAGATTTGGAAAAGAAGTCTTCAGAGCTTGTGTGGAATGTTGTCAAGGCCCATAACCTTTGCAGTATCCAGCACCTCCAACCATTTCTTGATATAATGTGGAATAAATAGAATTGAGTGAAAACTGATTCTAAAATGCTGTGGACCACTGAAAGAGACCAAGGTGGACCATCGACTTAGTACTTTTGCTGAAGAGTGCTTGTCTTTTGCACTCATACATTGGACACTTCCATCATTGAGGATGGAGATATTTATGGAACCCCCTCCATCAGTGAGTTGTTTAATTGTCCACCATTATTGACTGGATGTGGCAGGCTTAGATCAGATTCTGGGATCGCTTAGTTCTACCACTTGCTTCCTATGCTGATTGGTATGCATCACTAGGATGACACCACATTTTCAGGTATGGAGAGACTGAGGACTGCAGATGCCGAAGATCAGAGTAGAGTGTGAGATGCTGGAAAATCACAGGTCAGGCAGCATGAGAGCAGCAGGAGAATCGACATTTCGGGCATAAGCCCCTTCATCAGGAATCATCCTGAAGAAGGGCTTATGTCCAAAACATAGATTCTCCTGCTCCTCAGATGCTGCCTGACCTGCTGTGCTTTTCTAGCACAACACTTTCGACTCACTTTCAGGTATGCCTGGTGTTGCTCCTGGCATACCCTCCTATACTCTTCAATGAATTACCGAATTACAGCAAACTTGGTTTTAACTGGTCCCTTATGAACTGGCTCTCTCAATAAACTGGCAAAACTTATATACTGTGGGCGGCACGGTGACACAGTAGTTAGCACTGCTGCCTCACAGTGCCTGAGACTCAGGTTCAATTCCCACCTCAGGCGACTGTGTCTGGAGATTGCACATTCTCCCTGTGTCTGAGTGGGTTTCCTCCCACAATCCAAAAATGTGCAAGTTTCGGGGAATTAGGTGAAGGGGTAAATGTAGGGGAATGGGTCTGGGTGGATTGCGCTCCAGCGGGTCAGTGTGGACTTGTTGGGCCGAACGGTCTGTTTCCACACTAAGTAATCTAATCTAATATCTCAAATGCTATTAGCTTAAATGTATTATCATTATCTTCATGATGTCCAAGTAGACAGTTGAGGGTGAAAGTGAGAAGACTCTTTGTTGGTAAACTTTATTTAAAGTTGCATTAAGTGATTTATGCTGTAAATAAAGTATAACAGTGATGTGTATATCCCCTGCATTATGGTTCTATCACTCAGTGTGCTTTTACACTGATTATGTGAACCTCTTGATCAACCAGAGTATTTAATCAACTGGTACACTCCTGACCCCATAGGTGTCAGTTAATAAGAGTTTGCTGTGTTTCAGAATTCATCATTTTACTTATAGGATTCAGTTTAGGTTGTAGCAGAGCCAGCTGACCTCACTACAGGATCAGTTCAAACATGGAATTCAACTCTTTTGTCCGGGAATCGAGTAACAGTGACTGCCTTTGACAACAAATCACCGTAGTCCTCAAGTACCATAAGGCTGCCGGTGGTGTGTTTATCATCAGGTGAGGGGTACTCTCTGGGACACCCACACCAACCAACTCAACCGCCCTGTGGCTGAACACTTTAACTCCCCCTCCCACTCCGCCAAGGACATGCAGGTCCTTGGCTCCTCCATCGCCAGACCATGGCAACACGATGCCTGGAGAAAGAGCGCCTCATCTTCCGCCTAGGAACCCTCCAACCACAAGGGATGAATGCAGATTTCTCCAGCTTTCTCATTTCTCCTTCCCTACCTTTTCTCAGTCCCAACCCTCAGACTCAACACCGCCTTCTTGACCTGCAATCTTCTTCCCGACGTCTCCACCCCTACCCTCTCCTCTGGCCTATCACCCTCACCTTAACCTCCTTCCACCTATCGTATTCCTAACGCCCTCCCCTAAGTCCCTCCTCTCTACCTTTTTTTTTAGCCTGCTTGGCACACCCTCCTCATTCCTGAAGGGCTTATGCCCAAAACGTCGATTCTCCTATTCCTTTGATGCTGCCTGACCTGCTGTGCTTTTCCAGCAACACATTTTTAACTCTGATCTCCAGCATCTGCAGTCCTCACTTTCTCCTTTTATGGTAACCTCAACCAGAACAGGATTTGAATCTGTGCTGCTAGTGTCACTTAGGATTGCAAACCGGCTGTCCAGCCAACTGAGCTAACCAACCCTGAAAAGCAGCATTTGACTGAATACGGCTTCAAGAAGCCCTAAAATCGGAGATTAGTGGGAACCAGGTGATGAATTTCTGTTTGTTACACAAAGAAAGAATTTTGTCAATCTCAGTATCAGCACATCATTATAGAAATTCCTCCGGCTACTGTCCTCATCCCAAACACTTTAGCTTCTTCAACAATGAACTTCCTTGCACTAGATAGAGTAGACAGTCAGAAACTTTTTCCCCGGGTACAACAGAGTGTTACAAGGGGACATAAATTTAAGGTGAAGGGTGGAAGGTATAGGGGAGATGTCAGGGGTGGGTTCTTTACCCAGAGAGTGGTGGGGGCATGGAATGCGCTGCCCGTGGGAGTGGTAGAGTCAGATTCATTGGCGACCTTTAAGCGGCATTTGGATAGGTACATGGATGGGTGCTTAATCTAGGATAGAAGTTCGGCACAACATCGTGGGCCGAAGGGCCTGTTCTGTGCTGTATTGTTCTATGTTCTATGTTCTATTAGGGCCGAAGTGGAGATATTTGCTGACAATTCCACAATGTTCAGCTTCATTTTCAACTCATCTGATACTGAAACAATCCATGCCCATATCCGACAAGGTACTGACTATCTCTAAGGGATATTACGATATTCTTCACTTTCTATCCAACAGCATTACCATTGCTGAAGTCACTACGATCAGCATCCTGAGGGTTAGCATTGACCCGAACTGGACCAACTGTACAAATAGTGTGGTTACAAGAACAGGTCAAAAGCTCAATTCTGCAGTAATTAACTCACCTTCAGATACCTCAAAGCTAGTTGATGATCTATAATTCACAGGTGAGAGGACTGTGAAGTAGACTTCACTTGCCTGGTTGAGTGCAGCTCCTTCTAAACCATTCAGAACATAATGTTTGAATTGACACCCCAGCCGCCACTTTCAACTTTTGCTCGCCTCACCACCAATGCGGAGTGGCAGGTTCACGCTGTTCCCCTCCCTCAGTGGTGTCAAAATCCATCATCAACATGAGAAATATGCAAATTCATTAAACTTTGTGTGCACCTTGCAGTCTTTCACAAATGCAGCCGAAGTAGCCAGTGGGTAAACCTTTCAGCAGTTCTGCAAATAGTGTGTTCAATAATGTTGTAAGAATTATCTTGTTATCTGTGCAGTTGTGCTTTTAAGTCATAACAAAATTATAAAAAGCAGAGGAACAAAACCTATTTCTGTGTTTACCAATAAATGTCCCCAATCTTTGCCACCAGGTCGACACTATTCTACAGCACAAGTTCTTCCAGAAAGACTGCACAAGAATGAGGTGAGGGATTGACTTCCTTATAACTCCTAACTTCCTAAATTGTCTCACACTTTCTTCTTTCACAGATGTTACCTGACCCAAGCATTTCCAATATTTTCCAAAATTACTAAATCACAATTCCTGACCCACAAATTTTATAGCTATCAGCATCTGAAGCATCTATTACCACAACTTTCTCCTCTGATAAATGTATACAAATACATCATTTGGGAATCTGATTCCTTTTTAAATAGAGGAAGCCGGATTTTGGTTTCACTTTCATGAAGTAACTTTTAGAAAAAAGTCAAAGTAATTTGAACATTAACCACATATCTGAATCACATACTTTCTTACAGGACACCTGTGATGTTAATTGATACAATGTTCATACTGCTAAGTTTACAAGAGTTAGAAAAAAAGTCTGGGCCACTAATTTAAATTTGGGTTCCGATCAGGAGAATCGGCTCAGTAAATGTCTTTCTCCTTACTCAATAACCAAGTTTATAGTTCAAAATTTTCACCCTAATGGAAGAATCAAGTTCAGTTCAGGAGAACAGTTTCACCCTGACAGAAGGATTTTATTTTTTGAAATCACCAAGCTGAAAGAGTTAGTGTAAAGGTGTCACTGGTTACAGCATTGAGGACAGGAGTTGGGAGATCATGTTGCAGCTGTACAGCACATTACTTCGGCCATTTTTGGAATATTGCACACAATTCTGGTCTCCCTCCTGTAGGAAGGATGTTGTGAAACTTGAAAGGGTTCAGAGAAGATTTACGAGGATGTTGCCAGGGTCGGAGCTATAGTGAAGGGCCAAATAGGCTTGGGCTGTTTTCACTGGAGTGTCGGAGGCTGAGGGGGGACCTTATAGAAGTTTATAAAATGAGCAGCATGGATAGGGGAAATAGACAATGTCTTTCCTTTGAGGTGGGTAAGTCCAGAACTAGGGGACATAGGTTCACGGGAAGAAGGACCTAAGATTTAAAAAGGACCAGTGTATGGAACAAGCTGCCAGAGGAAGTGGTGGAGGCTGGTACAATTACAGCATTTAAAATGCATCTGGGTGGATACACAAATATAAAAAGGTTGAGAGAGATATGGGCCAAGTGCTGGCAAATGGGACTAGATTACGTTAGGATATCTGGTCGGCATGGAAAGGTTGAACTGAAGGGTCTGTTTCCGAGTTATTCATCTCTATGACTCCAAGTTACAAAGATGGCAGAACTGAAAAGAAGCCAAAGACCTTCAGGACTAAAAGGAAAGTCAGAAAAGCAGAACAGAAAGTAGTCATTGAATGTCTCAACAAGCATGCGTGTGTGGAATGAGCTGCCAGGGAAAGTGATGGAGGCTAGTAAAATTACAACATTTAAAAGGCATCTGGATGTGTATATGAATAGGAAGGGTTTGAAGGGATATGGGCCGGGTGCTGGCAGGTGGGAATAGATTGGGTTGGGATATCTGATTAGCATGGACGAATTGGACCGAAGGGTCTGTTTCCATGCTGTACATCGCTAGGACTAAGTATCTGCAATGGATATGACTGGGAATTCGGTTAAAATTTTGTTTAGCTCTGTACATTACAGCATATTTATTTGCTTCCTTTTGCGTTTGTGCGATAAACTTATGTTCTTTTGTTAACAAGACATTTGCAGCCCTATGGAAATTTATTCAGTGTCTAACCACCACAGTATCCAGCTAATTAATCTATCAAGGTAAATTTTATACTGGGATCTGGCATGCTCCAGTATTAGCATCAATTGGAACCATATAAACCATCACCCACTTGCAACTTGAAATATCTCAACACACCTTAATAATAAATAATCATAAAAGGAAATTTTACTTCCATCATGAATCAGTTGCTCCTACACATTTTATGTTAAGCTGCTATGCATCAACACTCAGTTAATACTACCATGGAAAATCCACTAAAATCTATTTGCGCTTAGGTAAGATCACTTGACCTGAATTATGTCTTCCTTCCGATGTTTAATTGCCTACTTACACTCAAGTCTACATTTAAGCAGGAAGAAGATGTCCATGAATAAAAGTTAACTAATAAGTCAGAAGAGGAGAAGATAAGTAGTCGAGGCAGGCAAGAACAAGGCAGAAAACAAGGCAAGACTGATGAATTAAACTGTATTTATTTCAATGCAAGAGGCCTGACACATAAGGCAGATGAACTCAAGGCACAGTTAGGAACATGGGACTGGGATATCATACCTATTACAGAAATGCGGCTGAGGGAGGGACAGGACTGGCAGCTTAATGTTCCAGACTATAGATGCTATAGGCAGGATAGAAAGGGGGGCAAGAAAGGATGGGGAGTGGCACTTTGGGTTAAGGATAACATTATGGTTGTACCTGGGGAGAATATTCCTGGGACGTTATACAGGTGAAAATGAGAACTAGAAAAGGGATGACCACCCTACTGAGATTGTACTCTAGGAAACTGAGAAGCAAATATATAGGATGATCTCAGATATCTGCAAGAATAATGCAGTTGTAATGATAGAGATTTTAACTTTCCAAACAGTCTGGGGTAGTGCTAAGGGCTTGGATGGATAGGAATTTGTTAAGTGTGCAAAAGAAAAGTACGTGGATGTACCTACCAGAGAAAGAACAAAACTTTCCGTTGGGAATTAAGGCAGCACAAGTGACTGAGGTATCAGTGGAGGAGCCCTTTGGGGAAAGTGACAATAATTCTCTTTGTTTTAAAATAGTTATGGAAAAGGATATACCTGATCTACAAGTTAAAGTTCTAAATTACAGTAAGGCCAATTTTGACAGAATTAGGCAAGAACTTTCAACAGTTGATTCGGACAGGCTATGCACAAGTAAAAGGGACATTTGGAAATTGGGAAGACTTTAAAAATTAAACAATGACAGTATGCACCTGTTAGTACAAAGGGCAAGGCTGGTAGGTGCAGGGAGTGCAAGACAACTAGAGAAATTGAGGCTCTGGTGAAGAAAAAGGATGCAAATGGCAAGTATAGATAGCTGGGATCAAGTGAATCCCTAGAGGAATATACTTAACAAGGAAACCAGGACAGCGAAAAGAGGTCAAGAGATATTTGTCAACAAGGTTAAGAAGAATGCAAAAAAAATCCACAAACACATTAAAAGGGGAAAAAAAAGAACTTTGGAGATAATAGGGCCCAATAAAGATCAACAAGACCATCTGTGTGTAGAACCACAAGAGATGGAAGAGATACTAAACGAGTATTTTGAGTCAGTATTTACTCTGGAGAAGTATATGGAAGATAGAGAATTTAATGAAATAAACAGTGATTTCTTGAAAAGCGTCCATATTACAGAAGTGGTGGTTCTGGATGTCATAAAACACAAAAGCTAGATAAATCACGAGTGAGCGTGCACGGAAAGGGAAAGCGCTCGAGAGCAAATTTGGTAAATCTTTAGAGCAGATGGATTGAAGTACTGAGATGTGACAATCTGTGAAGTTTGTTCACAGACTTCTAATTTAATTTTGTATTTGTTTCACAGCCATATGTCACTGTTAAGTCTTTTTCTCACTTCTCAGTAATTTTATGCAATAACTTAAATTTATCAAGGCATACCAGACTGCAATGAGTCTATTATGGATGCATAGGCCAATCAAAGTACGAGAACTGGGTCAAAATGTAATTAGTCATTCAATGATGGCACAAGGTCACATTTTGTCCTCAACTCCAGTACACTTTAACACTTCAACCAGAAAGACAATTTCCAGCTTATTGCTTGGTCTATGATCTATAAGAGGATTCATTTCTTCTTCATCAAAAGGACTGAAAGCTGCTTTGTTTGACAAAGTTAGAGAGACAACAAGGCAATAAATGCAGAAAGAGTGGCAGCAGTGAGAAGGGAGCAGCCTACACCAGACAGTGAGGAAAGGAGAGCTACCGCAACAATTAGACAGTAAAGAGGGAGAGAAAAAGCAACAACTGAGCTGTTAGGGAAAAGAAAACTATGAATCAGAAGGGGAGCAAAGGGGACAGAGGAAGACACAAGAAAGAGACAGAGGAGAGGAGACAGAAGGTTAGATATAGACCAGAAGGAAAAGAAAAAAAGACAAGGCAGAGACATATAAGGGTATTGAATGCACATGCAGTTATATAAGCTTGCAAAGGGAAAGATTAATAAAGGTGAGAAATAGAATGAGAAGAATAAAGGAAAGAAATAAGTATGATTTTGAAAGAAAAGGATCAAGAGATAAAAATGGAATGAGGCAACACAATACATGCAATTTTGTACATAAACATGCAGTGTGCAAAACTGGATCGAGTTCTATTCCGTTTCACAAATGTGCAGCTGTAAGACATGCTGTAAAGAAAGATAATCTTTCTTTAAAAAGGAAACAGTCATGATAAATGGTCTCTGCAACGTAAGTTAATTATTACTTCGGAACTTTGATTCTAAAATAGAAGTCAATTGGTTCAATTTTCATCATTTTTTTTAAAAGAAAACTTTACAAAGTCATCTGAAAAACTAAGCTTAAACAGCTCAAGTCTTAACCTGTTTTGACATACTGATAGGCTGGCTAAAAACGCGAAGCTCGCTTGGATTAAGCTCGATTTAACTTGTTCGTAATTTTTGGGGAAAGACTGACAGAACCATATCTGGTGGAAGTGCAGATGGTCACCAAAAGGGAGCACTTGCAATTTTGTCATTGAAGTGAAGATAGGAGTCTAGCTTCACTGTCAAATGCTTATAAACAATATCAGTGGGAACAAGGATTGAATCGTTTTGCTGTTCTTTTATTAAAAATTAGATTAGATTACTTAGTGTGGATACAGGTTCTTCGGCCCAACAAGTCCACACTGACCCACCGAAGCGCAACCCACCCATACCCCTACATTTACCCCTTACCTAACACTACGGGCAATTTAGCATGGCCAATTCATCTGACCTGCACATCTTTGGACTGTGGGAGGAAACCGGAGCACCCAGAGGAAACCCATGCAGACACAGGGAGAACGTGCAAACTCCACACAGTCAGTCGCTTGAGGTGGGAATTGAACCTGGGTCTCTGGCGCTGTGAGGCAGCAGTGCTAACCACTGTGCCACCGTGCCGCTCACAAACAGTCTTGCACGAATATATTCAGTGACTAACCACCATGGTGACAAAATTGCAAAAATAAAACTTATGGTCTATCAAGCCAGGTTTCACACTTAAATGTGGTTTATTCCATTGTCAACAGCTGCAAAGTGTAGGGTCGTCCAAGACAGGTTTCCATTGAATTTAAGAGTGACTTGTGAATATTTCAAAAATACATACAAGATACTGGGACAAAAACACGATTTATTTTCAAGTGTATTACATGAATTAGAATTCCAAAATGGCTTCAACTGTTGCGAAAACCTTTTCTTGAATAGATGACACAACAGTGGATTCTTTGACTAAAATTATACTATGTTAATGGATAAACTGAAGGGAGTGATAAAAGCTCAACTTTGCAAGGATGAGATGCTTAAAATGACCATTCACCATTCAGAATTAAAAGGAGAAAAACTGAAAATTAAGAACAAGCCATGAAAATTAAGAACAAAAATGGTGAGAAATGAAATGAATTTGACAGACAGGTTTGGGGGGTGTGTGTGGGGGGGGGGGGCGGGTGTGTGTGTGTGGGGGGGGGGGGGAAAAAGGGTAAATACCTTAATACTGTTAGAGGAAAAACTGCAATCAAATGAAGACAGACATAGCAGTTCAGGGAACGATTCTGATTCAAACTAAGCATTTGACTTAATTAGAAATTTATATTCCATGCCTAAACTTAGAGGTTGAAGCTGAAAAGTATTTCTTTCATTTGAAAATATATCTTTATATTCTGGAAAGGCTTCGAGGAAGAAAACAATGCCAATGTGACACCTTTATTTTACAAGGAAGGAAATAAAATAGGTAACTATAGGCCAGATAGTTTAACTTGTTACTGACAATATGTTAGAATTTATGAACATAACAGAGCATTAAGAAATATATAATATAAACAAGCAGATTCAGTTTGACTTCATGAAGGGGATATCATGTTCGACAAATCCACCAGTGTGCTTTGATGTGGTAAAGAGCAACATAGGTAAAAGGGGTAACAGTGGATGTAATAGATTTGCATTTTCAGAAGACATTTGTTAAAGTAATACATATTAGTCTACTTAAGAAAGAATGAATCCATGGTGTTGGAGGTAATATATTAGTATGGATAATGATTGGCTAACTAATAGAAAACAGGCAGGAGGCTGAAAGAACACAGCAAGTCAGGCAGCATCAGGTGGTGGAGAAGTCGACATTTCGGGACCTTAAGGGTTACACCCAAACATCAATTTCTCTACCTCCTGATGCTGCCTGGCTTGCTGCTCTTCCAGCATCCTGCCTCTCTAATAGCAACCCAGTATCTGCAGTTTTTTTGTCTCTAGCTAATAGAAAATAGCATGTTGGAAGAAGGGAGCTTTTCAAGATGGCAACCTGCAAATCGTGGCGTGCCACAGTGATCAGTGACCGGGACAGAATCATTCGCAAAACGTATTAATGACTCTTAGAGTCACAGAAATGTACAACGTGGAAACAAACCCTTTGGTCCAACTCACTAATGGTGACCAGATATCCTAAATTAATCTAGTCCCATTTGCCAGCACTTTTCCAATATCCCTCTAAACTCTTCCTATTCGTATATCCATCCAGATGCCTTTTAAATGTTGTCATTGTACCTGCCTCCACCACTTCCTCTGGCAGCTCATTCCATACACACACCACCCTTTACATGAAAAAGTCGAACCTTAGGTCTCTTATCCAAATCCATGCTGAGGTGATAGCATTGAGAAAACTGGCCAAGCACGCACAGTTTAGTACAAAATTGACTTTTACAACAATATTGACAAGTTTCATTGACTTGATAAGCCAAGGACATATCAGCTTAAGTATATACTACCAAAATAAATCAATTCCATTTGGGAATAAAAATGCACCAGCAAAATGTTCAGCAATTAACCGACAAGCTCAAAGAGTTTTCCAACTTAATATAATCATTGACCTGACTGCGTTCAACCAAAACTTGCAAGAGGAGATCAACTACGTAAATAAGCTGTTTGATTTGTTGAGAGCCAATTTGTTATAAATCTAGCTAAAATGAATTTGTAAAATTCACACCAAGGGACAAGGCTAAATAACACCTGGAGAAGCAAAAATAAGAAATATATTTGATTTTCCTGTCACTAAGACAAAACATGAAACCCTGAAATTTATTGGCATGAATTGATTTTACTGGAAGATCATGCAGAATTTCAGCATTGAGTTGGCTCTTCTGAGAAGCTTGTAAACTAAAGGCAAGACATTTGGATGCTCAAAATAATGTCAGAAAGTCTCTAAAAATGTTAAAGTAATGCCGACTATTACACTGAATTGAGCAATACCAAGACTATCACAAGCCACTTAAATTGGCTGTTGAATCAGGAGAAAGGGGGATCAAACAGTCAGTTATTTGTCATTTAAACTAAGTTAATAGAAACATTCAATGGTACAGATGAAAACAATGAGCAAGGTACTGACTACACAATGGTTTGAAGTCTACATATCTCACAACTCTGCAGAGGCTTATTTATATGCATCTTTTCACCGTAGCTGGCAATGGCAAGCCTGCGGGGGCTAAGCTACAATGAGGAGGAATGCTGCAGGGAGCAGAGTGGCTCAGCGGTTAGCACTGCTGCCTCAAGATTAGGGACCTGGGTTCAATTTCAGCCTCTGGTAATTGTCTGCGTTGAGTTTGCACTTTTGCCCATCATCTGGGTGGGTTTCCTCTAGGTGCTCTGGTTTCCTCCTACAGTCCAGAGTAGTACAGGTTAGGTGGACAGGCCATGCTAAATTGCCCTGAATTGTTTAAGCTGGGCAAAATGGGTGCATTATCCACGATAAACTTGGGGTTACGAGGATAGGTGTGCAATTGGGTCTGTGGGATGCTCTTTGGAGGATCAGTGCAGACTCAAATGGACCAAATCACTTCTTTCCGCATTATAGGGATATGCAATTCTCTTTCTTGGAGTGCCTCTGCCATAAAAATCTGAAAACATTTTGTAGGGGTTTAGAAACAGAAATGACATAGCATAGAAAGGGCCATTCAGCCTTCAGTCCATGCAAAACCAAAGACACCCAAATGCTCTTTTTAATCCCATGCTCCTGCACACAGTCCATAGCTCTGCAGTGTACAGAACATAAGGTGCAGGTAAGTTTAGAGTCTTGTCTCCACCGCCTACTCAGGCAACAAATTCTGCGTAAAAAAGATTTCATTCACGTGCCCTTAAATCTTTCTGCCACTTAGCTTGAGTCGATAACCCTTGGTTTTTGAACTCTTTGCAAAGAGAAACAGCCTCCTCCTGTCTATTCTATTTCTAATCCTCACAATTTTGCATACCTCAATCATGTCGCCCCTCAGCTTTCTCTGTTTGAAGGGAAAGAAATCCAATTTCTCCAATATTGCCTCAAAACACCTATAGCATTTGAAAATCACTCATGCAACAGACATCACTCTGGCAGATGCTTTATCAAGAGCAAATGTGATAAGGAACTTCTGACAGAAAATGAAAATACCTCTTCGAGATATCTGTTGATTTTGAGATGTGATGAAATTTAGTGATGCACTACTATTTTAGAAATTTTGATTCTAAAGTGGATGTAAATGATTTATTTGGTTTTTAGCACTAGGAAGGGCTCATTTATTTTAAGAAAAAGATCAGATAGTTATTTGGAACAGAGGGCAGTTTACAACTTTTACAACAAACCATGTTATACCTTTAAAGCCTCAAGCAGAATAAAATAAATCAAAAATATAAAAAGGAATTGCTGAAAATGCCCAATAGCAGAGGAAGAGTTAACATTTTAAATGTTTCTTTTCCAGGTCACTTAAAATGTTAATTCAGTCTCTCCCAAAGATGTTGAAAATTAATCCCTGGTATTCCAGGAGTCACAGGTGCTAAAGCATTAAAAATTTCTAGTATTTACTTTTTTAAAGCTTACTCTTATTCTACATTTCTAATCCATGCTCTACAGATTGTAGATTTGTACAGGTCAGAATCCTCTTTCCCTGAATGCTTCTGTAATAAAAATCTAAAAATGTATTCCTGTGGTTTAAGACTAAAGTTATGTTAAACATATAAATATATATTGGCCGCAGCTGTAGAATTGTATCAAATTCATTATTCAAAATGGGCAAGAAAGCTCTAGAGAGGGGACAGAAAACATTTGCTAGAATGCTTCAAAGATTAGGGATTACAATGAATAAAACTGGGTGAAGCAACAGTTGCTCTCTTTAAAGCAAGCATTGTTGCAGAGAGATTTAGTAGAGCATTTTAAAATCATGAAGGATTTACCTGCTGTAAATAAACTAATTGCAGAAGAATCATAAAAAGAATAGATTTAAGTTGATTACAAAAGCACAAGGAAATCACTTTTCACAAAAAGTTTAGGATCTGGACTGCACTTCCTAACAGAATGTGATGATCATGTGTTTTTATTATTTCTGCATTTTTAATTTTGGGAGGAAATAAGAAACGAAGTATTTTAAAACCAAGAAACACTGGAGGCTAGCTGCTTGGTTTGGAAGTAACCTGACACTCATTGTAAACAATGTTTGTGCATCTGTAGTTGAAGTGTAATTTACAGATGAGCTGCAGCCAAATGTTTGTGAACAGAGCTTCGATTGGCAACAAGTAGCTGATTGGTAAGTGGGCTGGTGATCAGATGACACAACTTCTGCCTTCCAGGAATTGTGTGATTGGTTCAGTGATAGCTCAACTGGTTGGGACTACAACGTGCTGACAAACTGATAGATCTCTACCAGCTCAGGTTCTCTGCAATAAAAGCCCCTTTACGCCTGAAGAAAAACAGTTTATTTTGCCTCCAGGTGCTGCTGGAAGCGGAGATTTACTCAGTCAAAAGACCTTTTATAAAAGTGAACCAACAACCTTGTCCCCCTCACAAACAAGTGGAAGCATTTAGAAAAGACGACAGAGAAGCAACGATTTGATCAGCACAAGAACCATATCAGCACATCTTGTGAACAAAGACCATTAAACATCCTTCCTAGTTTTCCCTCCTTTCATAAGACCCATGTTTTTTTTTCCTGGTCATCATCTGCCTGCGTGTATGTGGGAATTTCATAAATAAATTAGACTTTTAATTTAGTAGTAATGCGTGTTCATGGCTCACCTGTGGCTTGAGTCCAATTATTAATAACAAATAGCAATTCTCATTAAGTACAGAAACCTGGTCTATGTTGCTTACTTTGGTCTGAATGTCAGGTAAATTAGAGAATTGTTGTATACCTTTTAGAATCTTTACCTTTTATGATGGTTCCTGGAATAGCAGAGATTAATTTACAGCATATTACCCAGTGAGGTGTGACAAGTAATGGATATGGATTCAATAGTAGCCATCCAAAGGGAAGTCATTATATTTATACTTGAAGGGGAAAATAATCCAAGGTTTAAGAAAAGACCAGGAGTGAGAGAAGATTTGGATTGAACTTTGAATAAGCCAGCTTAGACTGGATGGGCTGATAACACAGTGGGAGGCTAAGTCTATCTTATGCATCTGTAAAATCAAATTCAACTTCAGTTCATTCTGGCACTCGGTGAAGCAAATTCTAGTTGTAACATATCTTCAGTGCTTCAAATGAGAAGCATGAGCAAGAGAACTCAATCCAGACCTGACCTACAGGTCATCTGTTGAACATGGTCAGTCTTAACGGGAATGAAAATTAGTTTGTCATCAAGAAACTGTTGACAATTGGAAATAGGATTATCAGCAAAATGTAAGTGCATTTTTTTCAAAAAGGTTTTTTTTCATCAAATCCTGCTTTTATAGCATTGGCAAATAATATCAAGCAATGGGTCTAAACTAATTATTATTTCATTTGCTATTGGTATAAAGCACTCTGAGCAGGTAACAAATAGAAAGTGGAACCATTTTCAGAGAAACCATGATCAATTGCATAAATGGAATAAGATGGCAAAACAAAATAGGAAAGGAGATTTTCTCTCAAATTCAGCCAGTTCAAATGCAAGCCTACTGCCAGAACAAAATGAAGCTTCTCCCTTAAGAGTCATTACATTCAAAATTTAAAAGATGCTTTGGCCCCACATATTAATACCTTTAAAACAAAATTTAAGTAAATTATTAACCAGCCAATAAATGTACTCTTCTGCAGCTGAAGAGTACTAGACCAAGTAATACTGCACTGTATACATTGGTGAGCCAATTTTAGAATACTATTTGAGGCTTGGGTTGTTGGTTCTATAGAAAGATAATCCAAGTTTCCAAGTAGAATAACAGGTGATTTCACACCTTCAGACTAAATTATTACAAAAATTTAAGCAATGAAACTTAGCTTTTTATTTTAGAAAAGAGAAAACAGGATGAACTTTCAAAATAATGAGAGATAACAGGATGGTGAACAAGTTCCTCAAACGAAAATAGGAATAGAGTACAAGTCTAAAATTCATGTTTCATACAAAAAGTCTGAATTACAAAAAACACGATCCTACAGATTACTTAATAAGTACAGCAAATTCCCAGTAACTGTTTGTTTTAGGTGAATTGGTAGCTTTGAGAATGAGCTGGATCAACATTTGTTTAGAAAAACTAAAAAGGTCTTGGAAAAACAAAACAATACTCCCAATAAAGTGCCCCAAAGTAGGGGATAAAGGAACAGTGGAGAGATAATTGTACATCAACATTTTGGTGAAAATAGACACGATCAGTTAGAACATAGAAGCTTAATAGCTCAGAAAAAAAGCCAAACAGTTCTTTTCAAGAACTTAGCTGCAGATTCAACGGGCTATCATATTCCCTTTTACATGGATTCTCTTTTAATTTAGCTATGTATTCATAACTAGAGTATAACAACTTTGGGAGAGACAAGAAAGAGGAAACAGTTCAAAAATCAAGATGTTCACTCAAAAGTTAGACTGTGGAATTCTCTTTCTTAGAGATCACTGGGTGCAGAGGAATTGGAGATTTCTAATGCAGAGTTTGACAGATTCTTAATTGACAAGACAGTGATAAGACTATAGAGAGGAGACAACAGATTACAACTGAGCTTATAACCAGATCCTTTATGAACTTATGAACAGGCTCAAGAAGTTGAATGGTCTATCACGTGTATGTTTGAACGACCAATTTGGAAACAGATGGAACAAAGAAAAGCAAACCTAAAAATAGGCTAAAATTGGTTTGATCATAACCCTTCTCTAAGCACACAGGTGCTGTTATTGGGCAAAGTCAGATTAGGTTTGGTCACTTCCCCCTGTAAAAGACTTTGGTCCATCCTTTCTGGGCATAAGAACGTAACCAGCCATATTAAGAACATTGCATCCTATTCTGCTGCCCATTAAACAAAAAGCAATGGGGATCCAAGATGGTGGTGATCTAGGAGATTAATGCTGCAGAGCTCCGCACAGCAGCGCAAGCGAGTTGAACTTCTAACTCGCCCAAACTGGTCCACTGCGATATTCTGGGACTCTGGAAAGGTCGTGGAGTCTCAGGAAACTGTGAAAAATCAACTTACTTGTGTTTTTGCAGTCCAGAGATGCCGAAGAAGGGAAGAGGAGGGTCAGAGGCTGGGCCCATGGCCCAGCCTGCAGGATCCTCGGACTCTTACCTACCAGACCCTGGTGAAGGAGCTCACGAGATATTGGGTAAGCAGATAGAAGAGAAGTTGGCCCCAGTCTCTATCATGCTGCAGAAGCATGAACAGCAGCTGGGAGACCTGGAAAAGAGGACACAAGAGGCTGAACACAGAGTCACAGTGGTGGAAACTGATGTCAGTTCCTCCAAGGATAGGATCCAAGCGCTGGAGACGCAGGTCCATAATTTGCATGACCAAGTGGATGATCTTGAGAACAGAGGCAGGAGAAAAAAATATTCGGATCGCTGCTCTGCCTGAGGTTAAGGAAGGTGAGCGGCCAACAGAATTTATTGAGCACTGGTTGCCAAAATTTCTCAACTTGGAGGCTGAAAAATCGAGGGGGCTCACCGGATCACAGCGCGGAGATCAGGTCTGGGTCAACGTCCTCGTCCTCCTTCAGTGCAGTTTCATCATTAGGGAGACATGGGGAGAATCGTGGAAGCTTCCAGAATCCAGGGGAATGATCCCTGAGAGTTTATGAGAGTTCTAAGATCATGTTCTTCCAGGACATCTCAGCAGTATCAACAGAAGACTGAGGGAGTTTGGAATCCAATACTCAGATGTCCGGCAATGCTTCGGATCATTTGAGATTGATCCGTGCATCTCTTTGGCACGAGAAGGCAAGAGATTTTGTGGACAAATTAACCTAATCTGAGCAATTTAATATGTACAGTAGTGGTGTTTGGTTAGATTAGATTAGATACTCTACAATGTGGAAACAGGCCCTTCGGCCCAACCAGTCCACACCGACCCTCTCAACAGTAACCCACCCAGACCCATTTCTCTCTGACTAATGAACCTAATAATCTTTGCATTGTGGGAGGAAACCGGAGCATCTGGAGGAAACCCACGCAGACACGGGGAGAATGTGCAAACTCCACACAGACAGTCACCCGAGGCTGGAATTGAACCTGGGACCCTGGTGCTGTGAGGCAGCAGTGCTAAGAACTGAGCCACCGTGCCGCCTGTGTTGTTTGGGTATGCCTTTGGTTTTTTACCTTTAAAAAGAGAGGAAGTCCGCCAGGGCTTTCTTTTCCTGTTTTTATTAATAATAGTCTGGTTTAAACAATTCTTGGCAGCGGTTGAGACATGTACTTTCCATTTCTAAGTTAAGTTATACCAAAGGATGGGTGGGGTATTGACCCCTTTCTCTGTTTAAAAAAATTTCTTTATTCATATTGCTATTCCACAGTATATTTCTTTCTTTTCTGCTTGTGTTTGCAGTGCAGCTCTAGCTAGGAGGGAGGAAAATAGTTGGGATGGCTAGATGCCTACTTACGGGCAGTTTTTACCCAGTTCAAGTATTTAAGTGCTCAGGCTGCAGTCTTGGCAGTGGGATGGGAAATTGGGTTTTGGGGATGGGTAGTTGCCCCCTTTGGGCATGAGGCAAGTTCCCCTATTCAGCGCCGTTGGCACTTTATATGTTGGTGTTTTTGTGGTATATAATCTTTGATAGTTTTATAGGATTTTCTCAAGTATGGTTCACCACAAAACTGAGAATTTTTATAAGACATGGCAGCCCTTTTTGGAATACCTGGATACAGATTTATCTGTCACACTAATAAGGGCTTTTATATAACCGTAACAATTATGTTTTATGACTCTAATATCCAGGGAAGAGGAACTGCGAACATAGCTTGGCTGAGTTATTTCTAGCTATTAGCTTGTTGTTGTTTATTATTTATTTAGTTAAATTGTTGGGTTTTTAAAATAAATTTCTATATAAATGTACCTATTTGTACGAGGGAGGGTTGGGTTTGTTTCTTTACTTTTTTGTGTTCTTTGTATTGTTGAAGTGTTTTTTGTATTTGTTGTAATATTAAAAAATCTATTTTTTTTCAATAAAACCATATTTTAAGGAACAGTAAGCGATATTGACACCCAGAAAAGGTTCCATGACAAGCCACTAGATCTGAAGAAAGGTCACCGATCTGGAAGGTTAACTGTGCTGTTCACTTCACAGATGCTGTTATCCCAATGTGTTTTCAGTATTTTTGGTTTTATTCTACTACCTATTTCAAAGTTAGTTAATTACCACAATAGCTGGAAAATAATGAGGTAGGGTTAGGGTTAGTTATCGGGGTTTACTTGAACAAAAAAAAACTAAGGAGTATGATATTGATATTTAGATTCAGTGATTAGGTTATTGAAGTTAGATTAGCCAGATTGCAGCATGATACATGTTAAAGATATAATCCAGGATCTAGCCTAGTTCTATGTTTCTCAGAGCTATCAACTTCTAGAATAAAGTTGTCAGCAAGCACACAATCACAGGATTCACTGCAAAAATTAAAAAGGCATTGCCAAAAAAAAAGTGGTTATCAGACATACATACAGCAATCTTGAAGGGCTGCACCATCTAATTACAATGAGATTTTGGAACTAGCTTGATCACCTTTGGTTGAAAAGGATATGTCAACATATCCTGCGTCACTGGATTACATAGACTCCAGTCATAGTGAGGAGTGATACCACAACTAGGATAGAGTCACTTGCTACTACTCCCCCTACTATTATCCAATTAATCTATTATCACTTAATCTCTTCCATTCAGAAATATTTTCTCGCAATCTCTTGAAGGTAGGTATATTACACCTACATTTTCTTGGGAAATTACTGAGTTAGGAAATGGTTTGCGTAACAATTCCAAGGTTAGGGTATTTATATTTGCATTATCTCGGAGGATGATTTCATCCTACCATTGTACCTGGGGTAACATGCGACTGTGGAGGAGGGGCCAGAATATCTAAGCATTACCAACTGATGTGTATAAATGGGATACGTTTTCTTTCGCATGCCTGCAAAACCTCAGGAAAATAACCTAACAGAACTGTATAAAATGTTTTGGATAGACCACAGCTTATAGTAATGTGTGCAGTTCTATAAACCACATTATAGAATCGATGTGATTTCACTGGAGAGGTTGCAAAGCAGATTTACTGGATATTGTTGGATGGAGAGTTTTAGTTAATAAGAGAAAATGGATAACTGGGGCCCTTTGCCTGGGAGCAGAGGAGATTGAATGGGGACATGTTTGAGATGTATAAAATTATGAGTGGTATAAACAAACAGAGTGGACATGAAGGAACTTATTCCCTTGGTGGAGGAATCAATGACCAGCTCATATTTATGGGAAGGGACAAGAGGTTTAGAAGATATCAGAGCCATTGCTGATTTTTTAATCTTTACTTTTATTCTTTTATCAATTTTGTTTTAGAATTGAACTAAGAACTGCGAGGTAAAGATTACATTTGGACTATGGAAAACAGCTTGTGTTGAAAGGAAAACAGACCAGGAAACAAAACCAGACCCTGTAAATTTGCAGGTTGGTTACTGATCAAAATGCTCTGCTGATATTTTGTCACCAGGGAAAAGTCAGTTCGGTCTTCACATGCAAGGTGACCACCTCACTGAATCTGGTAACCTTAAAAGGCTCAACAGCATGCATGTTCAACAATGAATTCATAGTTTCAACTTTGAAATGTTGTTAGCTAGCTGGACAATTCTTACACGTGATCAAGGAGAACTGAAGCTTGCATAATCTGCCACATATTACAGGAAGAGCATATCACCAGTGCAAGTTCTGCTGTCATGACTTTCTTTAAGCCCTTTACTTTCTCTCTTTCCCAGGAAGGATTATGCTTAAGTATAATATTAAACTTTCTTTACACCAACTTGACTTCCCTTATCATACCATGCTCTCTAATATTACTACAGTCAGTTCTGCTATAACTTGCATTTCTTCATCCCCAATGGGCTATAACACGATTGAAGAATTTAGACCAATATTTGTAGAACAGACACTTTCCTTACCTATATTGGCTATAATGCGATTCTGGTCCCATTGTAATACTAAAAGATTAAATTGGAATATCTGTCTGGACATAAATGTAACATTAAAGGGTTAAACTGCACTGACTGAACATTCTGGAAGTGGGTGGAGATGGCATTCATGCAGGAATGCAGATGACTCCACCCCATTTAGACAATCATTTGCTACTACTCCCCCTACTATATCAAATTAAACTATCATTCAATCTCTTCTATTCAGAAATGCTTTCATAGTCATCCCCTGAAGCTAGGAGTTATCACACCTACATTGCCTTTGGGAATCAGTCAGGAAATAGTCTGCATAATGATTTCCCAAGGTTAGGGCATTTATATTTGCATTATCTCAGAGGATGATCTCATCATACAATTGTACCTGGAGTAACATGTAACTGTGAGGGAGTGGCCAGAGTATCCGTAAGCATTACCAACTGACCTAATTATAAAAGGGAATGCGTTTTGTTTGTTCAGGGCCTCTGATTCGACTTTGCATGTTTACAAAGAGGGTCAAAGGGGTCACCAAGCTTGTATAAGCTTTAATAAACTTTAATTATTTGCAGAAGCTTGTGCGTGCGAATTGCATTTCGTGTGCGAAACCTCAGGAAAACAACCTAACACCATTGGTTTAAATGGTGCTGCTATTACACGATTTTCTTATAACACAGGAATGGAACTATCACAGCATATCAGAACAGACTATAAATCACATTGGTCCTGACTGCTACTTATTCCTGTTATTTTGCAATTAACCCCTTCTTCCAAAAAACTCATTAAAAACCATAAGGCAATTAACACATCACCTTCCTGTGATGTTAATGTCCGTTTTTCCAATCAATGGAGCCCTGAAGCTGCAGCTGTTAAACAAGAACTCCTGCCTCAGTTGAGTTGAAGCTGAAGTATGTAGTCTTTAAAAACTATAAACAAAAAAAAGACCATGGCAGCAATGAACCAAAAAAAAAGCAAAAAGCACCTGTTTCCCTCTGCATCAAATTCCTACAGTGCTTCAATGCCCAGAAACACACACACACACACACAGAGGCAGTTCTGAAGCAGAGTCACCAGATTCAAAACATTAAATCTACTTTGTCACTATAATGTCAGAATGTGGAGCAACCAGTCAGAGGTAGGGCTCCTTAGTATTAAATATCTCCCTATCAGTTCAAAGTCATGATTCTCAGAGCATTTCATGGAGGCCCTCCAAACACAGACTTGCATGGTAGAAATTTGATGGCTCTCCATTCAGAGTGGAACTTTAAAAAATGTTGAAGATAATTTTTACTAAATTTAAAATAGGGTCACATTTTTAAAAAAGTTATCCATAGAATTTCATTCTCATTTCTAAGTAACAATAGTCTAGAACCTCTCTGCTAATCCGTTCATAATAGATGCACTGAAGCAGATCACCAAAAATAAGAACATGGACAGGGAAACAATTCTTTATGTTTATTAGAAGCATTTCAAGAGACTACTGCCTCCATTTTGTTTTCTTCCCCTGACAATATACGAAGCAATGGAATTCATCATGCATTTTCAACTGTCAAGAGAAACACATTGGTAGACTTAAGTTTACCAGGTAAAAATTGGATATTGTATACTCTCCCGAAGTCTATGCCCTGGAGAGTCTTTAATTTTGCTGTGCCTCCTTAATCCTGTTCCAGGTGAACACAGGCCTATAAGATTGAGCACACATTGAACAAATCCTTAATGTCAGATACTGTATGCTGTAAAAATAGAATTCATATCTTGCATGTAACACTACTTCTGAAAACATCAGCAGTATAAATATTGGATATTTATAATAAGGATACAAAGTAAATGTAATTGCGTGGGGGAAGAATGGAGATTTTAAACAAATGTGATGACAGTGAATACTTCAAGAAATCAGAAATCAAACTGACAGTCTAACAAAAATAAGGTAAAATGCCTAATTAGGAAATGAAGGGTACCTGGGTTGTAAACTAAACCTTGCCTAGCATTTTAAAAATTGTCACAGCCATACCTGTAGTTTAGCTTTACATGTTAATATGCTTAAGCGTCTGACAGATGCAACTAAATGTCTAAGAGGACTGAGGCAGGGCAAACGTGAGATAGATTTAAATTAACCAGCTAAAAGTTGGAAGTTCTAAACATTGACATGTTTAGAAATATTTGATAACATTAGCATAGAACAATGAAAATATTAGAAAATAGAATGAGACCTTGCACAAACAGGATACAAATTTATTGGTTTACATTTAATCAGAAAATAATACTGCAGGTAGTATAAGTACCTCAAACTGACACTTTAAAGGTGGTTGAACATTGTTCAGTAAACTAACTTGAAACCCTTTATATGTCAGACTAGAATTATTTTCATAAGAAATAAGCATATTTTAACCTGCGATGTATTGCATTGTAGCCACAAGTAACCTTTCCACAGTAATCTCGTTTAAGAGGTTGTGCTTGCAATGTAATCAAGCAACCATGTCTTACGTATCATGGTTAGCTTGCATGCTAAACCCCTGCATTTGACTACAAAACTAGATTTGGAGAGCCATTCAGGTAAGCATCATCAGTCTGCCCTCAGCAGTTCAATCATTTTGACTCAATCTATTACCTGACTAATACCAGAAGTTATTTGACCAAATTGCATGCACAAAGTTAAAATCAGAAAATTCCTTTGCAGCATTCACCCCCAACAAAAGAAAATTGCTTTGAAAAACTGGCAATCAACCAAATACTCAACCACAGCATACAACCATACTTGATATGGGGTTTCATCTGACTTTAGCCATGCCATTTTGCATGATGCTGGAAAAGCTCAGCGGGTCTGGAAGCAACTGTGAAGAGAAGCAACTGAGGAAGTTCAGAAGAATGGTCACCAGACCTGAAAAGTTAACTTTGATTTCTCTTCACAGATGTTGCTAAACCTGCTAAGCTTTTCCAGCAACATCGGGTTTTTTTTCTGATTTACAACATTCGCAGTTCTTTCGGTTCTCATTTTGTATGATGATTTATTTTGTTTGATGTAAAAATTGACAATAGCAGCATGTACAAATGTTGAAAAAGCCTGCGGTACTTTTAGAACAGTTACTTAATTATATTTAAATCAACTGCTTGAAGTCCCTCAACCACCTGACTACTCAGCCTTAACTATATAATTGACATAGTATCTAGGAATGCAAGCTCTTGTGACATGGTCCTACCGCTGAGCCAAAAGACTCAGGTTCAAGACCCAACTGCTCAGAGATGATGTCTTTACAAGCATCGCTGAGTGCTGGAATTAGTTCTAGGGAATGAAGTAGAACAAGTGAAATGCACTTTAATAAGATGAACAAAGTTGTGACCATAACAATTAGTTTCAGAAAGGGACAAATAAAAGTTAAGAAACACAACTGAAACAGAGGAGTGCTCAGAGGTTAAGTATCACTTATAAAACAGAAGGGAACGAGTCTACAGCAAGTCAACATCAGTGTGAAGCAAACTAAGCAAGAGAGAAGAGCAGCCTGCGCTTCTGAATCAGTGAGAGACAAAGAACAGGGACAGGAACTTCATAAAAAGTGCACAAGAATGAGAACAGCAGCTTCATGAAGAATCTGTGAAAGATGGAGCACAGCCAGAAGCTTCTCAAACAAAAGAGAGAGACATCACTAGCTTTATAAAGACAAGAGTGGAACTGTGTGAGAGGGCAGCTAAAACAGGGAGAAAAAGCTTCGGCAGAAGGCCACCTCCTTTAGGTGCCATAGGGTCTTGTCACAAGAAAACAAGGTGATTTGCAGATATTTCTTCTGTATTTATCAATTGGTCAACTTGGCCTAAATCAAGAAACATTATTAAAGCTGAAGAGCACAGTTAAGAAATTCACCTTTAAATATTCAACATTCAAATTAATTACTTGAATAGAATTGGGATAACTTCAAGTGACGTATTGCTGCTGTAGCATGTTGGTGCTGGTGGACATCAATGCAATCCACACTGATCTTCTGCAGCAATTTTTGGCTGCTTGAGGAACTGGTTCAAGAGTGTTACTGGAAAAACACAGGAGGTCAGGCAGCATCCCAGGAGCAGGAGAATCAAATGTTTCGGGCGTCAACCCTTCATCAGGAATTATGCCAGAAAAATAGATTCTCCTGCTCCTCGGATGCTGCCTGACCTGCTGTGCTTTTCCAGCACCACACACTCAACTCAGATCTCCAGCATCTGCAGCCTTCACTTGCTCCTGCTTGAGGAACTGTGGCACAGAGCTGATGAGCTGAAGTCTGAGTAGAAGGGACTGCGACATATCACAAAGAGGGAAAGAGATATCTGGATCCGGTGTTTCAGGATGCACACATCCTAGGATCAATTACATTAATTTGCTATAGTCAGGTATAAGAGAACATGACAGAATGAGGTAGGTAAGCAGATCCAGAATTTAGATTTCTTGGAACTTCAGCCAGTGCCTTTCTCCAATAGGTAAAAACTCTTGTTCCGAGTGTTGACATGGGCACTGACTGCAGGGAGGATATGCAAACTGACCACAGCACCAGGATTCAGAGTACTAGAGCACAGTTAGGGAATAATGTTCTCTGAAACAAAGAGATAATCCTGAAAACTATATTGCCTACCTGGTGCCAAGGTTCTCTTCTAGGGTGCAGTAGAACTTGTAGTGGGACTGTAACGATCCAGTTTGCATGGATGTCCAACAATAAAGAAAAGACTAGGAAAGAGAGTTCTGCTGAAAGATTACAAGCAGGTCAGGGCTAAATTAAAAGGCTTAAACATAAAGTAATGTATCAATGGATTACTACCATGGCAATTCGTAAATTGGAAGAGAAAGTGAGGACTGCAGATATTGGAGATCAGAGCTGAAAATGTGTTGCAGAAAAAGCGCAGGTCAGGAAGCATTCAAGGAGCAGGAGAATCAGCGTTTCGGGCATGAGTCCTCCAGAAGAAGGGCTCATGCCCGAAACGTCGACTCTCCTGCTCCTTGGATGCTGCCTGACCTGCTGTGCTTTTCCAGCAACACATTTTCAGCAATTCGCAAATTGGCACAGGTAATTAAGATTAGAAAGGTAAATGCATGGCTCAGAAATTGCTGTGGAAGAAATGGCTGCTGACACATGGGACATTGAAATCAGTACTGGGGAGAAAGATAAAGTGCCGTCCATTGGGATGAACTTCATTTGAACCATGCTGGGATCAGTAAACCTGGCAAAAAACAACTAGATTTGTTGACAGGGCTTTAAACTAATTAGTAGTGATGGTAGTGGGAGTTGAGAGATGGTCGGTGGGTTTTATTCCTGATGAAGGGCTTTTGCCCGAAACGTTGATTTCGCTGCTCGTTGGATGCTGCCTGAACTGCTGTGCTCTTCCAGCACCACTAATCCAGTAGTCAATTGAAGGAAGTTTAAATAAATCAAAAGGAAATGAGAGGTCAGAAGTGCAGGGTCGAGAAGAGGCAAATAACAAAGTGTGACAGAAAGTGGCAGAAAATAGATGCAGAAGAGTGCAGCAACAACTAGAAACAGATAGTAATAATGGTAAGAGGTCAAAGCTTAAGGTCCTTCACCTGAATGCATTCAGCACTTGTAAGATAGAACAGTTTAAGGCACAAATAGAAATAAATAAACATGACTTGACAGCTATTATGGAGATATGTTTATAGAACGACAAAGACTAGGAACTGAATATTGAAGGCTATTTGTCATTCCAGAAGAATAGGTAAAAAGGAAAAAGGGTAGTACTGCTGAAAAAGTTCTCAGAGTAGTGACAATAGACCTTGATGTAGAGTCACTTTGTGTAGAAATAAGGAATGGCAATGTAAAGCAGTCATGGGTGGAAGTCACCTATCGGCCGCAGCAGAGTTGCCTACACTGTAGCACAAAGTATAAAATCAGGAAAGTTAAGAATGATTTAACAAATCAGATAGGCAAGGGTGACACAGAAAATGAATTTCTAGAGTGCATTAGAGATTGTTTCTTAGTCCAGTACATCACTTGATCCCGATAGGATTAATGAGATCTTGTGGTTAAAGATCTACTAGGAATATTGCAATATGGTAGAAATTTAATTCAGTTTAAGAGTGGGCAACTTGGGTCTCAAACCAGCATCCCCAATTTAAAGAAGGGCAATTACTGTGGAAAGAAGAGAAAGTGGTCTATAGGCAGCTGAGGAAAATAGACGAACGGGAATGAGCAGTGGCTAATGTTCAAGCAGATATTTCATAATTTCAGCCATAAGTTTATTCTGCTCAAAAAGGAGGAAGAGTCTGTGAGAAGGCTGAACCTGTGGTTAACAAAAGCAGTCAAGGCTAAGTTGAGAAGTGTGGTGTTGGAAAAGTACAGCCAGTCAGGCAGCATCCGAGGTGGAGGGTTGACATTTCGAGCATGAGCTCTTCATCAGAAGTACCACACTTTTCGACTGATCTCTAGCATCTGCAGTCCTCACTTTCTCCTAGTCAAGGCAATGACTCAATGACAAATAAGACATACAAAACAGTGAAAACTAGTGGCAGGCCAGAGGATTGGGTATTTTTTTATGAACTATCAGCATGAGCTTTTAGGATTAAGAAGCCAAAATTAACAATGTAAGTAAATTGGCAAGAAATATAAAAGCAAACAATGAAGTACAGGTATACAAAATGAGAATGTCTAAAGGGTTAAAAATCACACGACACCAGGTTGTAGTCCAATAGGTTTATTTGGAAGCACTAGCTTTCGAAGCGCTGCTTCTTCATCAGGTGGTGCACTATAACCTGGTGGGGTGATTTTTAACTCTGTCCACACCAGTCCAACACTGATTCCTCCAAATCATAAAGTGTGGAACACTTGGAGGATGCAGAGTTTGGGAACAGAGAAATGTCATTTAAATCAATGTTTTGCATTGGACTTCATAATAGAAGACACTATAATCAGCCCAAAGATAGCAGATAAGAAAGGTGCTAGTGGGAGGAAAAATCTTAAGCCTCTGTCACAAGTGACAAATTATTTGACAAAGAAATGGGACCATAGGCAGATATGGCAACCTGTATCCTAGAGTTTTAAAGGAAGCAGCTGCAGAAATAAGAGGCTTTATTAAAACATTCCAAAATTCAGTGGATCCCAGGAGGGTTCTCATTGATTGGAAAACTGTTAATGTGATACCCCTGTTCAAGAAGGGATACGAAAAGAAAAAGAAACTAGAGGATAGTTACTCTAATTTGTTAATAAGAAGCTGTTACTATCCATTATTAAGGAAGAAATAGTATGGCTTTTAGAAAAGCTTAACCCAAACAGTCAACATGGTTTCTGAAAAGAAAATCATATTTGAGAAATTTGTTAAAAGTTCTTTGACAACATCCACGTAGAGTCGATAAAAGGAAAGAAATAGAAAGTGTATTTGGACTTCAGGAGGCATTCAACAAAAGATGTCGCAAGGTAGAAGCTTGGTCAGTGGCTAGCACAGCTGTGTTGCAATGCCAGGGACTTTAGTTCGATTTCAGGTGGCTGTCCGTGTGGAGTTTGCCCATTCTCTGTCTGCATGGATTTCTGCCAGGTGCTCCCGTTTCCTCTCAGTCCAAATATGTGCAGGGTAGGTGGACTGGCCATACTAAATTGCCCATAGCCTGCACATCCATGGGCGCTAAGTGGATTAGCCATGGAATATGTGGGTTATAGGGACATAGTAGGGAGCTGGGTCAGTACAAACTTGCCGAGATGAATGGCTCCTCTCTGTACTGTAGGGATTCTATGATTCTAAGCTCCTTGCATTGAAGGTAATATACTGACAGATAGAAGATTGATTAAAACCCACAAGATTGTTAGGCTTAACAGATCTTTTTCAGGTTCAAAAGACATAACCGGTAGCGTGCAACAAAGATTAGTTTTGGAGCCAATTATTTAGCATCCATGTTGGAGGAGAGGGCGGAGTGCAACGTATCCAACTTGCCTGATGATACAAAAATTGGTGGGAGGTATACTGTGATGAGGACATAATCTATCTATATTTTCTTGCAGATTCCTTAAGTGAGGGGACAAAAGCTTGGCAAATAGAAATTCGTGTTGAAAAGTGACAGTAGGAAGACACCTTGGTAAGAAGAATGAAAACGCAAATATCTAAATGGGGAGATCCCCCAAAAAAAGTATAGCACAGAGCTATCTAGGTACATGGAACACAGTTAACATGCAGATGCAGCAAATAATTAAAAGGGCAAATGGAATAATCTATATTGCTCGGGTGTTGGAATTTAAATTGGATAAGTCTTCTTAAAACCGCACAACTGTACATGGTGCCAGTGACGTAGCACCAGGATTACTGCATAGTTTTGTTCCCAGTTTTAAAAACTGTTCCCGGTTCAGTTTTTTTGTGAAGTTTTTATCTCATAACAAGGTTAATTGGCATGCAAACAGTTAACCCAACTCCACACCCACTCAATGCATCAGACGTGACATAGGGGGCGTGGCCCAGCACTGACAGGCCTCAATTCCATCTCAGGGCCCGTAGTACTCACTAGAAGTCTGCTGTTAGGTAAAAAAATTTAAAATTTCATCGTTGACCTGTCACTTATTCAGAAATTCGAAAAATTCTGAATTCCGAAAACCAGCTGGTCCCAAGCATTTCGGATAAAGTATTGCGTACCTGTACTGACACTGGAGATTAATTAGCCATGATTTTGCTGAATAGTGGGGGTGGGGGGAAAGGAATCAAAAAAAGACTCCAACTATCCACACTTCTCAATTTTGTAAGCTTCTATCAGGTTGCCCCTCAGTCTCTGACAATGAAGTAAAACAAACCAAGTTTGTTCAATCTCTGCTCATAGCTCACACCCTCCAAACCATGTAACATCTGGGTAAACATTTTCAGTACCCTTGCCAAATCCTCCATATCTTCTGGTAGTGTGGCAACCAGAACTATTTGCAACATTCCAAATGTGGCCAAACTGAAGTTCCACACAACTGCAACATGACTTTTATACTCTACGTCCCCCTGACAGATGAAGGTAAGCATGCCATACACCACCTTGATCACCTTATCCACATGTTGCCACTTTCAAGGAACTGTGGACCTGTACGCCTAGATCCCTCTGAACGTTGATGATAATATACTTCCCTCAACATCAGCAGTAGCAGTCCCTATCTTTGCATCGCCTGTAAACTCACTAATCAGAACTATATTCAGCTCCAAATCATTTATATACATTACAAACAACACCAGTCCCAGCACTGATCCCTGAGAACACCACAGGTCAAAGATCTCCAGTCATAAAAACATAGTGTCTTCTGCAACCAGCCTGTACCTATTTTACCAGCTCACCATGAATCCTATGTGATTTCACCTTTTGTATTAGCCTGCCATGAGGGACATTGTCAAATGCCTTGCTGAAGTCCATGCAGAAAATATCCACTACCTTGCCATCAATCACCTTTGTCACTCCCTCTAAAGTGTCAATCAAGTTTGAGAGACTTGACCCTTCCTGCACAAAGTATGTAGCCTATCACTCAAGTCCATATATTTCCAAACATGAGTAAATCCTGTCCTTAAAGTTTTTCTCCAATAATGTTCCTGGATTATCCATGTTGCTCTTCTTAAACAAAGGAACAACACTGGCTATTTTCCAGTACTCTGCAATGTCTCCTGTGACGAAGCAGGATACAAAGATTCCAAGGCCCCAGCAATTTCCTCCCTCAGTATTGTGGGATACTGGGGACTTGTCTACTTTATTGCTTTATAAAACACCCAACATCTCCACCCTTGTTTAAAATAATATTGACAAGCCCTAGAATATCAACATACTCCTTTCTAGACTCACCACGTCCTTCTCCTTTGTGAAGGCCTAACCTTTCCCTAACTACTCTCTTCTTATATGCGTGCAAAACTTTGGGATTTTCCTTAATCTTGTTTGCCAAGGTCATTTGATGGCCCCTTTTATCCCTAACTCTTTGTAGAAATCATGATTTGGAGATGCCGGTGTTGGACTGGGGTGTACAAAAGTTAAAAATCACAACACCAGGTTATAGTCCAACAGGTTTAATTGGAAGCACACTAGCTTTCGAAGCGACGCTCCTTCATCAGGTGATAGTGGAGGGCTCAATCCTAACAGAATTTATAGCAAAAATTTACAGTGTGATGTAACTGAAATTATACACTGAAAAATTGATTTGTCTGTTAAGCCTTTCACCTATTAGAATATAGTGATAGTTTCACTTCTTTCATGTGTAAATCACAAAACCTCTTTTTAAAAAAGTTGCATTCTCGGGTTAGCTGTTAACAATAGAACATAGAAAAATACAGCGCAGTACAGGCCCTTCGGCCCTCGATGTTGCGCCGACCGAAGCCTACCTAACCTACACTAGCCCAATAACCTCCACATGCTTATCCAATGCCCGCTTGAACGACCATAAAGAGGGAGAGTCCACCACTGCTACTGGCAGGGCATTCCATGAACTCACGACTCACTGAGTAAAGAATGTACCCCTAACATCTGTCCTATACCAACCTCCCCTTAATTTAAAGCTGTGTCCCCTAGTAACAGCTGACTCCATATGCGGAAAAAGGTTCTCACTGTCAACCCTATCTAAACCCCTAATCATCTTGTACACCTCTGTCAAATATCCCCTAAACCTTCTTTTCTTCAATGAGAACAGCCCCAAGTGCCTCAGCCTTTCCTCATACGATCTTCCTACCATGCCAGGCAACATCCTGGTAAACCTCCTCTGCACCCGTTCCAGTGCCTCCACATCCTTCCTACAGTATGGCGACCAAAACTGTACACAATACTCCAGATAAGGCCGCACCAGAGTCTTAGACAACTGCAACATGACCTCAGGACTCCGGAACTCAATTCCTCTACCAATAAAAGCCAGTACGCCATATGCCTTCTTCACAGCACTATTTACCTGGGTGGCAACTTTCAGAGATCTGTGTACATGGACACCAAGATCCCTCTGCTCATCCACTCTACCAAGTAGCCTACCATTAGCCCAGTAATCCATCTTCTTGTTACTCCTACCAAAGTGAATGACTTCACACTTAGCTACATTGAACTCCATTTGCCACCTTTCTGCCCAGCTCTGCAACTTATCTATATCCCGCTGTAACCTGCCATATCCTTCTTCGCTGTCCATCACTCCACCAACCTTCGTATCATCCGCAAACTTGCTCACCCAACCTTCTACCCCTTCCTCCAGGTCATTTATAAAAATGACAAACAGCAATGGTCCCAAAACAGATCCTTGCGGAACACCGCTAGTAACTGCGCTCCAAGATGAACCTTTACTATCAACTACTACCCTCTGTCTCCTTCCAGCCAGCCAATTCCTAATCCAAACCTCTAATGCACCCTCAATGCCATACCTCCGTAGTTTTTGCATTAGCCTGCCATGGGATACCTTATCGAACGCCTTGCTAAAATCCATATACACCACATCTACTGCTTTACCCTCATCCACTTCCTTAGTCACCTTCTCAAAGAACTCAATAAGGTTTGTGAGGCACGACCTGCCTTTCACAAAACTATGCTGACTATCCTTGATCACATTATTCCTATCCAGATGTTCATAAATCCTATCCCTTACAATTCTCTCTAAGACTTTGCCCACAACAGAAGTGAGACTCACTGGCCTATAGTTACTAGGGCTGTCCCTACTCCCCTTCATGAACAAGGGGACCACATTCGCTATCCTCCAGTCTTCTGGCACTATTCCTGTAGACAACGACGACATAAAAATCAAGGCCAATGGCTCTGCTATCTCCTCCCTAGCTTCCCAGAGGATCCTAGGATAAATGCCATCAGGCCCAGGAGACTTATCTATTTTCACCCTTTCCAGTATTCCCCGGACCTCTTCCCTACATACCTCAAAGCCATCCATTCTAATCACTTGTGACTCAATATTCACATCAGCAACAACGTCCTGCTCCTGAGTGAATACTGACGAAAAGTATTGATTTAGTGTCTCTCCGATCTCCTCTGCCTCCACGCACAACTTCCCACTACTATCCTTGACTGGACCGATACCTACCCTAGTCATCCTTTTATTCCTGACATACCTATAGAAAGCCTTAGGGTTTTCCCTAATCCTACCAACCAAGGACTTTTCATGTCCCCTTCTCGCTGCTCTCAGCTCTCTTTCGATCCTTCCTGGCTACCTTATAACTCTCAATCGCCCCAACTGAACCTTCACGCCTCATCTTTACATAGGCCACCCTCTTCCCTTTTACAAGGGATTCCAATTCCTTATTAAACCACGGCTCCCTCACACTACCCTTTCCTCCCTGCCTGACTGGTACACACTTATCAAGGACACCCAATAGCTGCTCCTTGAACAAGCTCCACATATCATTTGTGTCCTTCCCTTGAAGCCTATTTTTCCAATCCACACATCCCAAGTCTTGCCTCACCGCATCATAATTTCCCTGCCCCCAGCTATAACTCCTGCCCTGCAGTGCACACTTATCCCTCTCCATCACTAGAGTAAAATTCACCGAGTTGTGGTCACTGTCCCCGAAGTGCTCACCTACCTCCAAGTCTAACACCTGGCCTGGTTCATTACTTAGAACCAAATCCAGTATGGCCTCACCTCTTGTTGGCCTGTCTACATATTGCTTCAAGAAACCCTCCTGCACACATTGGACAAACACCGACGCATCCAACAAACTCGAACTATTGCTTTCCCAGTCAATATCTGGGAAGTTAAAGTCCCCCATAACAACCACCCTATTACTTTCACTCTTCTCCTGAATCATCCTTGCAATACTTTCCTCTACGTCTCTCGGACTATTAGGAGGCCTGTAGAAAACTCCTAACAGGGTGACCTCACCTTTCCTATTTCTAACCTCAGCCCAAACTACCTCAGATGGCAAGTCTTCCTCCATCGTCCATTCCACCGCTGTAATACTATCCTTGACAAGCAATGCCACACCTCCCCCTCTTTTACCCCCACCTCTGACCCTACTAAAACATTTAAACCCTGGAACCTGCAATAGCCATTCCTGTCCCTGTTCTACCCACGTCTCTGTAATGGCCACAACATCGAAGTCCCAGGTACCAACCCACGCTGCAAGTTCACCTACCTTATTTCTTATACTTCTGGCATTGAAGTATACACACTTCAAGCAACCTTCCCGTTTACCGGCACCCTCCTTCAAGATCGATGCCTTGTTCCTAACCTCCCTACACTCAAGGTCCTGTACCCTAAAGCTACAGTCCAGGTTCCCATGCTCCTGCAGAGTTAGTTTAAACCCTCCCAAAGAGCACTAGCAAACCTCCCCCCAAGGATGCTGGTGCCCCTCAGGTTCAGGTGGAGACCATCCTGTTTATACAGGTCCCACCTTCCCCAGAAAGAACCCCAGTTGTCCAGAAACTGGAATCCCTCCCTCCTGCACCATCCCTGTAGCCACGCATTTAACTGTTCTCTCTCCCTATTCCTCGACTCTATCACGTGGCACGGGTAACAGACCAGAGACAACAACTCTGTTCGTTCTAGCTCTGAGCTTCTAACCTAGCTCCCTGAAAGCCTGCCTAACATCCTCACCCCTCTTCCTACCTATGTCGTTGGTGCCAACGTGGATCACGACCTGGGACTGCTCCCCCTCCCCCTTAAGGACCCGGAAAACACGATCAGAGACATCACGTACCCTTGCACTTCGGAGGCAACATACCAAACGTGAGTCTCTGTCGCCCCCACAAAACCGCCTATCTGTGCCCCTTACTATTGAGTCCCCAATAACTATCGCTCTACCTTTCTCCGCCCTTCCCTTCTGAGCAATGGGGACAGGCTCCGTGCTAGAGGCCTGAACCTCGTTGCTTGCCCCTGGTAAGTTGTCCCCCTCACAAGTATCCAAAACGGTATACTTGTTATTGAGGGGAACAACCGCAGGGGGTCCCTGCACTGGCTGCTTCCTCCCAGTCCCCCTCACTGTCACCCATCTGTCTATAACTTTCGGAGTAACTACTTCCTTAAAGCTCTGATCTATGACCACCTCTGCTTCCCGAATGATCTGTAGTTCATCCAACTCCAGCTCCTTAACACGGTCTTGGAGGAGCTGGAGATGGGTGCACTTCCCGCAAGTGTAATCAGCTGGGACGCTAATGGCTTCCCTCACCTCAAACATCTTGCAAGAGGAACATTGCACTGCCTTCGCTGCCATCCCTCTAAAAGGTAAACATTAAAAAAGAAAACTGGATCTAAAGAAACAAACAAGCAAAATGCAGCACTTACCTGCTTACCACAATGGGTCTTATTATTAAGTTAGAGGAGGAGGGCGGGTGGGAGGCTCTACCCCGGAGTGCCTCGGGTTCCTCGCCTGCGCGCTTTTATAGAGAAAAAAAAACCTTCCCAGGTAAGCTAGCGCAACACCAGCTTCTGGGTCCGCTAGGCGTTTAAAAGAAAACTTTAAATTTTAACCGTTTAAAAAAAAACTGGACTATACCGCGACTTAAACTAAACACCATCTGACAGCCGTTACCTGCTCCGCCGAGAGAGTGAGCTAGACAATATGTTGAAGGTGTTGGCCCCGTGTTCTCTGTCTATGCCATGATGTTTCGATTGATTCTAATCTAACAAGTGAGAACAGTTTTACATACATTCATGCAGTTTTTGAGCTCAGTTCTACATGAATGTATGCAGTTTTTGAGTAAAGTACAATGCAACCCTACAAGTACAAATCCACCCTACAAAATATATGTGTGCACGTGGGTCTTTGTCTGTCTGTCTGGGTTGAGGGTTGAGAGCATGAGAATGTGTGTGTGCGCGTGTGTGTGCATAGTGAGTGCAGAGTGTCTTAAGTCTGTGAGGGGGTGCATGCGTGAATGTAGGAGTGTGTGTAAGGGTGTGTGGGGGTGTCTGTGCACGTCTGTGTGTGTATGTGTGTCCGTGTGTGTGTGTGTGTGTGTGTGTGTGTGTGTCTAGGAGTGCCTGCGTGTGCACAGGTTTACGTGTGTGCGTGTGCGCGTAGGAGTATCTGTGTGTGTGCAGTGCAATGGTGGTCACCTGTAACGTGACATGAACCCGGTTGAGGCCCTCCCTATAGGTACAGAACTTAGTTAACAGCCTCTGCTCAGCCACTTTTCTCTGCTGCCTGTCCTGAAGTCCACCTTGGAGGATGGCGACCCGAAGGTCAGAGGCTGAATGTCCTGGACCACTGAATCATACTAGAACAGAATCTGCAACCGGTACTCCCGACTCTACCATCAAGCCAGGGAATCAATCCTGGTTCAATGTAGAGTGCAGAAGAGCATGCCAAGAGCTGCACTAGGCATAACTAAATGGTGCCAACCTAGCTACAGACAGCTTAAATAGTAATTGACAAACTGGGCTGAGTGATTACAGAATGCCTGTACAGGAGTTAGAGAAAGTTAACCAGGCAAGGCAAAGAATTAGGAAGCTAAATGTTTGTCTTTATTGCAAAGGATTGCAAAACAAAAGTATAAGTAGTCTTGCTGAAATTCTATAATGTTTAAGTGAAACCACACCTAGAGTACAGTGCAGTTTTCATCTTATGACCCAAGAAAACAAATTCTTGACCAGAAGAGGTTCAGCAAAGGTTCACTAGATTAACTCCTGAGATGAGGAATAGTCTATGAAAAAAAACAAGAGAAGACCTTTCAACTCGAGTTCAGACAAATGAGAGGGGGTTTTTGTACTGGCCAAACATTTTGTTTGTTTGCTCGAAAACTGTTCTCCTTGACCAGGAAGTCAAGAAGTAGGGGCAAAGTCCCAGGAAAAAGGTTTGGTTATTTGGAAAGAAGTGAAAAACTGAATCTTTGAAAATTGTAGATAGCCAATGACTACATTGAGAACTGAGATTGACTTTTTTCTTCCTAAGTGAATCAATTAATATAGAGAGTAGAGTAGAAAAAGTAGTCTACAAAATTCAGTTATGATCTTAGTGAATTACTACAGTATTGATTTTAGTGAATGCCCAGCCACCCCCCCACCCCAAACAGCACCTTCCAATGTAACCACAGAAAGTGCAACATCTGCCTCTTCACCTTCTCAATGCTCATCATCCAAGGGCCTAAACAGTCTTTCTAGGTAAAGCTGCATTTCACCTGGACCTCCTCCTATCTTGTATACAGTATTCGCTGCACGCAGTGTAGCCTACTCTACACTGAAGACACCAAATGCACACTGGATGGCCACTTTGCAGAACAGCTCCAATCTGTACACATACATAATCCCCAATCTTCCCGAGCTGGTCATTTTAACACAGCACCTTGCTCGCATGCCCACGTCTGTCCTCGGCATGCTGCAGTGTTCCATTGAATCAAAGTGCAAACTGCAGGAACAACATCTTATCTTCAGACTAGGCATTTTACAACCTTCTGGGTTCAATATTAAGTTCAAAACTTTCAAATTATAAACCAACTCCCATTTCTTCCCTTTCTTTTAGTTTGTTACATTGTTACCTCTCCACACACACCCAGAGGGACCACCTGTCCTTTCAAGTCTAGTAGTCAGACACATTATTGTTCTGCCATTCTGATCACTTTATCTGAACTATCAACATCTTTTCTCCATGAGCACGACCTCAACCACCTCTCCCCGCGTCCCCACCCCCCCACCCCCCTGCAAACTATAGCATAAATCCTGCCCCCTCCACACATTGGCTCTGAAGAGTAAGCTAGACTCAAAACTGTAGCTCAAAATGATGGATGTTGTCTGACCCACGGTGATCTCCAGCAATTGTTGTTTTCAGAGCTTAGAACATGGTTCATTAACACTTGCTCCATTAGCACGTGCTCACAGACATACGTATATGCAAAGACACAATCTCTGCAAACAAAAGGAATATTTCGAAGACTTCTACCTTTTTTCAAATTACAGAGGAGCAGGAGGAAGCTCTTGAGCTCTATTGCTTTCTTTACAGTAACCATTTGGTCAGTGCTTACTTGCCAACCCAATCAGCACCTTTCTCTCCTGCAGCATAAATTGTACTGATTGTTTGAAATCTGACATCAGGACTGTAAGATTCTTGGATTCGCCCTGATGAATGAAAAATGAACGGTTTCAGCAACATAACATTCAAAGCCTGAATACGTTATATTTAAGAATGTGTCAATATTGTCAACATCACACTACATGATAGCACAACCTGTGCAAGTCCCAGTAGAATATTTGGTGATTATAGTGTCTTTTGCAAATGCATTCTTCTAATCTTTCAAAGTGGAGAAATAAAAGAGTCAGACAAAGATAGAATTGTTAAGCAACTTTATTTCTCAGACAATAAATTAACACATAATAGTGAAAGAAAACTCCACTTAGTTCAATCTCATTTCTCCAAGAACATGGAGGAAAATAAGGCATGGATGCAGTCCTTTTAATGGGCAGCCAATTCCTTTATTTCCAAAGGAAAGCTCAAGATACAAACACGGACCTCATGCATTTCAGTTTTCAGCTCTGAGTCCAGGATTCTTGCAGTCTCTTTAGAAATGGTTTTTAAGCTGACTTAATGAATTGCAGAAGCTTCAAAATAGCGTGGGGGTTATGCCACTTTACAAACTTCTTTATTGTTAACATTTTAAATGCCTGTCACTTTTTCAAAAGCCGAACTATATTCAATGATTTAAACTGCAAACAATTCTAAAATCCTTTCTCAAAATATGAAAAGATCAAAGATTTCAAATCTGAACAAGTACAGTACAAAGATGAATGAAAAGAAACCAGCTACCCTAAAACACGTACAAGTCACCCCTTTAATATAATACACCTATGTAGCTGCACATAAACAATTCAAGGGTACACATTTAAGTCACCCCTTTATTCCAAAAAGATTGGAATAGTCCAAAGATCTTCAAAAGACATGTTACATCATGGGTAAATCCCCCTGCTTACTGTAAACCAACAACACAGAAAAGATTTATCACGTGCAGTAATCTGAAAATTAGAGAGGCCAAGAACTATTTAAAGTAAAAATTAACTTTATTTGTTAAAGTATAACAGAGAATAATTAACTAACAACTATTTACAACTCATTCCTCTAACCTCTCTTTTACTTTCCCTTCTCTAATACTAGTCCAATAAAACCAGAATAAGATTTACTGAAAAACTCAAATTTCAAAACCAGCCAGCTGTTGAATCTTCTCTTTCTACCTTCCTCTGTAGATGTGCTCTCCAGGTTGGTGTTGATATTTTTCTCTGTGTAAACGCCATTTCTATAGAGGTACCTTTCTTAGTTCTGACTAGCAGCCTACATTTGTTGGTCTTTTGGTATTTCTGCCCCAACTGTTCAATTTTTCCTGTCTTATACCTCCAAAGCATTGGATTGTCTCATTGGCTTTTAATATTGTCAATATACTAAATTCAAATTTGATTGAAGTTTGTTATTTTGGGAGGCATAATTTAAACTGGCCTAATTCAATTTTTTTTGTCTCCAGGCAACCAGCTACACTAATTGCTGGACCAAAAGGTTACACGAGATCTTGTTCAGAACACTGTCAGGTAGTTCTGCTGGCTTTTAGCTTTCTTGAAAAGGTAGAGTACACCACATCTTCATAACAATTAAGAGCAAAAAGGATGCCAGATGTGGTGAGGCCAGTTGACATACCAGTAGAAACAAACTACATTAATAAGGTAAATTCTGCCCAAAATTTTTGTTTCCTTTTCTTTGCCTGATTTGACTTTTCTCACTTTTTGAGAGACAGCACATCACATCAGCTCCAGGCATACTTTTTTTTAATCTGACCCGTCACCTCTCCCTTTGGCCTTAGAAAATCAGCTCTTTTATCATTCAATTTCTCCTATCTCCCAGCCTATCACTGATCTTTCTTTACCTTTGTCTCACCCACCCTTTGCTTAAATCCTGGCATATCTCTGGCGTTTCCCAGTTTTTTTTATGAAAGGTCATCAACCTGAAATGTTAACAGTTTCTCTCTCCACACATGCTTCCTGACTGAAGTATTCTCAATATTTGCTACTTTATACTAAATATGTACTCCATTGTCAGAGAATGTACTCGCGAAATATTTTCTTTCTCCCCAGTGAAAGTCTATAGCCTTAAAACTTGACTTTAAACACTTAGACTAAAATGTAGTGCTGAATTATAGAACACATTTGCTGCACTAGAAAACAGACAGGCAGGAAGGCTCAGAAAAAGGGAGCAAGTCAAGGAATGAAGACAGGGACATCTGTGCTCACCAAGTGATAACAGGATGCCCTAAGGCAATTAAGAACATTTGCCTTAGCATCAGTGAATCTGTGTAAACAGAACACCAAGTGATAACATTCACGGCTGTTCCCTTCTGAAATTAATGATAGTGTTTGATTCTGACCCTGAAACGAAACTCGGTACTATCAAAAGCCTTGAAACTGACTGTCAGATCTCGTCAATTAAATGGATTCTTATTACAGAGAAAAACATCTTTGCTGTTACAAGACTGTCTTGAGAGTTCAAAAGGACACGAGAGAGAGAGAGAGAGAGAGAGAGAGAGAGAGAGAGAGAGACGGAGAGCGAGAGAGGGAGAGAGAGCGAGACTATTTTCGTGCGAGGCTAGTAGAAAGTTAACTTAGTGCTTACGTGCTATGGATTGAATTTAATTGCATTTTCAGACTTTGAGTGGCCATTACCAGTTATTAAATACAAACTCTGTAAAAGGTAATATCGATGAAGCTTTAACTTACTTGCTGTTCCTGCAGACTGCCCCACTGTCAATTCTAACTAATCAGATCTTGTGTCTTATTTGAATTTGAATCACAACCCTGAAAAGCAAGCACATTTAATTTGAAGACTAAAGAATTAGTTTAAATGCAACCTTTTGGTAACATCTCAGTCTCAGGTAGAGAATGATTCAGTGCTTTAAAAGGAGCATGCTCCGAGCTTAGAAATTATTCTCGGCTTAATATTGAAGAGATTCTGGCACAATGTGTCAAGAAGCCATTTTATGGTCAAAACTCTGCCCTACTTGCTAAGAAGCCATTTTGTAAACCAATTGTATCTGATGAGAGCTGTGCAAGGTTACCTTATGAACTCTCCAATTAGCTCAGACTGGTACCTCTACGATAGGAGTTTATCTCGCTAGTAGGCGCCTAACTCAGCTGGGTATGCTTCTCCCACTTGATGCATGGCTTTGGGCCTGTAGGAGTGATTAGTCAGGCGGACACAGACCTGTCAATTAACTTTTCTTCCTTATGAATTATTGTCTTTCATTATTATCTAACTAAGACCATGCAATGTTTTTGTAAACTTTTGTATAAAGGAAACCACTTTGTATCAGTACATCGGAGTAGCCTGCTGGGGTACTTGAAGAGCTGGTACCCTACTCTCCTAAGTAATTAGAACCTAGTTAGTTTAGCTCATAGAAATCAGTGTTATGTTGTAACAGTGATGCTATTGGTAAATAAAGGGGAAGACGAAAATTAAACTAATCTGTCTGTAAGAGTTTTTGTTTATTCCAGACTTCCAAAGAGTATGATCTCCAGGACGAACCAAGTGAGGATCATATTTCTGTGCCCATAAGGGAATTCCCTGGGCCGTCTCAAATCTGTACTTGAACACCAGAGTTACAATAGCATAAAGGATATCGTATGATATAACCAGTACTGAAAGATTAAAAAGTGAATAAGTCATGCAGCAGGATGCACCTTGGGTCGCTGAGGGTACGAAAGAAATTAACACAGACTCTAATCTTCCGATCCTTCTGAGATACAGCTTCCTTTTTATGTTATACTTGCTCAAAGAATCTTGGCAATTACAGGTCAATCAGTTTAATCTCTGTTGAGCGCAAGTTTTACAAACAACAAACAAAATTAAGAGTCAAGTGGACATGCTTGGATTAACAAGGGAAAAATCAGCACATGTGGGCAGAGTTTACTTGACTAACTCATTGGGTCCTTTAACATTGCAACAGAGTGGATATATACATGGGATTTCATCGCTGCTTGATAAAGTCCTACATAATAGTCTTGCTATCAAAATTGCGGTAAAAGGATCAAACGACATAGATTTAAGACCAGAAGAATCAGAGGTAATGAGGTAGAACATTTTTTAAACACACTGGACAATAATTTTCACTTTTCAACTGAAGTGTTTTGTAGAGTGAGATCTGTCTCATCAGATTTATCATCAGTCAGAACAACTCTTCACTTGCAATACTCTATACTTCACTCCGTTAATTATGCACAGGGGCTCTTGGGACAACTCATAGGAGGACAGGTGAAACTATTCATCACTTCCAGGATCTGTCATCTTTCAGCCCTCTGGCATCACATTTAAAGTCCAACTGCACTGGGCTCCCTCCTGACTCTTCAAACAAAAATGATCCCTCATACTGTGATGTTCAAGCCTCTACAGTCTGGATATGGCCCCAGCGAATTAAAGCTCACTCCCTGCTTCATAGACAGGAACCGAAGGTATTGATGGATGGGACAGAGGAGGAAATTCTTTGTCCAAATAAAAGACACAGATGGCCACATCAGCAGACCAAGCAGCCAAGACAATGATTCCAAACCAGGTCACTGTTAAGCCTCAAGTAAAGCAGGACACCCAACAGAGCAGGAAAGTAGTGAAAGATCTTTTGCACTCAACAAGGTTAAGTGGTACCATCTCTCTGCAACCTCACACTCACAGGGTCATCACTCACTATTACAGCAGATACATCTCACCAAGGCTCATGAGCTACAACTCTCACTATTGCAGGCATCGCTTCCACTCTTACATTTACTCATCTTAAATTTCCAAACTATTAACCCTTTTTGCCTCAGTTCTTCCAAGTCACTCACTGGGAACACCTCACCACCTCGCTCATGTATCACCACAAAATTACTCAGTCATCCACTTCCATTATATGTAATACAATCCATTGTCACAATGCAAGTAAAACTCGCCCAAGGTTGGACTTTATGTACATACAGGTGCACAAGTTGCATGTCACACTGCATACCCACAATGGGCCTGAATCAAAGTTCTGAACTGGGGGAAGGCCAGCTTTAATAAAATTGGAAATGACACAATGAAAATGGATTGGGTGTAGATATTTTTAAGTAAGTGTGTCAGAGCAGTTGGATGCAATCAAGAGGAGAATAAGGAGAATACCAGGCCGACATGTTCCAATAAAGACAAAGGGTGAGACCAATAAATCCAGTGAACTCTGGATATCAAGTAGTATACAGGATTGGCTAAAACAAAAAAGGAGGCTCGTGGCAGATGCGGAAGGTCCAGAACAGAACCCCTGGAGAGCACACAATGTGCAGCAGAAAACTTAAAGCCCATGGGGTACAAGAGAATTTGGCTGATTGCTTCCTATCAGACAGTTCTGGATCCAGAGGGCAATACGTTTTTGACTGGAAGCCTGTGTCCAATGGGGTTCTCAGCAATCAGTATCGGGCCCCTGCTGTTTGTGGCACACAAACACTTTAGACTTGAATGCAGAAGTGTTGATCAGATGATTCAAAAGTTGGTAAAGGTTGAGGATAGCCTTAGATAACAGGAGGACATGAACAAGCTGATCAGTGGCAAATGGAATTCCAATGGATAAGTGCAAAGTCATGCTTTGTTTGTCCTGCCCAAATGTGAGAGAATAAATGATGAATGGCAGGAACCTAAGAAGCACCAAGAATCAGAGGAATCTTTGTGTTCACGTCCACCAGTCCCTTAAACTAAGTGGGACAGATGATGAAGTGGTTAAGGTGGCATATGGGATGCTTGCCTTTATTAGTCAAGGCAGTTATGGCAAAACTATATAAAATGTTGGTTCAGCCACAGCCAGAGAACTGTATGCAATTCTGGTATCCACATGATATGGGGATGTGATTGCACTAGGGGGAGTGCAAAAGGGATTTACCAGAATGATACTTGGGCTGGGGTTTTATAGTTAGAAAGAGATTGGATAGACTAGGGTTGTTTTCCCTGGAGTAGAGGAGACAATATTCTCTCTGCTTAAAGACCCTTTGTGAATTTCTGTAGTGCACCATGTAGATTATTGGTGGTGCAGGCAGTACACGTTTGAGAGTGTGATGCCAATCAAGTGCACTTTGTCTTGGATGGTGTCAAGCTTAGAGTGCTGTTGGCAGTAGTATTTCAACACATTCCTGTCTTGTGCTTTGTAAAAGGAGGGGGCTGTTTGGGGAGTCAGGAGGCAAGTTACACATTGCAGGATTTCTAACTTCTGACCTGCTCTTGTAACCAGAGTTATATGGCTCGGCCAGTTCAGGATTCGGTAAATGGCAACTCCCAGGGTAGTGATTATGGGGGGAAATGCAGTAATGATGCGGTTGAATGTCACACTGCAATGGTCAGATTGCCTCATTGGATTAAGAAAAATAAAAGAACTGCAGATGCTGGCATTCTGAAACAAAAAACAGATTACTGGAAAATCTCAGGTGCAGGAGCATCTGTGGAGAGAAATCAAAATTACTTTACTTTTTGGGTCCAGTGACCCTTTTCTTCCAGTTCTGATGCTGCCACACCTGAGATATCCAGCAATTTCTATTTTTGTTTCTCTTATTGGAGATGGTCATCACCTGGCGCTTGTGGTGCGTAAATATTACTTTGCCAATTTCAGCCCAAGCCTAGATATTATCTAGACCTTGTTGCATTTGGACATTAACGGATTCAATATCGAAGGGCTCTTGAATAGTGCTCAAAATTGTGCAATCAGCAGCGAACATCTCAACTTCTGATCTTATCATGGAAGAAAGGTCACTGAAGCAGAAGATGGTTGGGCCCAGGACACCACCCTGAGAAACTCGTGCAGCAACGCTCTGGAATGGAGATGACTAAATTTCAACAACCACAACAATCTTCCAATGTGCTAGTTAGGACTCCAACCAGTGGCACATTTTCACCCCAGTTCCGATTCACTCGAGTTTTGCGAGGGATCCCATGCCACACAAAATGCAGGCATGGACAGCCACATCTCCAGAATTCAGCTCTTTTGTCCATGTTTCAACCAATACTTTGACAAGGTCAAGAGTCAACGGACCCTGGTGGATCTCAAGCTGGGCATCTGTGTGCAGGATGCTGAGTAGGTGCTGCTTTACAGGACTAATAATACATTCCATCATTTTTACTCCTGATCAAGAGCAGATTCTTGGGGCAATATATTGATCATGTTGGTTTGTCTTGGGGTGTGTACACAGGATATATCTGGACAACCATTCATATTGTCGGGTAGACGTCAGCATTATAACTGTACTGGAACAGCCTGGTGAGAGTAGCTGCAAGGTCGAGATCACTAGTACTGTTGCGAGAATTTCATCAGATACCTTTGCAATATCCAGTGCGTCTCTATTGTTTCTCAATATTGCCAAGTGAATCAAATTGGCTGAAGACTGGCAGCTATGATGCTGGGTCTTCTGGAGGAGGATCATCCATGCTATACTTCTGATCGAAGATTACCTCAAATACTTCACCGTATCTTTTGCGCTGATGTACTGAGTTTCACCATCAATGAGGATAGGCATTCTTGAGGATCTTCCTCCTCCAGTGATTTAATTAATTGTTGATAAGCATTCATGATTAGGAACGGCAGGATTGAAGGGCTTAGAGCAGATCCATTGTGCATAAAACCACTTAGCTGCTAATACTATTTAGAACTAAGTAGTCTCATTGTGTAGCTTAGCATCAGGCATACCTAGGAAAAACTGATGTGATGTCTGGCATGTCCTTCTGCACTGTTTATTAGACTAGGATTGATCCCCTGGCTTGATGGTAATGGCAGAGTGGAGAATATGCTCAACCATGAGTTGCTATTTGTGCGACAATACAATTCTGCTGATGACCCACAGCACCTTCATGGATACCCAGCCTCAAGTTGCTACATCTGTTCAAAGTCTATCTCATCCAGCACAGTGGAATGCTAGACAAAACAATGCAAGATACTCTCAATGTGAAAGCAGGACTTCATCTCCACAAAGACTGATCAGTGGTCACTTTTACTTATACTGTCATGCTGTCATAGAATGCACCTGCAGGAGGCAGATTGGCATGGATAAGATCAAGTATGAGTTTCCCTTCTCATTGAGTCTACAGCAGACAGTGAGGGAAACAGTCTCACAGTAATGTCTTTTAAGACTTAAATTCAAATCAGTAGAGGTGCTGGCATATCACTCTTGGTGGTGGACATTAAATCCCCACCCAGAGTAAATTGTACACCTTTAATACCTTCAGTGTTTCCTCCAAATGATTTTCAACATGGAGTACTGATCAGTATATGGTACATGGTAATCAAAATCCTTGCCTATGTTTTGCCTGATTTTAAGACCTTCATGGTGCCCAGAGCCAAGGTTGAGGACTTTCAAGGCAACCCCCTAGGAGAAACAATGACCTTGCTCCTTAATTGCTGTACTATTAATTCAGGAAACCTAGATGTTGCTCTGGGGACTTGGGTTTGAATCCCACCATGGAAAACAGTGGAAGTCATCATTATGTCAGCCCATTCTCCAGCAATGTCGTGTACAGGGATGCAGCCAAGAAAAAAAACCTCACTGTACAACATTCTAGCTTCAAAGACAACTTTGTTCTCCTTTTAATCACCTCCTAAAGCAGGTCCCAATGACCACAGAATTTTGTCTTCACTGTGACACGATACAGAACTGGCTCAAAGGTAGAAGACAGAGGGTGGTGGTCAAGGGTTGCCTAACAAACTGGAGGTCTGTGACCAGTGGTGTGCCACACGGATTGGTGCTGGGTCCATTGCTTTGTCATTTTATACAACTGATTTGGATGGGAACACAGGAGGTATAAGTAAGTTTGCAGATTACTCCAAAATTGGAGGTGTAGTGGATTGCAAAGGTTACCTCAGAGGACAACGGGATCTTGACCAGATGAGCCAAAGAGTGGCAGGTAGAGTTTAATTTAAATAAATGTGAGCTGCTGCATTTTGGAAAGACAATATCAGGGTAGGACCTATACACTTAATGGGAAAGTCCTAGGCAATGTTGTTGAACAAGGAGATCTTGGAGTGTAGGCCATAGTTCCTTGAAAGTAGAGTCACAGGTATATAGGATAGTGAAGACTGTGTTTGATATGCTTTCCATCATTGGTCAGTACATTGAGTATAGGAGTTGGCAGTTCATGTTGCAACTGTACAGGTAATTGGTTAGGCCACTTTTGAAATACTACATGCAATTCTGGTCTCCTTCCTTTTGGAAGGATGTTATGAAACTTGAAAGGGTTCAGAAAAGATATACAGAATGTTGCCAGGGTTGGAGGAGTTGATTTATAAGGAGAGGTTGAATAAGCTAGGACTGTTTTCTCTGGAGCATCTGAGGCTGAGGGGTGACCTCAGACGTTTACAAAATCATGCAGGACATGGATAGGATAAATAGACAAGGTCTTTTACCTGGGTAGGGGAGTCCAGAACTAGAGGACATAGGTTTATGATAAGGGAAAAATTTAAAAGGGACCTAACAGATAACCTTTTCACACAGAAGGTGGTGAGTGTATGGAATGAGTTACCAGAGATGGTGGAGGAGGCTGGTACAATTACACCATTTAAAAGGTATCTGAATGGGTAGATGAATAGGAAGAGTTTAGAGGGATGTGGGCCAAGTGCTGGCAAATGGGACTGAATAGGTTAGGATATCTGGTCGGCATGGACAAGTTGGACCGAAGGGTCTGTTTCTGTGCTGACTCTATGACAGACAAATCCATAGCATGTATTAATTTTGTGAAGACTCAACTCTTCACAGTTGTGCTCAGAGTCAAACCAATAAAGATTGTGGTCTGCTCTAACAGAACATAGAAGAGCCCATATGGTTTTCAAATGTCACAAATATTCGGATTATTGACAAGATTTCACCAAAAACAAAACTGTATCCCTGCAATATTATGGACCACATCAAACCCCCTTGAAATATATCAAGGAGATAGCCTATACTCTAAACTTTTCTTACTTAAAGGCAGGTGTAAGATGCTATGGTCCAGACGTAATACAATTGGTTACACTACTTGGGAGTTAAACAAAACAAATTTTATTCTTGCTCAACAATTAAAATACAAACAAAACAAAGATTATTTGGCTTAATTTTAACTCTACTGGAAAATTTAACAGAGTAATAGATTAAATTACTAAATAGAATTATTTGAATATCGTAACATCCCATAACCACATCCTTGGCAAAGGCAAATTCAGTAAAATAGATGGTCTCACATACAGTGCTTCTCCAGTCAAGGAGGAAAGAACATAAAGAGAACACAAGTGTTTTGCTGGATCAGGGAGAGATGAATAGCAGCTTCCAAAACACCAGCAACTACTGAAAAATAAAGGAAAACCTATTGGTTTTCTATTGGATCCTGATTCCACCCATTCATGTTGGTTCTATTCTTTCAACTTTAAACAAATACACAAGGCCACACAAACTGTTTAATTTATTGGCTTGGAACAGACCACTCTGTACTTGGGTCTCAACTTCTATTTATTTAAAAAAAAGGGCAAAATACACCTCTTAAAGCCACAGTATTATCACCAGTTTGCTTGTTGAATAAGTTAAAACTAAATGCATCAGGCATGACAGGTGTAAAAATTAACCTGGAAAGGAGCAGAACTAATGAGCAAGAATATTAATAAATAGATAAATGTGCAGTGTTCAAAAATGTATGAAAATTGTAATGTTTGTGAAGAGTGGGACAGAATGAGTTCTGAAACCAAATGAAGCAATAATCTTAAGATCCGGCTGAACTTTTTTGCACATTGCATAAATAAAAGTTAAATAGATGTAATGCTTTTAAATATTAAATTTGCTTTCAATGTGCACTGAAAAACAAATAGCAATGTATTCTTGTGACAGTATATTCAATGCTGGCCATGTGACTCAATTGGTAAACCTACTGAAGGGCATACAGAGAAATTAAGGCAGTCATTCACTCCTGCAATTTCAATTTCTCTCAGTTCCAATACTTTTTCATCAAAGAAAACTTCCAATTCATAACATATGCAAATTTATAAAAGTCAATATGTTAGCAACATAGTTTGACATAGGGACGTGGACGTAGAAGCAGAAATAGGCCATTCACAGCCCTGCAACTTTGCTCCGCCACTCAATATCTCACTGGTCTGATTGTAATCTCAATTCCACTTTCCACCCTATAACCCTCACCTTCCTTGTCCATCAAGAATCTAACTCAGCTTCTAACATATTCAATGATCAAGCATCTATTGAATTTCATAGACTAATGAGCATCTGGAAGAAAAATTCTCATCACTATCTGAAAAACCTTATTCATCTTTTAAGAAGCAACACACAGGAACAAGTTACAAATATTTTTAAAAATTGATTACACACCAATTTCCATCACATTAGGTGAAACATATACAATGCAGAGACACAGCATTTAATATTTCAATATTAAGATTGCAGTGGAGGTCCAAAGTAAACTATAGGTCAAAGAATTACAGAATTGAAAGAATACTAGTGCTGAAGAACCCTGTTAAGAGAATCCTCTCCTAGACTAGCATATTTTATAACATTTTAGTGACATGGAAAGTTAGAAGTATTTATAGATTAAATCTCATGCTTTGAGTCCAATGTATCAAGTTTTTCAAAATTCATGTCAGAGTACAGGGGGATCAAATTTTCCCTCAGTTCTTTGACTAAACCAGATAACAGTGAAGCAAGTACAATGGAATTTGGAAGGTGCCTTACATGTGATTTACCTTATGGTATATACCTGTGTGCATTACTCAGTCATGGAAGAGGAGAAAGGACATCCAAGCAGCTAAACGGAAGAGTCACCATGGACAAAAGCAAGGATGTAGGATCAGGCCATAAATTCTAACTTGTACAAGAGAATTAGCCCTTGAAATTATATTTGGAAGTAATCCCATTACTTTGATAGAGCCGATTGACATTGATTTAAAATCTTGTCAAAAATAGTCGTAAATTTATTCAAATGAATACATAGTGTTACAATATGTGCAGGTTCGGTAAAAAATGTCTCACTCCAGCTGTTCCTTTTGTTAAAGTCACGACATTGAACCTGACAAACAGGAAATGCAAGAAATTGATATCATTTATTTATGATACGCTGATGGTTTTGCTCTTCTTCAAAATATCTTAAAACAGAAGGCCTTTCTAACCATAATTCAGACTTTGCTTCACCACAAAGTAAATGGAGGGGGAAAAAAGCACATTATGACAAAATTTTGTGAAATCATATGGTCTTTATAATAATTAAGCAAATATGACGTGTTTTCCACCAATATATGGGGAAATGAGGAAAACATCCATTAGACCAGTCTCTCAATTATTTCATTTACTTTGGCAAGGTACAAAAAAAAGAACAGCTATAATGCTGTGTAACAGTTTCAACTCAAGTAGAAAATGTAGCATATTGTTTAAAATGATCAGCTAATTAGCAGAAAATCTATAACATTCTCAAAAACGCACTCACTAGAACTATTCAATCACTCAGCGTCCTCGTCTGAAAAATAAAAAAGTGTTTCATAATTAAAAACAAGGATTGTCAGGGAGCACAATTCTCAGGATGATCAGGAATCTTTGGCAGAGTAAAGAAAAATTTTGCTGTTCAACAGTCTTAGCGTTTTTTTTAATTACTAAAAAGTGGAGAAGACATACCATTTAAATCTGTGCTACAATAAAAAAACTGCTCAGACAACAGTTTCCAATTATTTAAATGACATGAGATTTCTCTAAAATTCCTAAAAGGAAGCAAGTGTTTTGCTACATGTTGAAAATTACACATTTTTTACATTTCTAGCCAATATTACTGCTGAAAAATAAATCCTTCAAAAACAAAAATATATTTTCTGCAAGATTAGTGAATTGTGCCAAGCTCATAGTTCATGAGGAAACAACAGTAGATATTTCAGTTTACATACCAAAATTTTTGTATTTCACTAAAAGCTGTATAATCATCTAGCATTGTTTGATAACAATGCAATAAAGACAAAAAC